>NC_136002.1:26746601-27346601 GCF_048128805.1 Centroberyx gerrardi
AAATGACCCAAGAATGAGTTCTGTGAAAATGAAATCTGGAGAATCTTTAAGTTACCCAATAAAGTGGGTACCTTAAAAAACTTTTCTCAAACTATTTTTCTCAAACTACTTAGGTTTTCTCAAACTATTCAAGGACATCATATTCATTTGGACGTTGGGTTTAATTTTTAAATTGTTTTTTAAATGTCAAAATCCATCGTGGCCGATTTCATTCCATTTACAGTGTTGTTCTCCATAAGAAATGACTCCCATATACAAAGTTTTCAGGCTCTGGTTCAAACAATTCAAACAATACAACAGATCAAAGGCTCTTAGTAAGACAAATGGTTAGAGCTCTTCTAATGGATCAATAGTTGCTTCTCTCATGGACTAGTTGTTGAGTAGCCTTTTGTTTTTATCTGCCCAATTCGAAAAAAAGGTGACAAGTATGTGGATGGTATAGGAGCCAGTCCCTAAGAAGTATAAAAACAATTACACTAATTATACAATTAGGATTAGCACTTATCAATTATATTGTAGCAACAAGTATAATCACTTTTGTAAAACACTCAATATTATTTTGCCACATCATTGCCTTTTGGCATCTGTGATAGAAAGAACAGAGACTGTGATCCTCCACTGTAGGGACAGTGTTTTCTGTAATTTTAGAATCTGTGATTTCATTGCATCAACAAGAGCTCAACATGCAAGCTTGCTGTGAAGCGGTCACAGGCATCGCAGCAGCAGAATATCAGGCAAAATGATACTTCAAAGAAATCACTAGTGGTTTCCCAGCTCACAGCCGCGGTTATTTCCACCCCCAGTATTTCTTGTGAAGTTATTTATTTGTTTACTTTTTTGGCAGAGCCTCTGCTCAGATCATGGATTAGTAGAGATATTCTCTGGCTCATTTGCAGGCTAATTTGCTGGGTTTTAGAGGCCCTTGTGGACAGTTTTGGGCTGTTATCTGTGGAGTTGCATACACGCTCCCTGCCAGTGCCTCTGACAGTCTAAACCAACAGCGCATCAGGGCCCATCTTACCACCAAGGCTCAGGGGCCCCACTACGGCTCAAAGTACAACACAGAGCAGGATGAGCCCTCCCCTAATGGAGGATCATCCAAACCAGTCTCATGACTTCTGTCCCCCTCTCAGCAATATCCATTTGATATACTGTCAATTATTCATGTTCACAGTGTCCTTTTTATGAAATGTTCTCCCTGTTTCAAATGGGCTACAAGTCAGTTGCAGTGATGGGCATAAATTTGGTCCTTATTGTCCTCTCACACTTAAAATCCCATTAAGCATACATTTCAAAATACAGTGATTTAACCTGAACTGAAAGCCATTTTCATTGCAACAGAGAAGGTGTTTCTTGAGCAATAAAATGGTTCAGTAATTGCAGAGAATAGTGGTCATCTTACCATGCCAATATTGGCATGAAAGAATTGCTTAAATTTGGTAATTATGCATTTACGTCAAAATTCCTGATAGCTCTGAATCAGGACATATTTCATACTAATGAAAGCAATTAGCAATTGTTAGCAAGGCTGAGTAAGCAAGGATCATAATGTGCTGTTGCCCTTGAATGAGGAAAAAGTAATAACTTTCATTAGCGGTCACCTCTCACATGTCAGTCTCTGATACAAATTCAAGTACAAACCGATGATTCACTGCTAAATACCAGCTCTGATGGCGGGAATGTTGAAACAACTTTCCCTTGTCACTTAGGCATCCACAAACAGAATATACATGTTATATACTTCAAGATTTAAAACAGCTTTCCATTTGATGTTTGGTCATGAGCTTCCATGATGGAAGATGTAAGACATGACACACATTGCTGTAAGCTGATCAGAAGATTTAATCTTCTTGCATGTATAGAAATTATTTGTCTGGGCATTTCATCCATGTGCAGAATATCTAACATTTTCAAGTCAAATGTATTAGTCCTAATGAGGAGGTGTATTCCTAGAGAAAACTTCCACAGAATACTGAATTACTGCACACATTACAAGTATCTTGCATTAACAAAGCTTTGAGCATGAAAACACAGCACAATATAAAAGTAAAGCTTCAGGGCAAATCTAAGTTGCAGATGACAGGTACCTATGACAGTAATGGCAAAGCATTAGCTTTTTTTTTTTTTAGACTTGAAAGCAGTAGCTTTCAGCAACATGGGATACCAGATCAGTGTCTGTGTGGTTTGAGCATAGCTGTATGCTTAATTATTTGCAACATTTCCATTTTTGTTCTCAGTGTTTGTCAGTAATGCATGATGCAGAATAAGATTAAGGCACTTGAATATAGGAGTAGTACTCACATAGGATTTTCACACATAAAGACCCTCCGATTCCAAAACCTTGTTGTGCTGGACAGCTCAGGTTCTTCCTGGATTATTTCTCTCCCAGTGAAAATAGCTAAGCACAGTGAAATTTCACAGCCTGTGCATGTTGAAGAAAATAGCTTGGGACATAAGCTTTAGATTTTTTTTTTTCCCTCTCCCTTCTGTGGTTCCCCTAAAGTACCGCTGTCACACTGGAAACACTAGTCTTATCTCAGCTATATGAATTGCCAGCTTTTGCAGCAGGTCAAACTAGAGCTGCTTCCCCTCTGTCATCAAACCTCAGTGCTTGGACTGTATGAATTACCGAGAAATATAAGCATAGACACACTTAAACGATTTAAGCTGTCTGATTGCTAACTGAGCACTAATTGTGGTTGCAATAGGTGGGATGTGTAGCAGTTTTAGCATGTCATTTGCTGCTGATGGGAGCCTTGGCCCAGATCAGCTGGGAACATTTCCATACTGAGAGCTGAGGAAAGGATGGCAACCTGAGGCAATTGTTTTCAAAATGTCAACTTGGACAACTTGTTCTGCGTAATAGAAAATGAATGGACTTCCGGCAGCCAGCTGCCTGATAAACAATTACGTAAAAAAAAGACTACATATTACCCTCATAGTATAAGACCGGTGCAGGATTGAGATAGCATTATTATTAGGCTTTTGCAGAGATTAACTTGGAATATGAGGACATACGGTCAATTCCTTGACCTTGTTTATGTGCTATCTTTTGTGCTGCTCTTAAATGGAATGAAAGAGAATTTGTCTTCAAGTCTGAGCGCTGACCCAGATGACCCTCATGATTAAAGTCAGGAAGGAAATTTTCATTTCATGGAACTGGCTGTTTCAAATTAAGATTTTAGTCTAAAGCACAACACCAAGAGAACACAGGTTACTTCTGTAATTGGATGTTTGGCACTTTTGCGTCAGACTTAGTCAACTGATTTTTTTCATTGTATTCAATAGTCACCCCTGTGACTTAATAATAATGCGTTCTCCTTTTGATGCAGTATAGTTATCAATCTTATAATGTTGATATAGGTAGAAACAGAGTGGAGTTGCAACCTGGAAGCAAGGATAAAGGAAGGGCTTCTCACCATTGCCAGTAATGTTAAGAAGCTCTTAACTGAGTCACCTCTGACTCAGCCTGCGATCACTTCTTTTGAGTTACAACAAAAAGTACAACAAGTGTTGTTGACATAGCTCTTCCTGTTGTCAGACAAGTGCACAACCATAAAGAAGTGATTTGATACAGGGTCTCAAAACGCTACGAGGCCGGGACTTATGGTGCATTGTTGTGGTGTTAAAAAGACAAAACAATAGCCAACAAGCTAGCACCTTGTAACAACCTGTGAATCTTTGTCTCCCTCGTGTAGCCGATTCTGAAAAAGCCGAAGAGTTACTGTGAACCTTTCAGCACTACAGATGCACATAACTCTCCACAAAAGCGTGGGAAAATATATTATGCTTCATCACCATGTACAACCGGCTTTCATTAGCCGTGGCTGAATGTTAGCCGTAGTTAGCCAGTTATCATTTCAGTGCTTTGAGACAAATGAATTGTAATGGCCATGCATTTGTTTCTCAAAAATGACAACATAATAGACGAAGATGTTGCCTTCATTGCCAGAATACAGGAAAAGTTATGACAGCTTCAGCAGAAAGAGACAGAAAACATGAATTTTAACTTAGTCTCAATGGGCTGTCTCTTCTTTCCAGTCATGTCCTTCCCCTCTGTTTCTATCTATAATGTATTTACTGCTTTTCTGATGGTCTTCCCACCTTTAACACTTGTCCAATGTACCAATCTTGCCTTCTACTTCACCCCACGATAGTGCGAGACAGTTGAATCTAAATGTAGTTCATATAACAAAAATTATATATTAAGAAGAACCAAAAAAATCGAGGAATTTGATGGGTTATAGTGCCATGCGGAGAGGTGCATTGGCTTATACACTATACTATACTGTTATGGAAACATAGTCAAGTCTTTGTATTTTACTAGAAGTCAGTAGGGAAACCTTATAAACCTGCTACAGTAAAATAACACATGGTCACTCCTTACTACGGTTATCACATTGAAATGTGACCATATTAAAGACTTTGTTAATGTTCAGTATTCAGCATTGGTAAGATATATTTGATATCTTCACTCCGTTTTTGTCCTGGCTGTTTGACAGAATATTAAAGGATAGTTCTGGTGTTCAGGTTTTTTTGCTCATCTCCACTGGCTACGAATGACTTTCCATCCACCCTGGGCAACTTTAGTTTTATTCATCGCCTCAGTGGAAATTTGGAATTGAAATTGGCTTACCTCGTTCCCACCAAAAGCCTCCACAAGCGTGCTCCAGAGATGTTATTTTCTGTCTGTATAAGTTATCTTTTATTATTACACTCTTTCCACTACCTGTGTGTTGAATACTCACTTGGAATTTTCTGCAGTAAAGAGAATTCAGAGACGCCCCAAAATGCTTGCAAAATGCTGATATGAGGTCAGGTTTGCCATTTCTGCCTAAGCAATGCATGCAAAAACCAACCCGAAGTTACGCATAACTCTTGGTAACTCTACTTATATTGTAAACAAACCTCAGTACCCTTGTTGCAAAGTCTCAGTGGCCTAAGTTTTGCCATGATATGAATGATAAAAGCGCATACAAACACAAGACTTTTGACATAATGCATATTCGATGGCCTTTTGAACTGTCATGCACTCAGTGGGAGCTGCGAGGCAAGCACAAATCAATTCTTAAACACTGACAAACAGTGGGCTTTTATGTAAGCTAACAGGAGAACATGATGAGATGAGGAATTCATTTTATGACAGTGGTATGCTCCTTTAACACGAAGGAGACATATTACTTGTAAATGCATATACAGCACAGCAAATGCGCACAAATTAAGCAAGGGGTGGCCTTCCCAGCCCACAGAGAATTTCCGCTCACTGTGCAAAATTTTGATTCCAAGGGAAAGTTTGGGAGATATAAAGGTTTTCAACTTTTTTCAAGGCGATGCTTTAGCTCTTTATCGTCTTTCATTGGGATTGTAGCTGTTTCTTAAGGGTATACTTTAGCATTTTATTAGGCCAGGCCTGGAATGCACTGAGGAATGACAGGATGGGGATGGTGCCATCTTTGTTCAGCAAGGCCCCAGGCAAGCCACATGTAGCCCTAATGAGTCGCTTACAATTTCAGGCTCCGCTTGCTCTCAAACACCAAAAGTAAACTTTTGTCTTTTTTTTTCCCCCTCACTATTCGGGGACCTTAAGAGGATTGTGGGGTCATTATTTATTCATGCCATTGTGTTTATTCACCAGCCTCTGTGTGTGATGGGAGAGGGAATAGAGCAGCTAGTGCAGGCGGAGTAAAAGCTGATAATTATCCACTATTAGCATTGTTTTTTCAGCCATGGTTTAAGTCGGCTCAGTTGATGATCGAGCCATGATAGAGGCCCAGAAACATCCATTTAAAGCAGATTACCATGTGCACATCTTTGAAGTCTGGAATCGTCTGCAGAGGACTGCCGAATGGGTGTGGATGCATTCATCAGCCTCTTTTTTTTTTATGCCACTCTGTCTGTGCTGTTAGACAGAAGAGGAGATATTCTCCCACTCTATCAGGCGAAAACACTCATGTTCACCAGGAGAACCTTGAAGACAGCCATTGCACGCCTGTAGGATGTTGTTAACAGTGAGAGGTGAGGAGATAGGAACCTTTTCTTTTTATCCTAGAACAAAGAGAGCCCCAGGGATGCTTGAATGGGGCTGCATGGAGGGATTTGGCAATGTCAGACCTCGTCAGAACTAACACTGATTCAAGAGACCAGTAAAGTAAAGAGCAGACAATTTCAGGCTTGGGTCTTAAAATAGGACTGTAAAGAGTCTGAGAAATTGATCAATTAGTGATTCCTTAGTTCTAGGGGAATGGTTTGAAGACTCTTTCTTGTTTGGTATGGTACGCTGACTAAGCCGTCTTGACATGACTCAGCTGGCCTGCACTTCATGTACTGCACTTGCTGTAAGTGTCTCATGAACAGTCCTTCTGGGTGATACTCTGCCATCCCTGGATTTTTTTTTTTTATTAAGCTTTCCAGCCAATGCAGCAGAAGTAAGAGTTTGGCCCCAAATGGAAGACGTTTCCATTCATTTGTCTTATGATTTCAATCTCAGATCTTCGGCCTGATTCATTCGTCTGTTTATTGTCACAGAGAAGTCGAAACAGATGGTGTTTTTCAGCTAGGCAAGGGATTGCAGGACAGAGTCTCCCTCCAACACAGAGAAATAGAGTGGACTGGATGGATGAGAGTGGCAGAAGCCAGGCGGGGATGTGAGCAGAGGATGACTGGGGAAGGAGAGTGTGCGCCTATAATCACCTCGAGAAGAAATGCCATCTCTAGTCTCAGCCACTCTGGCCTCCTTTTCATCTTCCCAGGTGATACTCAGGAAAGCCACTGGCTACATCACTACTCTGCTGTGTGCTAAGGCCTGTGTGCTACTGCTGCCTCTCTCCATGCAGGCCTGCCTTTTTTTTTTTATCTTAGTTGGATAATATTGCCCCCTCTGCCCCATGCAGGCGGATAGCTTAGCACTGACTGATTACAGCTGTATAATGGGGTGATTTAAAGAAGAGTGCAGGACAAATGTTTGATCTTTTTGTGGCCCATGGCTGGTGCACACATTTATGGAGCTTGTGACAATTGCTAATCTAATCTAAATGTTCAACCCTTTTGCCATAGGCCTAACTTCTTGACTCCAAAGTGTTTTGCAGGCACCACAATATGGCTATTAATGGCCGGATAGTTTTTGCTTGTTTTGTGGTTTTTTTTCTAACCATCCATTCATAATTGACATCCTACATCTCATCAGGAGCATGCAGCAGTTGTAAGTAATGGAGGCTGGGTTTAAAGTGCTGATTGAAATGTTGTGGGTCAGCCTTAAATGGAGCTTTACCTTCTGTGGTAATGCTCTTTTATTACATACAAATATAATTTCCATTTTCTCAGTAATGGTCAGGCCTGCCTATAAAAATCCATTTATGGGTATTTACAATTTGTTTTCAACCTTATCATACATTATGTTCCCTCTCGGTTATTATGATATTGATTCCTAGCAGTTAAACGGCAATGTCAGAGAAAAGTTTATTATTTTTCCAATGATGGTTCATTGGAAGCTCATTTCCCACTTCCTCTGTGTGTATGTCTGTGTGTTTGGGTGTGTATAATTATGCATTTTTGGGCGGGGTGTCAGAGTATGCACCTCGCTAGAGTGTCCTGCAGGATTTCAGTTTGCCAAACAAGTTGATACAATACCAGTCTTGTAAACCTGCAGTAAGCATAGCTTTGGCATAACCTGTAGTGTAGATGTGTAAGATCATCTAATAGCGTGATTCTACATCAATAGTTTTCTAAAGATGATACAGACATGCCTTGCACAAGGCAGCCTATCACTTTCATTTGATCTGTTTTGCAGAGCGCTGCATTAGGCCATGACTTTTTAAAAAATGTCTGCGTCTCCCCTTGAGCTGCAAACTGTCTCATTTGTTTCTTCACTGGGATAAGATTAACTATCACGTATTAATTTCATAAAAGGCTAGTTATGGCTTGCAGCTGTGCAATAGAAAACAATTATGTCAATTTGGGAATCCTAATAATGCAAAAACCAGTATTAAGCCCTCTCTGGGTGGCGTTTGTGTTCCCTAGGGAAGTCTGATAGCTGTAATTATTACCTGAGCACATCCACCAATAACTGACAACCGTGTCAGTGAGTTTTCTTAACCATATTAGTGAAAAAGAAAACTGGAATTCATTTTAGAAATTCCCAGGGTCCGCTGTGATTTTACCTCGCTCCAGAACAGCATCTCAGTAGTTTGTGCCACATGATGATTTCTTGCAGTTTTTAAGGGATTGCTCCTTTTGACTTATTTGTTACAATACATTTTGCAGCCGCATCATAAGGTAGCACAGTTTATATAGATTTTAGCGCCATAACAACCTGATGATTCTAGCTTTTATAATCAATAATGCATTTCCATCTCCGTATCACACATGAGCGTCGGATGCAGCAGTTAACAGACACATCACAAGCCAATGCCTGGTCATAATTGGTTATCCGAAAACCATTCAGAGTGATGATGATGAGGATGATGATGATGACTGTTGTGATAAAGTTGATAACCTAAATCTAAAAAGTTTTTTGATGCTGACTTTGCCTTATTGTCGAGCCCATCGCTTTCATTGATCATCAGCCCACAAGCAATATTTAACAGACAGAGGACAGTAGGGTTCTTGCCAAATTTACAGGCAAAATTATGAGAAAAATATATTCAGATTGGAGTGTGAAAAATGTATTTTTTAGACCTGAGGTGACAAACTATTGGCTATAGCATCATGCAGTGCATACTGTATGTCTGCATTTGTATTGATGGAATTATTACTATCATTTGTCATTGATCTATAGGCTGCTATAACATCTGAGTCTCTGCACCTACTTTGTGCATAGTGGCATTATAGAACAGCAGACAAATTGAAAGTGACTGAATTTACGTTCACAGTGCTGAATAACCGCTACAATATATTTACAGATGCATGTTTTGTAACTGTTTACATGATTTACTGCTCAACAAATGCATGGCAAAGCAGAGTTTCTAACTGCAGTGGAATGCCACACATATAGGCAAGCATCAAGGAAACCTATCTCACCTTTGCGTCCAGCTATAGATCCAAGAGATGTAGATGCACCTAGGTGTCTCACACTGAGGTAGCGGAAAGCCTTCACGTTTTTATTGATACTCTGAATTAGCCTTAAGATAATGTGATGTGGTAATGTCCAGTATAAATGAACCGGTATAAATTCCCAGAAGGAATTTCAATTTGTTAGGTATACAGATTGACTGACATTTTCAGATGTGTTTTTTCATGCATTAAGTGAAGATAAAGGCCCTTCTGCTCAAGGATCATCTTGAGCAGTTGACCATCATGCGTTCGCCAGTTGAAAGTATTTATCCCGTCTGCCATCATGTTAAAGTGCAACAGCAACACTACAAGGCTTTACTTCCTGCATTCACAAAGAAGCTGGATTTCTAAGACTGCCAGTGCCACAAAGGCAGGACTAGCGTTGCCTTTCCACAGTCTTTGAAGTTAAATCCAAACCAAGAGCAGTGATATAGGCTAGAGGGCACATTTAATCAGTCATGGCAGGGCTCAAATACTGCCACAGAGAAAGTCAGTAAGAAAAAATCAAAAAGGGCATCAAACCTCCTTTCATGGGTTTAGTAGCTCCAAAGCCTTTGAATTGCAAGACATTTCCAGGACAACTTGATCCCGACTTGTGAACATTCGTGTTGTACGCTTTAAACATGGTCACTAGTCTAGGCAATAGGGGCGTCATCAGGGACTACGCTGCGATGCTGTAAGGGGATTGATGATGCTCAGGCAATTTAAAAGCTATTTAATGTCCAATTAAGGTATCTTGTAGGCCAACGCAACTTGTAGGCCAGTATAACTCAATTAATAGACTATCATATATATTAGGCCTGACATAATAGGCTTAATTATAAAACCAACTGATGTCTTTTTCCGTTTGCACTGACTTACAATGCATTCATAAATAGATATAATGCAGTTTTAGACTATTAGACTGTGTGTAATTTGATACTTTATAGCAATACTCATACCGTATTATAAATTAGAGATATTATGACAGGTCATGATACATTTTCACTTAGAGCTACATATAGAGCGCTACTCATAATGCATTATGATTAGCCGGCCCGCACAGTGAAAGTTTTGTTTTGCCCAGGCACTTACATAAGGATTTTTCTTGTTCTTCAAGCTGAAATTCCATGTCAGCGTCACCTCCAGAGGGCGTATACGTGCAGATTGGAATAGTTAAAAGAAGAAGAAGAAGAAGCAGAAGGACTGGAATAGACGGAGCCGCTGTCTGGGTCTTGATGGTGGACGGCAGCAGTCAGCGTAAAATTCAGCTGAAAACACGCCAACAGCATCAAATAGTCCGCCACGTCTTGAACTGAATCCCAATCCACCGAAACTGGTTGACAAAACTGGTGCCAGGAGCGAAATATGAAACCATTTGGCTTGCAGAGCGGACAAAGACAGACACCCAACTGACATACCAAAATCCCTGTGTAGAAGTTGCTATCCAATTCAGTGTGGTAGCATATTGCTTGGTGGCTTTCATAGTGGTATCATAGTAGAATTTAATTTTTAGATTGGTATTGAATCAGAATTCTGGTATCGTGACAACACTAATCCTGCATGTAGACCGTTGCGCTCTGTGATAAAATGGAGATTCAACACGAGCTGCATATTACAACAACAGTAGCAGTTTGATGATGACGTTCAGTCCCCGCTGAGACTCTGAGTCATTCTTATGCATCCTGTATGCTTTGTGTGCCGCATGGCATCAGTTAACGGTACAGGACAGGCGGCGAGATGTTTGTTTTTTTCTTCACTGCTCGTCTGCAAATACACTACATCTTTTATAGATGCTGCCCGAAGCTGTAGTCCTTGAGCAAACAGATAATTCCTGTTGTCACCGAGGAGTCACACGTCTGGCTCACCTTGCTTGGTATTGGGAGTGTGCAGTACATTTGAGTAACGTAGTCACAGATCTTATTTACCATGTTGTGTATTTGAAGAATGACGGCTTTTATCTCCTCGAATGAATATCACTTTCTATGTATAGCTTGTGAATTTATAGTGGTTAGAGGCGGATTCAAAAGGAATGGCTAGGTTCAGAGAGAGAGAGAGCGAGATAAAGAGAGAGAGAGAATTAAAAATCAGGACTCTGGATGAAATATGTTGACTCTTCTTACTCGGTTTTCCTCTCACTAGATAATATCCTCCCTCCAAATTATATTCTCTATTTACCTGATTGAATGTTCACTCCCATCTAGCCATTCTAGAGAAACCTCCTCAAATAAAGGCAATTTTTTAAAACATAAATTTCTTGTGCATATGCATACAATCGTAATTGTACCTGATTCTCTCTCTCATGCACACAGACGCACGCACGCACACACACACACACACACACACAGGCCTACACCACACTTGCACACACATGCGTAGAGAAACTGATCATATTGACATAATATACAGAGACTGTCAGAGGTCCTTGGAGTACAAGGTGTGCCCATGGCTAGTTAAAAGCCTCATTGATTTTGTAATTATTTATTGGGTTATGAAGCAACATGAGGCCTATTACAGTGGCAGTTTTTGAGACAGGCGCCCACTGGTGTTTAAGTGCCATCCAGATGGGACCATGACATTGCTGTTGTGAGGTAGCTTTAAGCAATCGTATCCTAAAATTGCAAGGATTCAGTCTTTCCCCCAGAATTTTATTCTTGGCCGTGTGGGAAAAGCCTTTGAAACAGCTTTAGGCCATCATATGAACCTAAAACTCTCTTTATAACCCATACAAATGGAATTCCTTTAGGGGTAGCAGCTTAAAGTAGGGCGACCCACCACACCTATTCAATGGTAGGGGGAAATCTGGGATCCAGGAATGAAGAAATTCCCGCTCACTGTACAAATCATCATCAGAATATGGAAATTTTGGGGGAAATCAATGAAAATAAAATTTCATTGCAGCTTTTACGGACTGTTTTTATGTAGCTGTGGAGGAATGAGGAACCTCCATCATATCAGCGATGGATGACCCTGACTGGCTGATATCCGATATTTAACAAAAGGCCAATATCAGCCCAAACTGATAAATCTAATCCTATCTAACCCGAACAGAGAGATCTTCCTTCACTGTTTGTTGTATCGGCCCTGCAGTCTAATACATGTAAAAATGGCGGGTTGGCCTGATGGCTAGAGCGACCACGCACAGGTTCTGTCCCTGCAACAGTCAATGCTTGTCCATCAGCATCCATGTGTCCTGTCAAAGAGGAGTCCTAGAGCTACCTGCTTACTCACTGTACTGCAAGTCGCTCTGGATAAGGACATCAGTTAAATTCCTAAAAGAAAATGCAAAAATAATGATCTTCTTTAGCCTGGTTTTCTGGAAGAAGGTGTGGCCCTAAAGGTTACAATAACAGCAGCAGCTCTCCCTACCTGCAGAACAGTCACCAAGTTCATCCGGTCTTTTAATTGGGTTGCTAATGAGTAGATTAAGGCCTTTGATATAGTGGGGCAGTGTTCTCTGGTGAGCTTGCAGTCAGGCCAGGCCAGTCCAGGCAGTCATTGCCGCTTCTTGAAGCTGTGAGGGACTAAAGCAGGAGCTCATGGTCCAAGGGCTCCTAACTAAAGGTCCCCTCCTTGTCGCTGTAATGTAGTGAGTGAAGGCAAAGGCAATGAACCCTGGCAGCCGGAGAAACTTCTCTGGCCATCTCAGGCTGTGGCTTCCCGCCCGCGGAGGCCCTCTCCGTGACTTTGGGTGCATGCGGGTCGGGCATGAATTGCACGGGCCGGCATTAATTAAACACAGAGAGACAGTAAAACCTTTGTGTGCAAGACTAATGGGCGCTAAGCATGACTACCTTGACCTCATTTAGGTTATGACTTTGACCATTTTTAGAGGACTTTAATCTTTTCCTGCTTCACCAGTGAATTCTCTTTTTTTTTTTTTTGAGTAAAATAGTGCAATATTCAATCCAAGACCTTGTGCAGCTCATTGTCGGTACCATTCTACAGCATCATCCATTTCAGGAAGAGGTAGATGTTGATTCTTACCTCTGGTCTTTCGGCAGATACTAGCTCAGTGAGCGATACTCTGCTCAGCAGCATGTTGTTGTTTTGACATGCACTAAATGTAGTGTCTTCGATGCATCCAAGGGAGCCTGGGAATGACTGTAATGATGCTCTTTTCCATTGCTCTTCCCTTCCCGGTTGTACAATGCTGTATATTCAAGCACAACAGTGTCACAGTCATTAACCCACAGCATGGCCACTGTTCCTCTGCACCCATTACTGTGCCTGCATTCGAGGGCTGAGAGAGAAATGAAGTGTGCTGTGTGAAGTATATATAAAGCACAAACTGTGACTCTATGGGGCGGTGGGCATCGGCTGCTTGTGTTCGGCTGCAGCTGATATGTTAATATCGCTAATTGTTTCCTAATTAGATGCGAGTCAGTGAGTCGTATTTTAATGCTCTACAGGGATCATTACAGAGAGAGAGGAAATTTATCTGTCCTGATGGATGATAGTCCGGTCAGCAGGAATTTCAACATCAAGACCGGGGGACTGATGGGAAGATGGGGGAAGCACCAAACTGATGGCTTTGTTCGCTGCAGTCATGTTACTTAAGTACTCCATTTTCAGCGTGGCGCAGAGCTGCATCAGAAGTTAATCACACATTAATAGGAGCACTGTAGAGATTTAACATTCCGTAACAGCATGGGGATTGGAGCCAATAAGCCTTGAATGAAGAAATTGTATGGTATTAGTGTGTAACTACTTGTGTATCAGGATATTGGTATATAACAAGGAGCTCTAAATTAGCTAGGGCTGCATCTAACGATTAATTTCATTATTTATTAATCTTTGATTGATCATTTAGTCTATAAAAGGTCAAAAATAATGCCTGTTACAAGTTACCAGAGCCCAAAGTGATGCATCTCGTAAAAATGCTTACTTAGTCTGACCAGCAGCCAAAAAAACCCAAAGTATTCATTTTATAATGATATAAAATGGAGTAAAGCAAGCAAATCTTTGCATTTATGAAGCTGCAACCAGCAAATGTTTGGTATTTTTACTTTATAAATGACTATAAAACAGTAAATCGAGTATCAAAATTATAATCGATTAATTTTCTGTCGATCGACTAATCAATTAATCAACTAAAATTAGCACAACTGCTGATTATTCATATTCATTATCCTGCTGCACAATACACAAATTTGAATGTACTACAAACCATTACATGTTTGTAGTTTGGAGAAGTGTAAATGCCTCAGATGGTGTTAGTTTGAAAGAATTGTAAAACTGAAAATTTCTAGAATTTGAAAGATATTTTATGGTTGTTCTAGTAATTTGCCCATAGATGTACGTGTGTCTTTTTATTGGCTATGCTTCAACGTAAGCAGACACCCTCATTGTTCCGTTTTGTGTTGTTTTTTTCTGTTATACTTGAGGATCATATTTGTAATAGGGTTGGGCGACATGTCAAAATTTTCCTACCGGCCACCGTCAGCCCAACAACCGGCGATTGCCGATATATTCGCTGGGTGTGAGAGCGGCTAAGATTGTCACTACAATGACAATAGCTGGTCCACCTTAAAGGTCAGTGCACCTTAAGTTAGCCTGGTCAGGTTAGCCATTGTCGCTAACTTCGGGGCTAACCCCCTTCACTTAAATCAAAAACTAAACTGTTCACACTGTCCCTGCCCGATCTGAGTCAACCGTAGATGTGAGTCGCGCACATCTCACAGCGACAGAGTCAACTTCTAGTAGGCTATGTAATGTTAGCTAACTAGAGAAAATGTCCGCTAGCCGTGATGCTAATTTTCGCTATGTTCAACTCCATTGACTTATTCTAAAAACGTTAGCGATCTAAAAGTCCGCTAGCTGCAACGCTAATTAGTGCCAAATCCCATTTGATTATGTTAAAGTGTTAGCGACTTAAAAACTGGATCTGAAATGGGTTTGTCGCTGCCCGATCTGAGTTGAACATAGCGAAAATTAGCATCACGGGCTAGAAGTGTGACGGTGAGGTCACACACACGCATATATTTATGTTATATATAACTGGTTCTTCGGATCACGTCGGAAATCAAGTGTGTTTATGTTTATGGTTGTACTAAACGCCACTCTGGAAGGCGGAGTGAAAAGGCAACTGTCATAGAGACCTGATGTCGTTTAAATACGGGATAACGGCGCCCAACTCCAACTGCCAGTTCCTATTCGCACACGCTTTGAATTGCGCTTTACATGTTAATTATTTACCATTAAATTAGCAAAATAAAATGACAAAAATCGCCCAAAAAAATCAACCGGCGATGGACTCAGCCAATTGCCGATAGCCGATATATTCGTCCTATCGCCCAACCCTAATTTGTAACCTGGAATCATTCTCTTCTTAACAGTGTATGTTTTTTTTTCTTGTATTTAAGATCCCCAAAAGGTGTTTTGTCTTTATTTATGTTAACTTGTCGCAGCCATTTGCCTTTTCTATTCTGTCTCAAAGTCATTGCAGTTGTTTATATTGTTCTTCCCAGCTGGGGTGAGGTGGCAGAGACAAAGGCAGATGTGTTCACGATATGCCCCTGTTTGTTTTTGAACTGCCAGAGTTAAGTCTTACATGTGTGTGTGTTTGTGTGTGTGTGTGTGTGTGTGTGTGTGTGTGTGTTCTGCTCCTATGTGATGTCGCCTGTGATTGGGTGTGTTTCATTTCCCCCCCATGTGTTGTCTCTGTTTGTGGTCCACAGGTCCTCCGCTGCATTGTTCATCCGCCTCCTCCTCCCCTGTTGAGCAGCTCCCATACCCTCCCCCTTCCTTTGCAGCCAATGAGAGCCAGGGAGGGTTGCTAGGTAACTGTGCGGCTCAGCCAGCCCAGGACTCTGACTCTGAGGATGAGTTTGGCCCCAATTCATTCTTAGTTAAAACTGGCTCAGGGAACCTGTATGCTCCTGCCACTGCAACTGCCGATGGTGAGTTGGTTTTCAAACTACTGTTGCTTTCTGGAGGTTAGCCTTCCCCTGCTGGACATGTTGTGTTATAGGTCATGCAGATGGCTATGGGCTAGAATATGTCCTTTTTTACTGAGCACCATGAGAGATAGGAACTTTGAGCCAATATGTAGCCCCGGGAAATGCACAGTGCTCTGAAGCAAGGTCTGCAAAGTTCACAGCCTCATTCAGAGCGATGGAAGATTCTGGTTCAGTAGGAGATGTTTGTCACAGATATTTCTCCTCAATTCCGATATGATGCTAGTGGGAGTAACCTACTTCAGTCCCTCCTATCTTTTTCAGAAACAACAGATAGCATACAGTACATCAGCACAGAAAGGGAAATAAAGAATAAATAAAAAGACTTCATACCAGGTGTAACAGGTTTGGATGTTCCCAGTGTGATGTCTCATTGATAAATGTCAGCTATTCATTCCCCTTGAAATACTCAGTGTGTGCTGCTGTTGACTTAACACTCAGCCAGATTGAGAAAATGACAGTCTTGCTCATACTGTGAACCTGATGTTGACAGTTGACAAGCATTCGGCATCTGTGAAAAATGTAGACATGCAAAGTAGCAGTCAAAATTTGTTATACATTGTATTAGTACTTAACTTACTTAATTAGTTGTTGTGATGGTATGTCAGCATAGCCACTAATGAATTGTGTGGCAGAGAATACAGTTTGGCTGGCCTGTGGGGTTTAATTGTCTCGGCAAGACAGTAAGGTATTATAATTCTTGCTATACAACAATTTGCTATAGATAGATGAACATGTTCTTGTGTGGATTCATTACTGGCTGGGATGGCCTTGATGCTCACAGATTCCATTTGTTTTGTTCATAAAAATACACACAATCACACTGCACAGCATGCTGTTATGAAAAATGCATGGACTCAAGATCATTTCTACTATTTCCTCAAGGTAACCTGAGGAAACCGTATTTATGATTATGGTCACAAATATGATACTGGGAAGTGTATAGCAAGTTATATATTCCTGTTTATGATCCACCTACATGATAAAATACTATGTTGTCATTCAAACTTAGCGATTTATGTCACATTTCTCCCATAAGTAATGAATATGCATGCTGAACAAGGTATTTTTTGATATTTGAATGTGGACGCCTTTCAAGTAGAGCAGCTACTTTCTTCTCCCACTGGCACGGAAAACACAAAACAAAATAAAATGGTCTAAATAATTGATCAGGCTTACAAGTTAACTACCCAAAGGGTGGAATTACATCAAACTCCAAAGTGCTCCAGCTGCCTGTTCAGAAAGCCTGGAGAATGAGTTATTAATCCCATTGCAAATCTCCCCCCTAATTCCACAGTAGCAAGATGCTGGTCACCCAGCAGTGACATGGCTGTGCTTAGGGGGACATGGGTGGGGGAATGGCCTTTACTGCAGCAGATTTGTCTTGTAACAATGGCAGTGATTTGCATAGGTACAGCGTTTAGGTTGGCCTGGGGCTGTCAGTAAGGGGTAGGAAAGGATCGAGGGGGGAATTTCTCCCGGCCCTAGTCGCTACTTTAGTCGTCCTGAGGCTTTGTAAGATTCCTTTAAAGTCGCAGAGTGCAGCATGTTTCTCTGTGGCTCCTACCAGGGGGTGCAAAGCCTTTTCTCAGTTTCATATCTAGGTAACCTAACACCAGCACTCTTCACATTGATGCTCTCCTCCACTCCGAGGACCTTTCACCCTATTGTAGTTGCATGTAAATAAGCAGTAAATTATGCAAATTACTCTTCCTTTGAGTGCTTTGCCATTTTTCATTGTTTGATCACAGAAAGTCTTCGGCAGTAAGGAGCCAATTACAATAAGAAGAGAGTCTCCACTATTTGTTCACTTAAACCACCTAATGAGCCGTGTGAGTTTGCTCCATGCCTTCTCGTGCATTTTCCACATCACATCCAAATGACTTAACATCGGAGGCTGGCCGATTTCGTTTATTCAGATCTGCATATCTTGCTTTTTTTTTTTTTTTTTTGTTAAAATTAATTTTACTCTTCCACTCCAGTGAGCAGCACAATGCACTCCCACTGGCTGTTCTTCGAAGCAGCTACTTGACTTTAATGAAAAAGTGACTTCAAATTTGTAGTTCAAGCAGTCCCCTTGGTAAAAAAAAAAGACAATTTCTGTGGTTTATCTAGATGTAGGATATTGTAGTGTGTTTTTAGTATTTGCCCTGATCAGTTTTGTGTATAGATTTATAGAAAGAGATTGTGTATTTCTCTGATGGCTCTTTATATAACATGTGATTACCTTTCAAGTCCCCAAAGCTATTGAGATACAAAATATACGCAACTAGATAACTCTATCAACCCAGGCTGATTTCACCATTTCAGGAACTGAAATGACTATATTATAACATGTTAAGTGTGTAGTGACACGGTTCCCTTTAGCTGCATAATCCTCAGCTTCTCAAAGTGACAAAATGGAATGAGGGAAATAGGGTGTGGTATAGATTTGGGATATGCAGAACAGGGATATGGAAACACGACTGCATTGCCAACATGATCAAACCAAAGATCATGAATTCTCCAAACTGTGAATACAGAATATGGAAAATGAACGCTCATGTTCTCTGTTTTTGTGCAGATGCTGGGATTCTGGTTGAAAAAAAGGCTTCATGTTTCCAAATGTAGTGAAATCTGGAGTTTAGTATGCATCTCAGGTTCTTCAGTGGGAATTACATGTGCACAAAAGCTAATTCAAAAGTCACCATAGTAAAAATGACTGGAATATCAAATCAGATCTCTTTGACACACAGGTCAGTCATTGAAGAAATATTCAAATTCAGAGTTGACACGGTGAAGGGAATATTTACTTTTTTTGCTATCAGTAAACAACCACAGAAAACTATGTATGCCTAAAATAATTGGCTCATAGTGTATCTGTTGCACTGGAAAACAGGTGGCTTTTTATCACTTCAGATTACATTTGCTCAAGGTCATCTTTGAGCCCACGTACAGGACTTAAAAATGTTCTGCTGGATTTTGAACGAGTAAATGCTCTCAGCGGCATATCGTTATTCACATTAGAAGCCTCCAGGGCTGCAATGTTTATTTTTTGCGGGATCCTGTTTTCGTTTTTGAAGAATACTGAGCCAGGGCTTCTGTAAGGCTGACGAGGCTGCTCGCTGAAGCCTGCAGTCCTTTTGTGGAGCATGTGTTTCACTGTGGCCCCTGGCTTTCTCCGAGGGCCTTCATCCTGGGGAGACTGCCAGTGGGAGCCCACTGCCACGCTGAGCCCTGAGATCTGAGACACTGCAGCCTCCCGGTATTAGCATCTCTTAATGCAAAACAGCATGGGGTTGGGCCAGTGTTGGCTTTCAATGCAGTTGGGCTCCCTGGTGAAAGGGCCGGCACAACGCCTCCTCACAGCTGACCAAGCAGGAATGCTTAGCTGGGTGGAAGGCTTGGGGACATGGCTATGAGAGAATTCAAATAAGTCTTCATTTGAACTGCTTAATCATCTCCCGTGTCAGCAAGGACGGAGCAAATGTGGTTAAAAGAGGTCATCCCAGAAAGTAATTTAGCCGCAGACACCGTGAGGAATGAAACTATCTGAGGCTAAATAATAATTTAATGAGCAGCACATGGCACTCACATGCCATGTCCCTGTTTTTCTGCACATTTGGGGTTCAATTCCAATTTGATGAGTTGACATATGAAAAGGAATCTTGAGCTGTTTCTCTTGATGTTGATGTTGAGTTATCTAGATGAACTGGAGCCAAAAGACAATTTGTCCAGTTCCATTCAACCTGCTGTTCATCAGTGCACAGAGGCCGTGGATAATGCATTTTGCATAGCTACGTATCTTCTCCTCATAGAGATAAATGGAGATGCATTACTTTCATACCATGATAATTGCAGACCATCTGTGCCTTCTTACAAAATCTTCAAGCCCCTTGATAGATATACAGTAGAGTGACATACAGAACGGAGCATGAATAACCACTTCACTTGTTCTTGCTAAGGCAGTTCATAGAATGACAGAAAATCCATTTAATCTCAGAAAGGGGGAGAGAAGCATATGCTAGGACTGCTCCTAATGGATTGGGTTGCTGGTATGTGGGATAACCCTCAGGTTGAAAAAAAAAAAAAAATCTGATTTTTTTTCATGGGCAGAATCAGGGTTAGGTTTTGTCCCAACATGTTGCAATTTTATTAGCGACTTGCATGGAATACAGTTGTTTTCAGTTTTGTACCTCATTTAGCATCCTCAGTGAGAAATGGTGTGATACAGTGTGTTATATACATCATACAACAGCTGTTTTTTCTCCTCCACTTAGTAATGAAGGTGAGCTTAAATTTGTTAGTATTCCAGAAGGTCTTTTTTCCCCCCTATTCCCATAGAGAGAGCCAGCGGAGGGCTGAGTGTTATCCCCACCATGTGTTGTTTGTGGTACCTGTTACCTCTCAAATGAGTTCGGGGAAGACAGCTAGTATTCCCGCATGGCTCTTCCCTTCAGACTTTTCTAATGGTGTAGGAAACAGCAGGGCCAGCTGAGAGAGCCAGCTTCAGGGAGCCAGGAGAGAGTACAGCTTCGCTGCCTTCATGACAAATTCTATTTGTATTTTTATAGACAAATGCTACTCAGCTGGAAATTTTGCTCCGATGATTAGCCATAGGGGTTGTAGTGGTAAGCAAGATTTAATGATTTATCTGGCTGGTGGATAGCTTTTGATTAATTCTGTATTGAATGGCTCACACCTCAGTGCTTTGATCGGGTGTCCGGGGCATGTCATATCACTTTATTACATCAGGTGTGACCATCGATGCTGTGGATTTTATCCACTGTCACCGTTTGGAAATAGACCCTCTGCCCGGACGCTGCACAGAGTGATGATTCAGTCAGTACCTAGGGTTTCTGCACAAGTAAACAGATGTGGCAGGGCCACAGAAAGTCAGTCATGTGTAGATGTCGACCAATTTAGGATTATTGGAGGGTTAAAATGCTGCTGCTTTTCAAATTTCTGTTATTTATGAATGTATTCAGAAGTTAGTTGACCACACATTATGACTGGCCGAGTGGCATTCCAGTAGTGCCAATATAACTGTAGACTGAATACAGGTATCACATCAGTTTCACTTTCTAAATGTAGCCATTCACCATTTGCACAGCACAGTGCCCATGACACTGCAGCAAGCTTACTTGACCGAGCTTACATTGATTGCTTTAACACTATTTGACTACTCCCAAACAGAATAATTACTTAACTCCTAACCACAGAAGTGCTTTGCTTGCTTTACCATCATGTAGCTAAGGTATCCAATGTGTAATATAGGCTGATCTCTCCCTTCACTGATTTACTGGTATACAGTAGTGAATTTTTCCATGACTTCTATTGCTGACTGTAGTCAGGCAGGGCAAACAAGCCAGCTGATGTGGAGGGTGAGATTTGCCGTTTGCAGGCTTATTTTTCAATCGTAGTATGGCATCATGATTGACAGCCTGAAGCTAAAAGTCACTGTTAACATGCTATATTGCAAAAATGTAGTGTAAGAAACAAGCTATGGGGTTTGTCACTAGCTGATCACTTACATTTTTCTGTATCCCTCTTGTGTAAGATGAGTTGTTTTCTCGTTTGCCAACTCAGCTAGTTGTTGCCTCTAGATCTAAATCAGTGCCATATTTAAAGGTACATGGTACTGTTATATAAAGGCATTAACATATATGAAACATAGGAAATGGGAAATTTCTTTCTCTTTATATGTATCTACACTATATTGGTGGTATTATTGTACATGAAGTACAGTACATGAAACTCTGGACAAATTACAATGGATTGTAATATTGTACTGTAGCTATCTGAAACCAGACAAGTCAGACAATTGTCTCCTAGCAATTCTAACATCCTGCCATTACATAGACGTTCCCGTTATCTCTCGGGGCGTGGGGTGGGGTCCCAGCTAATGAAGTGGATTTGCCTTAATTACTTCTCTAGGAATAGCGTCAGAAGGGCTTAACCAGTGCATACATCTGTTAGAAAGAAAAATGAAAAACCCACATTCCCCGACTGAATGGATATCTTGAGGCTTCTGTTTTGAATGCCATGTGAAAGTTTGGCTATTGTAGCAGAGTCCCCTTTCTCTGTCTCTCTGATAACAAATGAATCTCCCTTTCTTGCCAATTTCGTTGTGCAAAGCAGGTCAATAGAAAACCATTTATTTTTCCTGTCCTTTGGATAGTGGTGAATAATTGTTGCTGAATCACCACATCTGTTAGGGTGGAGTTGCCCTGCTCTTTGTCTCATGGACTGTCTTGTTTCTTGTCTTTCTGCTCATCTCCACAAAAATAAAACTGGCTACTTACCTGGCTGTCGAAGGGCTGCTGGTCGGACAAGGGCAAGCAAAGTCCGAAGTGGATGCAGTCAAGTAGTGAATGTAAATCATGATGCAGTGCTCTCCTCCTGCATTCTTTCTTTTTACAGCACCGTATTTTCTCTGCGGAATAAAACTTTAGCATTTTCTACTGGTCACACGATGGTGATTGCTCATACGCAAAAGTAGTAGAAACACTTTCTATGAAGACTGTAATGCATTAGCAGGGCAATACATGTACAAAAACGTTCATAATAATTTATGAGCAGATTTATTGACACATCCATTGTAGCAATATACATAAATTATAAAGCATTGTTATTGTGATTTGTAATACCAAAAGATAATATTACTCATAACACCAGACACATTAAACAGAGCACTGCTTTAAAATTGAACAGTATTGCAGATGCATTGGGGAACCTAATGCAATTGAGGACTGTTTTATGATATAATGTTTTAAGTTTTTCTACATTTAAGATCTTACAAAATTATTTGAAGCATAAAAAATGCAATGAAATGGTGAGAATAGAAAATATATTTAAAAAATGTATAAATCAGCTGAACAAAAGAGGAGACACTTTTCCTTGTACCATGAGAAATAATTCCAGGATAGTTATCAAGTGAAGGATAGATAAGTTAAGATGTGTCCCCATGTGATCCACTGGCCAAAAAAACAAAACAAAACAAAAAATGTTATTGTGTTATAAAATGTTAAAAGCTGTATTCTGAGTAAACCTGCATATCACTTAACTTATAGGTTATAATAATATTACTGAATTGTAAGTAACTTGCATTTTTAGACATTCATCCAGCATTATGACTGACTATGATTATAGCTTTTTATGAATGCACTTTTACCTGTATTGATACCCTTATAATGTATTACATATGGTCTTTAAAACAATGTTACCAAAGTTTGTTATCAGCCCCACATTTACCTGATTGCCATACGGAGTAAATTTTTTGTTTAGCGAGCAGTTAATGCATTCCAGCGCCGTGATGCATTTGTCCTTGTGATATATTTCTTCAACTATGTCTACCGCTGTCCCCGCATCTAATTAGCATAACCTTGTTAATGGCTTTAGGGATCAGGTACATTACCGAGCAGAAGGGAGGTCATCAACAATTCTGTGGTTTTACCTCGCACCGGTCTATTTTTCATTAGGATTGTGGTGTGCCTCTCCCAGTGTCTGAGAGGTGGGGCTAATTATGAGGGCAGCATTGTGTGAAAGTGTCTTCGTATGGAACCATCTGTCATTGCAACAGACAAATGATATAGCGCTCTCTCTAAAATGAAAAGGAATAAGAAGGTTTCTGTCAGCGGCTGATCCTACAATGACTGGCTGTAAAAAATGTGGACTATGTGGCTGTGAGCCAGGCTCAAAACTGAGTGAAAATTGGCGTTCTCTCCTCTGTTGAAGGCTAATGAAATGTACAGTATACAAATAGAAACGAGGTGAAACGCTATATCGGTGAGTATGTGTAAAATCGACGGGCTTCCTGTAAAGCACATGCCTGTTTAAAGGCTTACGGGAAGAGAGTTTAGCAGTTGCTGGAGGATTAAATGCCACACACTTGATTTTAGTCACTTGTTTGTCCTTGCTGTGCCATCCTTCAGCACTTCCCACATGAACACAATGGGCTCTCTCTCTGCACTGTCACTTGAAATCTGCTGTTAAACTGAGGTTGTATTAACCCTGTCCCATAATGCTTCGAGCCCTGAAGCTTAACGCCGCTGCTTTGTTCTCAGCTCAGCTAGTTTTGTACCTGCATAGTTTGTTTACCGGACTAGCTTGACGGACACATGTTGATATTGCAAGGAACTTTACGTCCCTGACCAAAAAAATCTGAAATGGCCCCGAGCGTCTCGACTGGCCCAAGTGGGTACTGCTTTAATGAATGAGCTGATGATACAAAATAAGCCTTCGGCGTGTCTATATTTTACTCCCTCTGCTGTAAATTGGCAATTTAGTGTTGTGGATATCTGTGAAATAAAGGAGGCTTGCTGTTATAAAGAAACGCCACTCTTTCACTTTGTGTAAAGCCAGGAGTTCATTGATTGATGAATGGCTTAGCAGACGTGGAAATAAATGGATACAGAGTGCACAAGGACATCGGTCTTTTATCTTGTGAAGTGCTGGGAGTATCAAATCGTGCATATAAGACCACTGGGTACAATCTGATCTTGTAGACCTCATATCTAAAAACCCCCAGATGCAAAGTGACAACGGAGCTGGTAAAAGACCTGATGAAACAAAGAAAGGGTTTTTGGCTGCTAAAGACAGCACTTGACCGCTGGAATGAGTTCCCAAAGAGGTTGACGGCGCCAAATCTTGGCAGTTGATAATGACAGATTGTTACCAAAAGAGAAAGCTAACGTTTGTGTATAATACCAAGGATGGGAGGGCTGGTCAGCGAGTACAACCATATTACTGTATACTGTTGACAGTGAAGGGCAGCGCCGGAGCACATGAATGCGAAGCGAAGCCAGGTATCTGTCTATCTACCAGGGCAGCGCTTTATTTATTTTAGATGCTGTTATTTGGATTTTTATTTGCGTTGTTTAAAACTATCCTTACAGTTTCTACACCAGCATTTTATAATTTTGTTTTTTAAGAAAGAAGCCAAATGTCTTGTGATTGATATGATAAATTTGTTTTTAAGTAATTGAAGCATATTACAGTACTGTTTATGAAGTATTCATCTTTTTAATAATTATCGAGATAATATTGACTATCGAGATAATGTTGGTCAAGATAACCGTACTATGACATTTTCAGGCTTATTTATGAGTGGATGTTTGCCAGTTCAAATCTTCAATTGGCTGGGAAAATCTGGGTGGGGAAAGTAAACAAGAAACACTCTCCTCTCCCTCAACAGCTACTGATGAGGTGTCCTTGAGCAATGCAGTCAATCCCAGTTGCTCCAGTGGAGCTGCTCATGGCCAACAATGGAAGAAAAATTTTGCACGAGGCAGCTTCCAGAAAATCTGTGAGAGTGTGAAGCAGGGCATGCATGCTCAGACAACCTTCTCTCGCTAAATAAACGCAAAAAAAAAAAATCTGTCAGTTTCACAAACAGGCCGACACGTAGCTCTCTTTACACAAGGACTAGTGTCTGGTCTGAGTAAACTGTCACAGGTCGCTATGGGAGGCAGAGAGCACACTCTGGTAGAGACCAGTTGGGAGAAGCAATGAGCAGAGAGAGAGAGAGGGAGGGTTTTGTTCAGAATGGTTGACGTAGTCGCTCTGCAGCTCTTCAGTAATCAGACTCTTCGGTGTAGGTGCTACTTTATGTGCTGCTGGTGAAGCCGTGGCTAATCATCCATCCGGCAGGACAGTGAGGCAGAGAGAGTAAAATAACACCACAGAGGATTGACTGAGCAATGGCTTTATCTGAACCTTGCAGCACACACACACACACACACACGCTCACACACACACACACAAACCTTTTGGAGTGTGCAACCTCTGGGGACCTACCGCACTTCTGAAACTCTGTGTTAGCGAACAAACGGTGAATGTGGGTGTCTTTGATGGTGCTTCCAAAGGTAACCATTTTTCTCACAGGATTCAAAAGTGACGCAAAACGAACATGAAATGAGTGGAATCATTCTTTTAAAAAGTTCTCTAACGTGTTGTTTTGGTTTTTTTTGTGTGTTTTTTTTTCTCTCTCTCTCTCTCTCTCTCCTCCATCGCTTTCAGACGGAGCGTTTCAAAACCACTCTCGGCTGCGGACGCCTCCTCTACCGCTCTCCCACTCCCACTCACCCAATCATCAGCACCATGCGGCCTCCATTAACTCCCTAAACAGGGCCAACTACACACCGCGGAGCAACCCAAGTCCCGCGCCCACAGACAGCTCTGTTCCTCCTGAGGGTCCCGCCAGCGGTCAAGACTCCGGCAGCACACAGGACAACTGGCTACTCAACAGCAACATCCCCCTGGAAACAAGGTACTGCGCAACTTGTCTCCCCGATGATGTATAGTGATGCTGGCATCTAGAAGACCGAGCTTGAGCCGGTGCCATCGAATGCAGCTTTCCATGCTGTCTGCTCCATATTAAATTACCATAGTGCTAACGAGGAGCAAAGCAATAAAATGGGGAATATCCTGCTAGGGGCAAAAGGCCTAGATTTGTGTCGGAACATGATTTTGTGGTAAACAAGAGAAAAGTGCTGTTTGTTGGTTCTCGTCTAAGGTTAGCGATCCTAACAGTGCAAACGCTATTGGATTTCACCGGCAGAGTAATTATAATCATGTTGGATATGAAACAGCTCTTGTGAAATTACATTCAGGCTCCCGTGAGCAGGCCGCATGGCTCCTCCACTTCAGCCCTGAGTTTTATTTATTTCATATCAATCAGTATTCAATTCTCCAGCACATTTCTCAATAGGAGGCCCTTGTGTGAAGTAGATCTGTCAAGTGTTATTGTAGCGAGTATCTGTTGATATTTCTTTGGCTGGTCTTAATACAAGCCACTGTGGAATCAAGAATGCCAATCCAGAATCATCTCAAACCTCCTAATGATCACATTGCTCTGCTAGCGGTGGAAGAACTCCCCAAAAAAGAAACGCAACTTCTCGATGTGACAAAATTGCCTGCCGAGCAACTTTAAATCAGCAGTCGTGCCGTAGCTTTGGTTTTGGTGGAAATCATACGAGTAGAAAAGGCTTGTCTCTTTATTTTGAGGATTTCATTATCAGCATCTATTCAAAATAATTCAATTAAGAACTTTAAATCACAGTATCAGTTAAAATTAGTTGCCACCAATGAAACCGTTGTTGACAGGAGAATAGCTAACTTAATTTGGCACGGCTAAACAACCAGCCGTGAACAGAATTACTGTCTCTTCCTCCAGTTTTTGCGAGACGGTTCAGTCAACAGGAAAATGAGCACTAATTTCAGTGGGTAGAAGGACAGTTAGTGGCGTAATGAATGATTAAACGTCATACAGCTCCAAAGTTAATCCCACACAGGTATCCCCAGTGGAGCAGAAAAACAGATGGCGAAGAGAGTGGATTTGCAACAGGCAAGAGCGCTGCTGAAACCACATATGTACTGTATATCACCTATTGCCGGGGAAAAAAAAAGATCAATTATTAGAATTCCACTGATAAAATTTAAACCATTAGTAATATCCACACGGACCCTGAAATATTAAATGTCACTTTTACTTAGTTAATAGCATTATAATGGCCCTCTCTCCGCACTTTTGTGGAATTGAATGGCCCTGATAAATCCTGCACCGGTAGGTCTTATCCCGGCCCGCCACTGGAGGGATGCCAGCCGTTAGTCGTCTCTCTCCAGCTTCACCACTTTCCTTTAGACTTTCTGCCAGGCGTCGCTCTCTCTCTTCATTAAAAGTTGCATTCTTCCCCTCCAGAGCACAAGCTTGTGAGACAATAAACAGACTTTGCTACAGGCCTTGGGGGGGGCAGGGACCAGAAACAAGGCTTTTCTCTTGTACCGTTGAACGTGTTCAGCCTGCCCATTGCATGTGGACAGTTCATTTCTCCATTGCATTGCCGCAGTCTCCCCTTATGGAACAGAGCTCTCATGGGGGGGAGTGCATTATGGGAGAAATGAGACACGTGCCTCTACAAACTGTGAACTGCGGATGTGTTATTTTTTATTCTATGGACTGTTACAACCGTTAAAGCAAGAAAACCCAAAACGGTACTTAAGGATGCTATCAAAAATGACAAGTGTCAAGTAAATGTGCAACTGAAAATACAATAAAAATCTGAAAAACAAGTGCTTATTTTTTTGCACTTGTCCAGAATTATTGTTAGAAACCTTAAGGCCGTTTTTTGTAAGTGATGCATTGTTCGTTTCTTCCAATCACAACCTTAAAGGAGCCAGAATACTCTAATGTTTATCAGAGAAGAGCAAGACGCTTGCAGAGAAGGGCAGGGCTCGTACAAAACAAGGTATGGCAGCGCCCAAACGTGAGGGGGCGAGAGAGCTAGATGTTATTTGTCTCACACCTTTGTAGAAGTAGTTCCATAAGGGCCTTGATTTGTTTGTCCCGTGCTGTCCCTCTTGATCCCCATTTGTCAGTTGTTGTTAATGTTGCTTGGTGATCACATACTGTGTTGGCATTTCTGTGTTCCTTGCACGCACATCTCACACTAGCTTCATTATCCATCTTTCCACCTGTGTGTAGAAACATAGCAAAGCAGACATTCCTAGAGACTTTACAGGACAACCTCATTGAGATGGACATTCTGGCGTCGGCACGCCGCGATGCCGCGTACAACGACGGGTATGTTGCATGTTTGCTATCTGGCTCACGCTATCAGAATCTGCTTTGCCATGAAAACATTGTGATGCCTGCTCTGTTTTTCCATCAAACGTCCTCTGTTTAGAGATGCCGTCAATCATCAAAGTCTGTCTCCTGCATTGCCAAAATCTGCTCTATATCCGTGCCTACCCTATTAAATACAACTAACAATTCGCATTATGTCATATCGCCATGTCATATTGCTTTTGATAAATGTGGCCATTTTATGAGTCATTGTTACCATGTCGTTTCCTACGGCAACAACTGGATATGTCAAGAGATTTGTCCCGATCTTTATAAATAAAGAATGGTTTCAGTGACTTTCCACATCGCACATTGAAATGTGACATTCAATCACATTCTTGTCACTGTCGCTCCAGAGCTTCCTGTAAACTTGTCAGTAAAAGAGGCTTGACAACAGTGCCACTGCCACTGCCTCTCTGATGGGCTGATCATAAGGCACTTGAGCATGCAGCTCTACACATGTTTTCTAAGAAAACCAGCCATGTTCTTCAAGGGCGAATAAATCTCCTCAACCCCATGCTGCAGCTATATATATCTCTGTCCTCTGGATAGCTCTGACACAGTGAATTACTATTCACCATGCTGGCATGAATTAACAAGGGCCCGCTGTGGTCACTAGTCCTGTAAATTAGATTTCATATTGATTCACAATTTCGATTGGACAAAACCCAATATGCTTTAGTATTCTCACTAACCTAGCAGAAGCGTGACTATGGTAACAGTATTGAATGTGCTTGGAGACAGAATTTCTTACCAGCAGAAGGGACTGCACTCCATGACACTTACACACGATGCTGACTGTTTTTATTGAGGCCGTTTCACGAAGAGAACGTTTCCTTTTCCAGACACTTCCTGTTCAAGCCAGGTGGAACGTCACCGATGTATTGCACGACATCGCCGGGATACCCTTTGACCTCCAGCACGGTCTACTCGCCTCCCCCCCGCCCTCTGCCTCGCAACACCTTCTCTCGGCCCGCCTTCAGCCTGAAGAAGCCCTATAAGCACTGCAACTGGAAATGTGCTGCTCTCAGTGCCATCCTCATCTCAGTAACGCTGGTGTTCCTGTTGGCCTACTTCATCGGTGAGTCACCTCTGATGCTCTCACGCACCGGGGCAGGCACCTCCGCCTTACCTCCCCCCCAAACCCCACCCCCCACTTTACTGCAGACACAGGGAGAAAAGTCCATGCTCCATTGTGTTTCCGCTATTATCCATTTTAATAGTGTTGAATCTGCACTCTCCGCCACATATGAGCAGGGTTATATAGGGACTCGAAGATTGACTCTTCGCCCGCACACCTCATTCGAAATAACATTATCATTCATAGATTGGGTTGACTGAGTCTGCAGAGACGGGCAAGCCGGATTCTTGCTCTTGTGATTAGGTCAGATAGGGAAAGAATTAAAAAGATGGAGCACATCAGCTATCACACAAGAGAATATTCATCCTATTTGAGTCAGAGGCCCCTGACCAGCATAACCAGGTCCCAGCTGGTTGTGGACCATCAGCTGTGATATTTGACTTATGCTATTAGATATGCTATTAGAGTTGTGCTCTTTCCAACTGGTGCCACTCCCTAAGGAAATGATATTCATATCTGGCAGTATAGTGCCTCATTTGTGTGTGTGATCTGTATACAAGACTGTTTCCACTACATTTCACAAATGGATTGTCAAAATGCATTTTACATCAGACAGCAGTTGATAAAAACACACAAAAAAAGAAACCAATACATTTTAGAGGAAATTAAAGGTATTAAAGGTTTTATTTATTTTTCTTGGCGACATCTTTGGTGCTTAGCGCTCATTGCTGTGGTGTTTTTGCACTGCACTTCTCAGAAATCACTTGTCAAACAGTGTTGCCAGTACCTGTAATGTGTTTTTCCTTGGATTTTCTGTTGGTGGAGTTTGAGTTTCTGTAGGAAGCGCTCTTTTCTTTGTCTGTTCAGCATGGTGGCTATTGCTGCTCACGCTATACCCAGTTCTTAGTTTTATTTCTTTCAAGTAAGCTGCTGTTGCTGCCGGTAGCGTGAAACGCATCACTTCTTGTGTGCCAGAGGGTTTTTTTCACTGGAAAAAGAAATACCTAACACCGAATGTTCAGAACAGCAAACGTGACAGCTCTCATGAACTGAGTATAGGTTGAATCACTATTGTGTTATATCAATCGGTGTAGCAAAGTAGCAAAACAGACCTTTATTTATATGAAAACACTGCAGATTATTACTTATAAGAAAGAAACACAGAGCAGTTAGTAGCAACAGGGTTTGGAGCAGGTGTGGGAAGTGAGTCCAGTATGTGGGGTGAGGTCCATTCCAGTGTAGTGAGGAGAGCATGTGTTGACTGATTTGGTGCTATGAACTTGGCCAAAAGAGTGGGTGAGTTGTTGATGAAGAAATGATGAACAGGACCAGAGTAGGGAGGAGGAACAACATACAGCACATTTTCAAGGAATAAGTGACAGGATTTGGGGCATAGGGCTTCTGTAGAGCAGTGAGAGGAGAGGAGAGAGAGAAATGTAATGTCAGTGCAAGGTATGTTTTAGGTCAGGATTTAAAAATTGACAGTTTCCAACTCCCTTTCATGGATAGACAGGCTCTACATGAAAAAAACCCAACTGCCAGCAGCACATTTTTGATCCAAGGAATGGGACTACAGCATTGTCCATTCTTACAAAATCAAATGCAGGAGACGATGCACAGCTCTATTTCATATATTTTACCATATAATATAGGCTACATTTGATTGGCATTTGAGTACCTGTTTAACATATAAATGGTTACACAGTTAAATTCAGCCTCGCACGGAAAAAGAAATGGAGTTTTTCAAATGGAGGGATGGTGAGAACACTGTAGCTCATTTGTATGAAGTCAATGAAAGAGCAGCCAGATCCTCCTGCAAGGTCTTCATCAGTGAGAAAAATGGATTCTCCATCGAAGACATTTGTTATACATATGCATTATGGCGTAACAATCATGAAGCTATCGTTTCTGCTCCTGCCCAAGGCCAAACGAACTAAAATCTGATTATTCATTTTTTTTGTCACCAGAATCATTTAAATTGTTTCATTTGAGATTCCCGAGAAAAAAAAAAAAGAATCAGCTGGTTGCTGCTCATGGTGATGCTCTATGCGAGAGAGTGATACAACAATTTTAAATCAGCGAGGATGGGAGGGGACAAGTCCTGGTTTGGGTTGTTTTGGCATCAACAGTGTGGTTTGGCTGTAGATGTAGTCTAGATGCATGACTAGTGTTTGTGACCTGGCCAAGTGCCAGAGAGCCCCATCAGCCTGATAGTGCTTAATCACACTGTGTAATTACACCCCGCAAAACTCAGACCATCTCCCGGTGCACCACAAGTAAACATGTTGGAGACCAAACCTCACCCTAAGATCGGAATTTCCAATCAAGAACGAGGGCCATATTTAATTAAATGCTGATGAGAAAATATATTTAATTTCAAGTGCAATTAATTATTGAGGCCTGTAATTGGAAACTCTGGGTGAGATGTCTAATGAACCCAATTACGCCTCATGACAGATGTTTTGACTTGCAGCATGGTTTTATTCGGCGCAGCCTTGTAAATCTGCACATTTTGAAGTGCAAAAAGGTTGGGGGGGGGGTTTAACGCGGCACTATTTTCTCTGTGGTCGCTCGCTCATTAGCACATTTGTTATATGTTCGCCATTTTAAGGTCATCAGTATCCTCCTGTGTTCACTTCCATTCACACTGGGTATCCAGCCAAGGACAAAGAGGTTGGGCCCCAGAAAAAAATTCACTGCATGAGCATCCAACCCAGAAAAGGCTGCAACACAGACTTCACCTGTGTTTCTGCCTGTTAGCACTCCAGAATCACACTCCGTTCTTTGATGTTTTGCTTTCGTTATTATTTTGCAGTATCTAGTTTTGTCAATACCGATGTGATTCCAAAGGAAAAAAGTGCCCAACCGATTTATTTCTGTTCTTAAGGTGTATTCTTTGGTGGCATGGTAGTGTTTGTATATAGGCTTCCCTCTGTGGCACTGAGTGACAGATCGTCAGGCTGTGCTGTTCGAGAACTGATTCTCGATCTGTACAGGTAGTTCAAAGCAAATGAGAAATTGTTCTGTGCTTTTGATATACTGACCGGTATGCTTTCTCATTGTTTTTATCTCTAAAATTCACCCAATTCTGACTGCAGGGATACTAGGAGAAACACACCCTGATGCATCATGCAGTCACCCAAAGCACAAACACGAAACTCAAAAGTGCAAAAGGCCATCTGGATTGCTGACGCACTGAAAATGAAAACACCAACTACATTTGCAATTCCAATCTTGTGCATTTGAAATCCCCAAACTGATACCCTGTCAGTTTTTCATTATGCTTCATTAGTGTTTTTACAGGGTTTTATTTTTAGAGAAATACAGCATGTCAGTGGTGCTATGTGCTAAAAACAGTTTGGCAGTTACTTGCCTCAACAAATTTGAATTTGTATTCATGTGCAAATCAAAGTTCACCACGACATGAGATTGCAAAAAAAGTGGTGGTTTACACCATAGACTGCCAGTGTAAGAGAGGTGTAAAAGCAATTAGGTGAAAAATGAGCAACTGATGGCTGCCACATTCAACACTCGTTCATTGAAGTGTCTAAAAAAGATTAATTAGCCATATGGTTACTAATGTGCACAGCCCACTCACTGACAGATGAGTGAGGATACATTTTTCACACTAGCGCATACTATATTTCTTACTGGCTGAATTTTTTTGGAAATACCTCATGATAGTTTGTCTTCTTTTTTAGATATTACACAGTATGGATGGTTTTGACCAGTAAGACAAGAAAAAAAGTCTCTCTTCATCATAGCTTCCCTTGAAGTGTATACTAGTTGGAAAGTGCTGTTGAGATCAGAGGATAGAAGCACAGGACCGTTGGCAGATCACCCACAGCAATGGGTGCAGCATTCCTCAGATTGGCTGAGAAGTCTTCTGCTACAGTACTTCTGTTCCCTAATTGGCACATGGCGTGACCCAACTTCCTGCCAAGAGATAAGCGAAAGGAGGGCACAACATGTGCTCAGGACAAAATGGGCAATGCTACGAAGTGCAGTACTCTTGACAGGTCAGTGGCATTGCTGGAACACAGACACAGCTTGTCTGTGCCAGTGGCCCTCTCATTAGAAGCACCTTGTTATTCCTACAACCTGTCTTCATTTAGTAGCCAATTCTAGCCGCCTTCTCAGTGTCTCTGCACACTGTCTCTGCAAAGTTTGAGAAGCTAGCAAAACAATTTTCAGGAGGCTCTTCACTGGCCCAGGTCCAACGCTCTGCATATCATAGATACCAAGGAGGCGCCCGAGTAAATCTTTAAGGGGGGAAAGGCTCTCCAACTCATTTTCCATTAGAGGCCTTGGGGAAGGCTGGGATGAAGAACGGGGCCCACAAAGAAGTGATTACTAGGACACTTGGAACAACACTCTGTCTGGTGCCTTTGATGCGATTGTTTTGCCAGCAACATACACTGACTCTGTTTCTGTTTCTCCAGTCAGTGTAGAGCTACAAATCAAAAGGAATGTCTCTTCTGGAGCTTACAAAATGACAACCCAAACCATCTGTCTCTTCACTGGTTGTGTCTTCCACTGATACAGTCAATTCCACAGGCGCTGGAAGGACAGGGGACAGATGGCAGTTTTGTTGTTGAATTTATATCATCTTATGGGATGTTTGCATTGTGTTTTACCATCTTTGATAACCACACTGTTGCACACTCATCTTGCTCGTCTTGTATGAAGAAACCATCAAGCTAGTTGAACAAACATGTTGCATTGTTCATCTAGTGTGCATCATGAAAAGATAAAATTTACTCTTTGCATGTTTTGTACATTCAGTAATTTAGAAAGTCTCATAATCTTGGGCCAGCTATTTAGAGAGATCTGAATGGAGGAACTAGGCAGGGTGGCGCTCTCTAATATCCATATTTGATGGAAGAGTTTCCACAGGGAGAAACTTGATGTATTCCATTCATCACAAACCATAGCTTGGTTTGATCTGCAGCTTGTCAGATTCAAATGACGGTTTCGGCCAATTTGAAGTTAATAGCCGAGCCTGGGCAAGCAAACCTCGTCTTATTCTTGGGGGATCGCTGATGGTTGTGATGCAGAGAGAATTAATACCATATCCATGGCTTGATGAAGCAATTTAGGGTGTTAATTTTCGTTTTTGATTCTGATTAAGAGCTTTTTCAAGTGTTTCCATAAAGAATTTACTCTTTGTAAACACCGGGTGCATGAACCACAACATATTTGAAGTGGCTCAAAAGTGCCACTTCAAATATGTGCGAGTTGGAGCATCCCTGAGCTCCCCAGGGTGCTGCCACATTGAAGGCACGGTCCCTCGATGTTTTGAGCCTAGCTTTGTGGGAATCAAAAGATTGGCCTTAGCAGACCTGAGATTGCAGGAGGTGGTGTAGCTCCTAAGGAGGGAGGTGGTATATCATGGAGCAGTGCCATCAAGTGTTTGTAGATTGTCAATGAACAAATTCGGTTTTAAGGGCCCATTCATGTAAAGCATGTTTGGGGTGGTTTATTTGAACTCTTTAGTTTGGTTTGTTAAAAAATGCGGGTCTCAGTCCTACTGTGATGTGGTTCATTAGGAGTGAGAATGCAATCCAAACTAGGGCTGGGTATCGGTACTCGATACCTTTAAGGTATCGACCGAAATAACCCAGTACCAAGTAGTATCGAAACTTCTCCAGTCAAACAATACCTGCATTCGATACTTTTTGTACACAGATCTAGAAAAAAATGACTATTTGTATGGTTTTGCTCGCAGCCAATCACCGCAAGCGTTCTTCGATTTAATGTGATGTGTGATTGGCCCACTACCACAGCAGCTACAACCCATACAGTCTGTGGTGAAGTCGAGTGCGGTGTATGTGACGGAGTTGGCAGTTCAGCGTGCCGAGATGCCACCAAAACGTAAAAAAAAAGGTATCGAATGAAGTACTCTATTGGTATCGGTATCACTTTAAGGGTACTGGTATTGGTACTGGTATCGTAATTTTTTAAACGATACCCAGCCCTAATCCAAACCAACTACAAGAAACGACCCCAAAACTGAAGGTTTTATGGATGTTGACATCTGATAGCCAGCAATTATTCATGGTTGGAAAGCCTGGCATAACAAAATTACTATTTTACTATTTCTTCATTTGTTGTTAACTGGTATGGACACCAGAGGAGGTAAATTACGGCAAAGAGCGCAGACAAGTTCATCATGCTTAGCTAAAGTTACAGGGACTGGAGTCAGATTTATTTTGACTCCACCTGAACCCCAACCCCCAAAAATATCTTTAACATCCTTGGGATGACAGGTTACTAACACTCTGTCTAATAAAGCTACTACTAATAATAAGCTACTTGTGGGTCCATGTGACTTTTGTTCACAAATCCTGGTTCACTTGTAATTGGGCAGTGTAAACCTAAATGAACCAAATACAAAAATGCAACAAACTATAGTTATGGATCAAAGAAAATGAACTGTAGGTGAGATCACACTCAAAATTAATGTACCAAAACTGAAATCATGTTACTTCTAAAAGGCTGTTTAATGATCAAACTAAGTATATAGACAGTAAGGGAAATGTAAAGATATCCCAGTGCCACACTATAGATGACTTCTACAAATTACGGATTTATTCTTGTATTGACCAAAAACAATAGCTACACAGTGATAAACAGTTTCATTTCATTGGTGTCATAATTAGATAGCTAGTTCTGTAAGTCCCACTAACAAACCAGTTCTGCCTCTGATCCCAATACAGGTTTTTTGAGCAGTCACTAGAAGGCTTACTGGTAACTTGAAGCAGTTTATGTTCGCATAGAGGAAAAAAAATGAAAACACTTTTTAAGAAAGCGACAGTTAGAGGAACAGAGGAAATCTAAGTCCCAGCTTCAGTCTTTTAAAACTGTCGGATAATTTCACACTTTATAATTGAATTGCTTGGTTATTTATTTGAGGAGCTTAGGAGAACCAACAAACCAATAAAATAGCTATATTGCGTTTCTGGGCCTTTTCTGCTGACTGTTGAGTTCCAAGGTGGCTTTTGCCTTGCTAAGCTCGTCTTGTCCATTCTCTTATTGGTGATCTGTCATGGTCAGCCCCTCCTCCTCTGTCCTGCACTCCATTGCTATTGTTCCAAAGGACATTCCTTTTGTCGACCTTGTAAAATATCACTGTGTTTCCTCCGTGGTGTTCACATTCAAACACCCCTGTTGTCTCCCTGCTGACCCGGTTGTTTCCTTGTGTCCCCCAGTTTTGCAGGGGAATTAGTAAGGTAATGGGGATGAGAAAAATGGCAGTGCACTGGGGACGGTCCGTTCCTGGGTTGGTGTGGTGAGACAGATGCTGTCCCCTGGGGTCAGGATCGCATTCATCTCCTGATCTTACTGCTCAGCACTTTTTAAAAAAACGCCATTAACCATTAAACCCATGTATTGTTCTATGTCCTTCCTTATTTTGCCATCTCGCAGCTGTCACCTTAAGAGCAACCAATAAACATTTTAATAACAAAGCACTGTGGAGCTCCTCTGGGCTTTTGGGACAGATACTTATATTGAATATTCATTAGAAAATACGCATTGTAACGTCATCTTAAAGTAATAATATGCAACTTTTTTGTATAAATTCTCCTTTCACCATGCAGTAGTGATTCAACCTATACCCAGTTCATGAACGCTTTTGCATTTGCTGTCCTAAACACCCATGAGGTGGTCTGTCTTTCCTGGCAAAAAATCTTCTGCTGCACAGGAGGTGATGAGCTTTATATTTATGGAAGCAGCAACAGCGGTTTGTTTGGAATAAATATAAGAAGGTAGAATAAATAGAAGAAGCCGCAGTCTACGTTGAGTGTCTTTATTATTATTACTACAGTATGTTAGGCCAGTGCCTACATTGACTGCAAAACACCTAAACAATAAAAAGGTGTCGCCAAAATCTTGACATTGTCTTGTTTTGGTCCTCTTGCAGCCATGCACCTTTTTGGATTAAACTGGCACCTGCAGCCCATGCAGAGACAGATGTACCAGCTGTCAGAAGACAATACCAGTGGCCTACCTTTCCCTACTGACCTGAGCTTGCCACCGCTAGGTAACACGGGCTTGGAGATACCTGACCGGAGGGGAAAAGATGACAGTAAGTAACATTTGTGTACATAGTCTATGTAGGTCTGTAGTGTCTTTCTCTTTTTTGTTGGTTCTGTGATGGTGTGCCCTTTTGTGTTAAGGCAGAGAGAGCCAGAGCACAAGTATTTTAATACACATGACAATAAAGTTGAAAGTTGAAGTTGATTTAAAAAGGTCAATGTATTTTAATAAATGAATGAAATAACTTTTTCCATAGAAATCTGTATTTTACTAACTTAAATGCTGCTGGAATTTGTCAGAATGATTTGAATGACTCAGTCGATTCTATTGTTGCACCCATATCAGAAAAAAAAACAACATTGCACAAGGAAAAAGTTTTTCCAATCTTCCAAGTTTACAGATGACATTTTAAAGCTCAAGCGAGTTCGTTATTACTTTGTCATCCAGTTTCACATTGTGCCCAATGGTCTCCATGGTATGCAAACAGATCTGCATTGTAATCCTATGAAAGTTGCTGTAAGTGGGAAAGTGTTATTTGTTCCTGGAGGGAGAAAATGGGACAGCTTTAGGGACTGAGTATCCAGGGGCTGGACGGGGATTAGCCACTCTGTCCCCTTCAGAACGGATGTGATCCTTTCATCTCCTAGCCTGGGCTGCCTTTCCTGGCAGCCAAAGAAAGCATGTGCTCACCCCACGGTACCAACTGCTCAACTCGAGGAAAGTTTGCTCTGTTCCATTCTTGAACAAATGGGCCAGATTTAACCATGTGATTTGCCAGTGGCAGACTACAATAGGTGGAAGATCGGGTCATTACCATATAGATGAATCCAGGAGTTGTCTTTTTCATTTACCAGACGGCAGAAAGTGTGTTTAGCTAGCAACGGGTGCGACTACAGCTGAGCTTAGACCCTGCCTGGCAGCTGTTGCCGAAAGGAAATCAATAGCCATAGCTTTCGAAATAAGTCTCATTCTGCGGCGCTGTCACCAGAAACACTGATGATCAATTTAATGTTTTATCAAGGTGATGCAGATGTGCATAGTGCTGAAATCCACTGTCGTTCTCTCCTCCTCAGTCGTGTCTTGCCTGGTGTTTACCATGGAAATTTCCATCGAAACATCATGTAGTAGTTTAGTTTGCAGAACAACAACCATTTATTTAACCATGAGGCCCATTATCACTGGTCTCGGCTTATGATTTATTTAAACAGGCTGATGAGTACACCATTAATGTGCTGCATAAATACACACACCCCAACATGTGGAATATGAGTCTGTGTGTTGTAGCATTATGTAAAGCCCAGATCTGGGAGACGGGGAGCATGTCCTGTCTTCTCTGATAAAACCCATTGCCACTGATGGACTTTTGAGGAGATTGCCATCTGCCATGCCACGTGCAACCCAACGCCGTGTCTGCCACCAAATCCTGGGGGTTCTGTTGTATGGACGTCTGCTTTAGTAGACATCACTGCTGAAATTGGCCCATCTACATGGGCAAGCAGATGTTGCCATTTCCACCGAGTCCAATGTAAGGTGTATTATGGAGCATATGGACATTTTTTCGGTAGTGGATGTGCTAGTACCTGTGTGGGTGGGCTCGCACATCTCCCCATTACAATTACACACAGAGTGGAGAGTAATTAAGTATTTTTACTTGATTCTTTTTACTTCTATTATTGTAATTAAATACAGTTTCGAAGGACTGGTATTTTACTCAGGTTTTTCCATATCATTTCCTTATCATATGTCCTATTTTTTTACATCTTTTAGATTTAAAAAGAGAAATTTAGAGAACCTGCCATAACTAGTTACTCGGATGGAAACGTTCGAGCATATGAAACGTGATCAGTTTATAAAAAGTGATGAACTTTACATCTTTGAATCAGCCACCTCATCAAAGTGAGCATAGTTAGACCATCAGCCCCTTTAGCTTAACCATTCGAGGTCAAAGCTTTGACGAATGAATGCTTCCCAGTATTGCAATACCAAGGCATAGTTAAGAGCTATTTAACAGCATTCAATAGCAAACAGTTAAGTACTTTCACGTAAGTAGAATTCTGAATTGAGGATTTTTTTTTTAACCAGACTACTACTCTATTTCTATGTATTTCTATGTTTGTACTTGTCCTCCACTGGAATTAGGTCTGGTGGAGTCTTGCTAGCAACGGTCAGAGCGGTCATTTTTTTTATTTTTTCCCCTGGCTGTCAGTGACGTGATTGAATATCTGTGATATGGTCAGACTATCATGCTTCAGTAGACTGACTCCCTCTGCCCTCCACATGCAGGATTAATGGTGTGATCTTTTTGACCAATTTACTTTGTGTGCAATGCAGGCAAATTGGACAGCTTGTTCCCAGATGACAGCTTCATAGACATGGGGGAGATTGACGTGGGCCGCAAGGTCGCCCAGCAGATTCCTCCTGGTATCTTCTGGAGGTCCCAGGTGTTCATTGATCATCCCATGTACCTGAAGTTTAACGTGTCCCTCAGCAAAGATGCCTTAGTGGGAATCTACGGAAGGAGAGGCCTACCTCCATCTCACACGCAGGTGGGTGATGCTCGAAAGTCGCTGATGCTCGCTGAGCCCGTGCCAGTAGATGTGATGCCATATCCATGCTATTGCGCTTATTAGTTTCGTGAAAGGATAGTGTGTGTAATACAAATGTTTGTTTGGGTTCTAATGTTGGCATAATTTCTTGTTTTCGTGAACAGCTCATTTATCTGTGTTACCATAATGTTGTTTATACATCTTGCTAACGAGGAGAGTAAATTGTAAATGCGATGCTATGTGAAATAGTTTTGCAAACATGTCTGCTCAGTGTAAGGATTCAGCCTCTTTTCCATTCTTCTTCTGCCACCGAGTATAAATTGGGGTATGGTTTAAAAAATGTATCTAACTATGTTGGGGCTTACCGTGAATACAAACTATTTCATAAATCTCTCCATTGTGTTATGAATCGCTTTCTTTGTTGCTCAAAGGATTTATGGCAAATTCCTTTGAGGTTGTTTGTTCGAAGTTCAATATCATCAATGAATCACCCGGGAGATACAGGGCTCAGGGGGCAAGAGAGGGAGATTTTTCTTTACACTAATTTCCCATCTATGTGCAGCACAGAATCAGATATATCATGTTATTAATCATATCTGACTGTGCATGGATATGGTCCACAGAGTTTAGATTTCTGCTATAAATGTAACCATGGCTCAACAAATTGTTCAAAGTGTGGAGTTCTGTGTGCATAGTTTGCATGGTTTCTATTAATGTCCAGTGTGATTTATTTTTCAATCAAAAGATTACATTTGTCTCTTTTCCCCTATTTTTACTCCAAAGCAAATAATCCAAAGCAGAGTTTTTGTGCTGTGACTGATTACACACAGAGTGGCAGATGAGTCAAGATTCCCTGCCTTATGTAGATGAAAATGAAAGGCTGTCTCATTGGTATTCATTGAGTCAGTACTGATACGAGGCAAATCGGTGCAGATGTTATTTGGTAAACACTAACTTTTAATTTGTTTTTTTTTATTTTGTGTTTTTTTTCTTCCCGGCTTCCTTTTTTCACTTTAATAGTTTGAAATGAGTCTTTCATATATGATATTTGGACTATGAAATTATCACATACCCATCCACCCACTATGTGCCAAGACTTACTCAGGCTCCTCTGGAATGATGAGTTATTCATGCAGACCAAATGATGCTCTGCTATAAAGAGGGCTGAAAGCACTCAAGTCTCATGTGTCACTCTAATGGCGTGTCTGCGGTCCGTCCATCGCTCTGTCTCACTTTCTGTTTGTCTGTCTCCAGTTTGACTTTGTGGAGCTGCTGGATGGGCGCAGGCTGCTGGCCCAGGACATCCACGGTCTGGAGGGGCCTGTGGCTATGCAGCGCAGCCTGGTACCCATCACCACCCACGACACGGGCTTCATCCAGTACATGGACTCTGGCATCTGGCACCTGGCCGTCTACAACGATGGGAAAGAAACCGAAACAGTCTCCTTCCTCACCACCGCCATAGGTGAGCGCCCTGGGCATGACCCACTACTGAAACCTGTAATAGCAATCCACATAATCCCTATAATACCAACCAGCAGCACTCCACAGCAAACAGCCCAGACTCGGGGCATGAGTCAGAGACAGTTTTTTGTCAGATTTCAATAGCCAAGGAAAGTGCAGGTTAATCAAGGTGAAGTTGAATTTTACAAAAATCAGGACATCAGTGCTATCCCGCCATGCCCCTGAGTAGGGCATTGAGAGATCATAATATACTCATTAGCCTGAGTGTCTTCTGAGCGAATTAGGGGTCCGGCTTCTGGGAACCATTTGCATACAATTCAAAGTATGATTGTACCCTCCTGCTAGTGCCATTTTTGATCATGATTTGGTCCAATTTCCATCTACTTTCCATATATCAAAGTGAGGAAGATATTTCTCTCCTTTGACTAGCTCTGTGTGGCACACCGCTCTATTTCAGACATACGTCCTTCTTTGTGGAGGTGATTTCATTTTGTACACTCCTCTTTGTTCTCCCTAAAGCGGCTTTGATTAGCACTGCTGTATCAAGCAAGGTGTGAGAGGGCCTGAGGTGTCGACTTTCACAGGGATGGCAGCTGGGAGCTGTTCTCACATGCTCTTTAATTAAAAGCTCCTGGGCCAGAGTCCATCTGTGACAGGGGCTGTGCCAGGCAGCAGATCGATGGGAAGCTGTCCTCAACGCCAATGTAACACCGACTGGAGACAGGCAAGAGATGCACTATGCCCCCCCTGCTGTGCCAACAACAGCTATAATTCAATACTTAATATATGATATGACACGAGAAAGGGGAGACAGGGCAGCGTGTTTACTCTTGCTTACTTCTTCTTGATTGGGCGTGCATGAAGGCCTCCTGTGGGTTTGTATCGGATAAAACACAACTGGATGGGGTATTCTGTGCCGGGGATGGGGATGGGGATGGGGTGGGGCAGAGTTAGTCAGTGCTAGATTTCTGCCTCTGTTCATTTGTATCGGAGCTGATCTGCTCAGAGGAGCTCAGAGGGAGGCAGAGGAGCCCTTTCTAAAATGGGTCGCCGGTTAAGTGCCCTTCAGCAGAAATTGAATCTCACCAACTGCCTGAATTGTATTGAGCCATGGAGGAATGGAGTTGACCTTCAAATAGTGCAGCCCAGGTATAGAAATATATGTGAACAATATCCATTTAGAACAGGCGCACAGAGAGCCACCGCCAGCATTGTTTATAGGAGGATAACAAAATTATTCTTGTGTTTCTGACAGTGTCTGACAGTGAAAAGAAATGTCTTCTTTTACCATCAATGAGGCATCTTGTACTCTTCACATGAAAATGTGAAGGGAAGTGTGTCTAATGAATACAGGAAAGTGTGTTTAATGAAAGGTTTGTTCATTGCACTTTCATTGCCACGCCGTTATTCATCTGGGGGAATGGAGCGTCCCTTCTCTCTTTAATCTGGGCTGCTCCTCATTACTTGGCTGAGGCTCTATGGCAATGTGAAATGTGTCCTACTGAATGTTCTGTACCACAGCCCTCTGGAGCATGCAGCCATTTGTCCCTGCTGCCTGGTGCCAGACATGCCTCATCCCAGACACAGCCTCCTATACTGGGGAGCAAAGCAAAGGAAAGCAAAGACCCCGTGCCAATGTCTTACTCTATATCCTGCTGATCAGAGGCTCTCTCTGTACACGGCCGCCCATCACTCAAAGATCCTGAGCATCCTCTGAGAGCATAGCAAGGCGCTGATTAAACCTGCCTACTGCACGGTACTCTGTCCTACTGGAGAGACTCACACAATAGTTAGCTCCCCTGATATGAAGGGTAATGAATTTCAATGAAGCTCTGCTTGAATTCATGATTTATGCGTTGGCCTATGTCAAGTGTGTGGCTAAGAGATATTCATGGCCTCCCCTCCGTCCTCTCAGAGGAAACACAAGCAATAGACATGGCGAGCGCGTAGTCTACTAAACTGTGTCAGCATCTGGAATGAGAGCACTGCAGTTCAGGATTAGTCATTGAATCATATTGGATTTGATGGTTTGTTGTTCACAATAGTAAAACAAGAAATACGTAACAGATAACCTGAATCTTAGCCACATTAATGTAAGAAAACCTGGCCAGCTTAATGTGCCGATGGATTGCAGTTAAAGGTGGATCTTTAAATGTCTGCTTCATGAACAGAAAATTACAACCCCACCAGTCTGGGATTTTTTTTTTTTTTTTGTCCCTTTATACATGAGCTGTAAGATTCACGCCAGGAGTCATTCCTGCATAATTGTACTTCTGGGAGGAATTTCAAATGGCAAGTCTCTCTCCCTCCCCACTCACACACCACACCTCATTCTCCTGCCCACCACCCCACACACCCACACACACACACACACACACACACACACACTGCTGGCTTCACTAGCTTTGAGCAACAAGCCCAGGCTTTAGATGTAGTCAGATGTTCTTGTTGAAAGCCATCAAAACTCCACCAAAATGCTGATTGCCTCCACCATGCTGGGGGATAGTGCCCCCTGCATCCCCTCACTGTCCCAACATGGCAAAGGCAAGACTGCAGCCCAGAAAACATCAGCAACATTTCTCTGCTCATCCCCTACTCCTTTCCTTTTTTTTTTCACTCTATCTCTCGTTCCCTTCCTCTCACTCCTTTTCTCCCTGATCCCTGATTCACTGGTTGTTCTCTCTCTCTCTCTCTCTCTCTCTCTCTCTCTCTCTCTCTCTCCCTCCCTCCTTTTGCTCTCTCTCTTGTTGCATTGCATCCTCGGTGATGATTGACTCTCCAGAGTAAAAGGAAGCTGAATCCATGGCTCACATTTCTAGCCCTTTGTGGAGCACAAGAGATTCTTTGTTCTGTAAGTTTTGCCTCAGAGCTTCTGCTGCCTGAAGGCAACGGACAAGATTGAATATTTTTCAGCACCATTTCGGGTTTAATTCACTGAGCATCATGTTTCGGATTCCTTCTGCTGTGAAGAGCCTGGGAGATCTCTGGTCACCCTTGTTTCACATAAAAACAAGAGTGCTACATGGGACATGCTAGTAGAGAGAGAATTAGAGAATTATTCTGCCAATTTATTTAATTTGAAAATGAAAGGGAATGAAATGAAAAGGAAATGAAAAGGAAATGATGGATAATGTAGACATTAGCTGTTTGTTTTAGTGTTTGCATCAGAGAATACTAAAACATTAAAGCAAGGTTTGTTTGCAAGGTTTTTAATCTTTTGCAAGGTTTGCAATACAAACACTACAAGCTCCTCTTTTTTTGCTGCAACAAATGGAAATTAACAAAATCCAAAAATGTCATGTAATATACGACTGCATGCTGCAGGCAATTTTGCTAGTAGCATACAATTGTTGAGATGGATGGACAAAGTATGAACACTACTATATATAGTCTATCTGCTCTACTCTAGTTGTTTCTGCAAATATATGAAGCAGACTGAAGAACAGGCCATAGAACATAAAATATGATACTGTAACGTTAACCATGGCAGTTGTGAAATGCAGGTGCCAGTGTTGCTGACGCTTCAAATCTCCCGCTTGCAGTGCGCCATAAAAGCATCAAATTAGGTTTGTCAAATGATGCAGGTCACTTATCGCATCCAGTGCATTCAGGTCTGAACAGAATGTATTTGCTTTGCAAGTTAATAATAATAATAAGTATATATATGTACAGTATATATACTTATTATTTATTATTACATTATACACTTTTCTAAAAACAATTTACAAAGTGCTTTACAGAGACCATCGTAATAACAAGACAGTGCAGTGGTAATAAAACGACAGTAAATGAAAACAATAAGAACAGTACTGTACGAACAGTAAAAGAAGAAAATTAAATACATAAATAAAATCAAGCAAAGGCATGTTTATAGAGATTGTTTTTTTTTTTAGAGGACTTAAAAGTGCTAAGTCATTCTAAACTTTGGGGGCCCTCACTGCAAATGCCCAGTGTGGTAGAAGCCCACATCAGAGCTTGTTCAGTCTTTCAGTGAACTCTCTCATCTCATCTGGCTGAAATACATTAGTAACACTCAAAAATGTTTTGCAGTGAAATTAAAATGTTGACAGGATTGAAGCCTGTGCTTGTCAGTGTCATTAGCATAGGGATGATAATCAACACAGAGAAAATGAGTGGGAGGAAAATTGTTTTCCAAAACACGTTACTCAGAAAAGCTCCTGATTGCTCTCTTCCAGATTCGATTGATGACTGTCCCAGTAACTGCTTTGGGAATGGTGATTGTGTGGCTGGAACATGCCACTGCTTTTTAGGATTCAGAGGACCGGACTGTGGGCGAGGTGAGTCACTCCCTCAGTCATAATGTCTGTCTTTATTGGTCTCCATCATTCACACACATAAACACACAATGTAATTATGGGGCGTTTGAGGGTGCTGACATGCGAACAAAATATATTCATTGCATGGACGAAAGGAACAATGTTATTTGCAGCTTAAAATTACTTTTAATTGCATACTGTATATCTTTCAACACACTTCATATCTTTCTCATTTAATTTGGCAATTTCACTCCAACTCATTTTCACTCTCTCTTTATTTGCACCTCTGTTGCTCTCTAAATCTGGCATTGTGTTACGCATAAAAGAAGCAGTTGAATTTCCTTCTTCATAACTCTTGAGTATCTGCACAAAAAATGGGTTCTACAAAGCTTCAGATTTAGGGTTTGTATTCACAATTTTTTTCATTATTGGAACCAAGACTGCATTCTTTTTTCCGAGTTAAAATAACAGAAAAACAACTTACGGCAATGTGTTATAATGTTAGTCGTCTGTTTTGGCTTCATCTTCACAAGTACAGCCATCTGTTATCCTTGTGTTGATGGGTACTACATTTCACTCTTTTTATTTGTCTCTTTTTATAATTTGGCTATTAATTTCAACAGTCATACTATATTGTGTGGATATTAGATATTTACTGTTTGGTTTGTTACAATCTGGGTCACATCTGAGGACAGATTAAGTCCATTCAAAAATGCATTGAATGCCAAGGTGCAGTAGTTTGCGTTACAGCGGTAAGGAAACTTGTTAGCATTTTGGTCAGAACCTCATTGTCCGACGTTTCAGCACACACACTATTCTTCGAAGCAACCGTTAGTGGGGCCCATTCAAATGGATGTATGCTGTCTGCTCTTTTCAAAGCCGCCTGTCCAGTGCTGTGCAGCGGGAATGGTCAATACCTTAAAGGTCGCTGCATGTGTCACAGCGGCTGGAAGGGCTCCGAATGTGACGTTCCCACCAACCAGTGCATCGACATCACATGCAGCAGCCATGGGACCTGCATCGTGGGAACCTGCATCTGCAACCCCGGCTACAAGGGGGAAAACTGCGAAGAAGGTGATCTCACAGATTCAACAAGTCATCATAATGTTCCCTGAACTTGGCCAAAATTACTACATAACATGGTTCTCCATAAAATGACTGTGCACATTAACGTCCATAATCTACATCTCAATGCTTGAAGTGTTTTGATTTTTCCAGAGAATACTCAGAATGAAAATGGCTATTACATGGTATGGCTTATTTAACAATTTCCATCTAGTTGTAACGATGGGCCATTTGGAATGCATCCTCTACGAAGGATAATCATGACAAGATTTTTTGGACTCTCACCCAAAAGTAGGCTATCTAACCCTTCACAGCATTAGATTACTCTTTTCTTCTATATACATCGTGGATGTATGGCATTTAATCAAAACAATCCATTTATTGTCTGAAATTCAGAGGAAAAGTCTGATGTTAATCCATTAAGAGCCACACAATCGCAATGTTGGATAAGGCCTGACCAGATAAGATTGAAGGAGCCATTGTGTTTGTCAGCTCTTGAAGGCTCTCATTTCAAGATGAAAAATGGACCCTGGGATTTGATAAATGGGGCTTTGTGACATCCATAGGCCCCCTTTCTATTTTGGGTGGAGTGCTAGCCATAAGGAGTGGAGGGGAATGTGGACGAGGGCCCTTTAACATTTTTACCTTTCTTCCGGGCGACCTTCAGCCACAATGATTAATTGCCAGGAGAGAGGTTCTTGTCAGTTAGCCTCTGATCTTTGTGCCTTGTGCCCAAACCATCTGCTAAGAGGCGAGAGATCCTGTTTGTCTTACTATAACGGCCTTTATACCCATTTATGTCATGGTAAAGGGGAGCTGCCATGGCGCGGCCTGCTGCTCTCAGTGGCCAGACATTGCTCCTGCCTGGCGCCCATTTGCCATCTGTGTGTATCGTGCAGGTATTGTTTGAGTAGAAAGAACAGTTATTATCATTATTGTATGCTCCCCGAACTCTTGTCCCCCACAGAGTGAGCGCTCATTTAACAACATGTCAAGGGAAGGGATCCTACAGAAGCAGGCATTAATTTAATATTTGCATATAAATTGAGCTGATACAGTGTTAATTGCAAAATATAGATACAGAGAGAAGCCAATGGCAAGGCTCCCTTAGTCACAGTGATCTTCTAACAGGCTGTAAACAAGAGTAAAGCATGCTCTCTTACTTAGGAAGTCTAGCTGTTGCCCCCAGGCTTTTCCTCACTACACCCCACTTTCTCTTTTACATTCTGTCAAGGTGGGTTTTGGTTAGTCTACCTTTCAACTGCACGCCGTCATGGTTTTCAATTGAGAGAAACATGCTCCTTTTAAGGCGTCTTTCCTCTTTGGGAGGATTTTTCATTATGAGATGATGGGAAAGCGCCAGCAGGAGTGTGGACTGTACCTGCAGGTTGGTGCAGTCGGCCCCACTGTGAAAGTATCCATTTAATTTGCTTGTTTGTAAATCTCGTCTTTGGCTTTGGAGACAGCGGGCCTCCTCGCATATCAGCTTGTGTCTGTCTGCTCTGTGCGGGTGTACGTGTGCTTAGCCAATTGCGACTGCAGCGGAGCTTAGACCCACTGCGGAGTCACCATTCTACTCGGGCGCCAATAGAGATGCCGGGTTGCTCCAGCAGGGGAGCCGTGCCTCTGAAAGGGAGAAACAGCAGGTGACTGTTTGCCTGTTGCTGTCTCTTTGGAACCTTTTCAGTGGACTGCCTGGACCCAACGTGCTCGGGCCGAGGGGTGTGTGTCCGGGGAGAGTGCCACTGCTTCGTGGGCTGGGGGGGCCCGGGCTGCGAGAGCCCCAGGGCCTCCTGCATGGACCAGTGCTCTGGACATGGGGCTTTCCTGGCAGACGCTGGAACCTGCAGCTGTGATCCCAGCTGGACCGGCCATGACTGCTCTACAGGTGAGTGCTTCATTCAGATGAGAGTCGTAGCATTCCTCTTCACACACCACTGCTGTTTTAGCCCTGATTACCAAGTAGTGGAAAGACAAGTCATTGACAGCAAATATTACACGGGATTAAATCATCAGGTAATACTGCTACTCAGTGGTTCTCATAGTGGATTCTGAGCACCACTTTAGTGAGGTGGTCCTCATTAAAATTGAGAATAGTTCAATTCTTAATGTAAGCATCCCAATTATAAACAGATATTTTGTTTTACAAGTATATTAGAATTCCACCAATATTGGTCTTCGAAGGCTGATACCAATATCAATATTTTGTGCCGATATTCAGTCTCTTTAAATTGGACCTTTTCATGCTAAAAAATATAAGTAGCCAGTGTTTCCCCCAGAATTTTATTCATGGCAGGTTGGAAAAACCTCTGAAACAGCATTTAAACCATCATGTGACATTAAAATTATCCATTGAAACCCAGACAAATTATATTCTTAAACTTAAAGCAGGGTAACCCATCATACGTATTAAACTCAAGGATACTTTAGGCTTTAAATGAAGAATTAATTAAACATAATTGAACAATAAAACAAACAGATAAAATGTGCAAAGAAAATATATCATTGCAGGTTTTATACACCTATGTAGCTGTGGTCAGGGAGGAACCTCCATCATATCGACGGTGCACAACCATTAGTCGATATTTAAAGAAGCCAATTTGGCAATCTGATATATCGTTCTAGCCCCATACCATATTACCAAGGTTGAAGTCCCCAGCCAAATGCATATACTGTATATTTGGGATAAAGATGTTTGACACCTGCCTGTAGTTAAACACTCCCCCATTATGTACAGACGTAACGTTCTCTTCAGACCTAAACTACTGAAAAATGGGTATCACAATCAACAAATATCATAATTTCTTAACTTTGGATATTGGCAACTGTAGCATAATACCTCACAATCAACAATAAACAGACTCTTGTTCAAGTCATGCGATAACATTGACTTCTCTGTCAGTTCATCTCTGATATCCGGCTCGCTTTTTTTATACAGAATTTATCTCGCTGCTTGATTCAATATAACTTCGGTAATTGCTAGGCTCCTCACAGAAATAAACATTTGTGATTATGTTAAAAGAAAATGCCTCACATAAAAGCCCCAATTACTCACATCAATGATCAGTTGGAGGTCCACAGCTAGCAATCAAAGCCTGGCTGATTTTGCTCTAAATTTATTTCCTTTACGAATGGCTTCATCCTAAACCTCAACATGGTTAGCTGGCAGCCACAGAAAAGGAGGAAACAAGCATAGTAGGGATCTTGTCAGAGGCATGATCTAATGCAAGTTAATGCTCTTTCTCGAGTTCTGGCTTTCCTCACATTGACTCAAGGCTCAGAGCTGATGGTGGGGTTTTTTTCTGCTCCGGAGGATTGTTCCCACTGTGTTCACTTTGTCCGTAGGGAATGTTCTCCCTAGGTAGTCAAGACTAGACTGAGCATAAGATATAGTTTTACAGCTAGAGTATATCGTCTCCAGGCGCTAAGGATGAAAAAAAACACTGCGCAATATGGATTCAGCTTTGACTCTAGCTCACCTGCTCACATTTACCAAAAAAAAAACTTTTACCGAAATGCCTAACTGAACTCACTGGTAGATTGTTAAAGAGCTGTAAAATATGGCAACGCTGAATTCCACATTTTGGAAGTGTGCCTCTCTTCCCACGCGTTATAAATGGAAGTCGCCATGTGCTTTTAGCATGACTTATGCCGGCGTGCACATGGGAGCGTGTCAAAGTCAGTCACTGGTTGATGTGCTTGCACTATGCAAAAAGCACTCGGAGTTTTCCCTCATGTTTGCTTTCCAATTTTAACAAAGTCCATCGGGAGCCCGTAAAAAGTCAGCCAAAAGTTCCAGTATGCAGCACTGTTTACCCTAAAGACATTCACAGTTTGGCATACACATGAAGAGAAGATTTTCTTGATTGAAGAGAGCTCTGATGTATCAATTATCAGCACATCAGCTCTATCTTTGGTGATGCTGATATAGTTGCCGCATTTCCTTTAGACAGCATAATTTGTATTCACACAAAATATTTCTGAAATTAGATTTTTAGTCGAGCAGTCACAGAATTCCTTTATATTCCAAGCAGACACACTGACCTATTAGGTAATCCCAGAGATTTTGAGGGAAATGGGCAGTTAGTCTGAGCTTGCCTCGCATAGAAGGAGTTCTATAAATGATGATGAGTTGGCTCTTTATCCTCCTTTATCCTGTTCATTGTAGAGCTTTCTGTGGTCTAATACGACACTACAATCTATGGTGGGATATTACAGCTGGCACCCCGTAACCTTGCAGACTAGGAGGAAAAAAAGATGAAACGCTTTCAATATGTCTTTCTTTCACTATTCTGTAAACCCCCTCCCCCAAATTTTTAAGTCACTAACTCATTTTCTCAGGTGGTTTTGCCACAGCGTGACCTGTGTGCACAGTTGGTAGTAACGCTGTTACTACCCGTAAAGCAATGCCTGAGGTTTTATTTGCTCTTATATGTGTGTTTTTATGCCACTTTTGCCATTCTCCCACCCGGAGGAAAGTTTGTTTACACGGTCCTTTAGTGCAAATGGTAACGGCCATCATGGGGATGGGAGTATTTCTCACTGTGGGCTCCTCTGGCCACGGGTAATGAGGGTTTGCCTGCAGGCTGTAATTGCATCTTTATCACGTTAAAGGTTTCTCCTCTGTTCCAAGTAAACAGTTGTCTCCCAGTCAGTTTGAGTGCATTTCCTGTGAACAGTGTGTGTTGCAATAATAATGCTAACTGTGTAAGTAAGTAGGTGGGTCAGATTTTATATTATTAATTTTTTTTAGCATATTTGCTAATGAGATGACTTTCAAGATTTATGTTCATTAGCAGCATTTCTTTTACTCTATGTATTAACAGATTATTTTCAGGTTCACGTTTATATTTTACATAATAGAATAGCCATTTAATTTTGCTGACATATTTAACAGTGCTAATGTTGTTTTTAGAAAGCATAGTGCACATTATTCCAAAATAAATTGTTCCTTGTGATCAGCAGCTGATCACATGAGTTGCAGACTTCATATCACTGAATCCTTCCTGAACAGTTTTATGTTTGCGTGCTTAGTGCAGTGTGTGTGTGTGTGTGTGTGTGTGTGTGTGTGTGTGTGTGTGTGTTTAAGCGGCCCTAAGGGGCACTGAGTGAAATGCTGCTAGCGTGCCTCTAAATCAAAAGTCAGATGTAGAATTAGCGGCATTTGCACATTTTAACAAAGTGTTGTGTTGTAATTAGCAAGGCTTTTTTTTTTTAAAGGTTTTTAAGCTGGTAATGTCATGTTGTGGTTTGTGGCTGAAAAGACCACTCAAATTTAATTTGTAGCAATGACAAAATAGGCACTGTAAAGGCAGTAATTGACTTATTAAAAGACTTTACCTCCACTTTGGTCCCCTGTGGTCATATGTGAATTGGCATGGCTAATAAGCCAAGAATACATGGCTATTGTTCCTCGTTACCCACGATGCTAAGCCTCTTTTATAACAGAATGGTTAATAAAGAGGTTAACATTTCAATGAGATTCATAAGTAATCTGTCAGTGTTTAATTTCTCTGAGCTCTCTTCTTGTCATACTCTCCCTCGAGTTCATGAGACTCGGGTAATGTCCCAGGCTCTATCACAGCCTGTCAGGGAGGTCTTTCAGCTGCCACACAAAGGCGCCAGCCAAGCTTTACTGTGGTTCTGTCTCAGTCTCCTTCTCTCTGTTAAAAAAAAAAATCCATGAATGTAGTACCTCCTTCCTCTCAGTGTTAGAGAGAGTGGACGGCGCTACACTTAGGAGTAAAAAAAAAAAAAAACATATCAGCATCCTACACCTTGAATCATTTTGTGAAGAATTACCTCCTCTGCTGCACCCCATAGTATGTGGCGGGTGCCAGGAATACAGCATGTGCAGTAGATGAACTAAACATTTGCAATTTAGCAAAGATGGTAGATGTTGTATTTGTCTAACACCTTTGGGAGAGAGATATTTAGAGAGCTCTCACCTCATTAGCGATGAAGCCAGCTAGTTTTTAATTAAAGCTGACGCGTTGCCATTCCAACAGAAAGTTCCAGTCTGATTTTTATTCTCTCCTCTTTGCCCCCCTCGTGGCACAAAGAGGTGAATTTACAAAGGGAGGAAGAGGCAAGGAGAAGAATCAGTCTGCTAAGGCCTCCACAATCCATGTCTTTTCTTTGTAATGGACTTATTAGATTTGTATTGTCAAATGGGATTGCCCCTTATGAGGTGCAGGAATTTCTTTTCAGCTGCCATCAGACAAGGTAGTGGAGCGTGGCCGCCTTTCCCTGACAATAACTCCTGGATTTGTCTTTTCTTCACCCCTGTTGCCTTGTCCCGTCACCACCTCGTCTTCCCTGTCCATCCCACTTCCACCCCCCCCACCCCCCCCCATCCTCCTCCTCCTCCTCCCTTTCTGTCTGTCTCCCCCCCCCCCCCCCCCTCCCTTCCTCGTCTTTCTGTGTCCCTGTCTCCCACAGAGATTTGTGCAGCGGACTGTGGTGGCCATGGCATTTGTGTGTCGGGCACCTGCCGCTGCGACGACGGCTGGATGGGCACCGGGTGTGACCAGAGGGCGTGTCACCCGCGCTGCAACGAGCATGGCACTTGCAAGGACGGCAAATGTGAATGCAGCCCGGGTTGGAATGGAGAACACTGCACTATTGGTAGGATGGGAAGAGGTCTCGGTTAGGGTGGGGGGTGGTGTGTGTGTGTGCGTGCGTGCGTGTGTGTGTGTGTCTGTGTGTGTTTGGGACGGGTTTGGGGGGGGGGGGGGGGGCAACGGAGGCGTGGACTGTCTGTCTGCCTGCGTATGTATGGAGAGCTGGGTGTGAGGGTAAGGGTCCAGTTGCAGAAGAAAGGGAAAAGCATGCTTAATTGAATTTGTGCAACTCGGTAAAGCATGAACAGGTTTACTCAAGGATCTGAGGCTTGCCTTCATGCATTTTAATGTGGGAATGTGCTAAGGTGTCCTTTCATTTTACTCATCCTTTCCTCATCCCTTTCTTTGCTCCCTCGCCATTTACTCTTGATTTCAAATGCTGACATGTGAGTCATCGTGAGCAGGTCAACCACTCAAATTATTTTAGGCGCTATGTTGATGTTAACAAGTTGTTTACGGAAGTGAAGTTTTCAAGACCTTGATTGAATGTCAAGAGCTGCCTTGAAAAGCTGGGCTCACTTTAACTGAGGTACAGTTTTCTTTGTGTTTTCATTTGTTAGTCATTAAGTGGAAATCAGAGAGTCCTACAGCAGAGTAATTAGTAGTAATTTTCTTACTATCAGAGTAGCAAGAAGTAGCAAGAGTAGACTAAAGCTTGGTAGGTGTGCACAGCAGTTCATACTGAGAGTTAGTGTGAGTAACACAGTTGAGAAAATGTAGTAGAGTCCGTATCAGTTTGGAGTTCCTGTCCTGGTGGTTGTCACACAGCTCAGAGGAATTGTTTGTTGTAAGGAACCAGCGACAGCAGCAGTATGTAAATAGTAGCAGAAGTAGACAAAGCCAAGCAGTAACCAATGGTAACCAGTAGTTGACCTCCGTTTTGACTGCATAGCACGGTTTTTCTCAGTTTGAAATGCCCCCTGCCAAAAGGACAGCATGCAAGACAGTTTTTGAGTCATGGGTGATTGATGTTCTGCGGTTTGACAGTTTCATTTTTAAAGTCTAACTCGAGCCCCTTCCGAAATGTGTCTTTATTGTGGCTTAGGAGTTAGTTTAGCTTCATGAGGTTTGATCTGAGGACTGTCAAACCCACTCTAACCACTCCTGGAACAGTCCATCCACGGGACATGCTCTGGGATGCTTGCTTTGCTCGAGTGCAACTCTGCCATGCTGTTCCTGTGTTGCATCAATTCCCTTCCCTTCTCTTCTCTTCTCTTCTCTTCTCTACCCTTCCCTTCCTTTCTCTTCTCTCTTTCACTGTTGACACTTTCAACCTAACATGCTAGCTCACTCATTATCATTCTACGGTCCAACCGCTCAAGCGTCAGAGAGGAAGTACGAACACAATGGCGATCTTTCCCCCCTCTGCCACTACATTTCAGTGAAAAGAAATTTGCAACTCCCACACATTTGAGTCAATAGGGAGACGGGACAAAAGTTAAGAATCCTAGTCTTATAGGTGAAAGCTCTGTTCTTTATTCAAATGGAGGAAAATTATTTTCTCACAGTGTGCTCAGGCACATCTTGGAGCATAGCTAGCTTAGTACAGAGCCTGGGCTCAGTCTGTGAATGTTTTATATACTGGCCCTGCATTATTGATGGGCCTTTTATAAGTGCCATATTGAGATCCCCACTCCCTCGACAAGAATATCCCTCACTGTCATCCATTAAGAAGCCAAAGATCTCAATTTAAATCAATTTTCATTATTGAGAGCTTTGCGCTGGCCCCCGAGCCCCATGCTGCGCAGCACAGTGGAGATCTGACTTGGCCTCGCCCTCGCCGAAGCCTCTGGTGACCTCATCGTCTATAGAGGTGTTCCAAGATTAAAAGCACTTTTTGTTGAACATCCTGACCTCCTGTACGATATTGCTTGAGAGATTTAAGGGTGGTAATACGTGCATCAATCATGTTGCTTTTGAAATACTCCCCAGAGATATTCTGCCGATCCCTGCAGTTGATAAATGGGGACAGATTGAACAGATTGAAATGTTCTTTTCTGAACATCTCTCTTTTTTTTTAACTCTCTCTCTCTCTCTCACACACACACACACACACACTCTCTCTCTCTGCGTTTCTCTGCCCCCCTCTGTCTTTCTCTCTCCCTCTCCCTCTCCATCCCTCTCCCTGTGTGTTGGTTTGTGTTTGTTGTGTTGCTTGTAATGCACGTTGTTTGCTTCATAACTGCACTTTTTTCCTTTTTTTTATTTACCTTTTGTAGTGTAAACTAACACCTTGCCTTGCTGTCTTGTCATGGAAGTGGCACTGTTCAAACCTCCCTTATATGTCCTGTCTTTTATCTCCCAAGCTCACTATCTGGATAAGGTAGTGAAAGGTATGGCATTCCTCCTTCCTTCTATTTTGCCCTCCTGTCACTGTAACTCCACCCAGCATTGACAAATCATGTACACAACACCATGCTCTTCCCCTACATTGACATATGCAAACACTGTGCACCTCCAGTCACCCCAAACAACTCATTCTAAAGATCCCCACCTCCCATCAACTTTTTTGCCATATTGTCACACAGTAATCTCCACTTAGCACTTTCGCACCCGGTGAATCACGTTGTGCTGCTTCTTTTAGGTGTGGGGTGTTTGGTTGGTGTGCAGCCTCGCTCTCTCAATATGGGGATGTTGGGAAGGGGGCTCCATAACCTATGCCATGCATTATGGATGAGTGTGCAGCTGTGAGCGGGGCCTGATAGGTGCTGAGGCCGCATCCTCTCTAATTAAAAGAGTTCATGCTCTGGTTGGTGCAGAGCAAGCAGGGGTTGGAGGCTGTGCAGCAACCCTGCCTCTGCCTCCAGCGCCCTCAGTCTCCCTCTGTCCTTGGTAATGGACCACCTGGCATGAGAGCGGCTGCAGCAGGAGTCCTCCGAACACTTGCGGCCTCACGTTTGGAGCGGTTTCAGACAGGCTTGGGCAGGGCTCAGCGGGGGCCCCTCTCTGAAAGGGCTGCCAATTAAGTTGAACTGATGCCAACGGAGAGCGGATCTGTATTTATCCTTGTAATAAGCATTCGGACCTAACTAATCATCTGTCTCCACTGTTGGTCTAACCAGAGTTGTTTGTTCATTTGCTCAATAAGAGGCCGGCCGCTGCCTAAATGTGTCTAGGAGGCAATAGGCTTTCTAAAGACATTAGCCTTCAATAGTGAGCCCCTTTCTCCAGGGAACCAAGAGGAAAATAGAGATGGGACTATTTATTTTTGTTACAGTTTTTACTGCTCCACAACTTGTCCCCATTATTCAATACCGTGTATGCTGGGTGCTCATTTTGTGTTCTTCTTGTGTTGCCATATTCTGTATAGAGCCCTCTTTAGTTCAACAGAAACATATGTTTCTACTATAAAAAGTTAAAACAAATGGCAGCAATAACACTTTCCTTTATAAAGCACAATTGTTGTGTGCTCCTGACATGTTTCATGATTCATTCATGAATGGACAGTCAACATGTGTAACAGCTTCACTACACATTTATATCACACTTATTTAACAAGTTTACATAGTGGCTTTCTATGTTAGGCAGTAACAATTTTGCCACAATTGCAGAAGGGTTGGGGGGCATGGATTGGTAAAAGCTACTGAGTCAATCTACTGGTACATTAAATTGAAAAATAGCTCTGCTTTGGGGACTTTTATTTTGAAATCGCTATTACACTGATATAGCACGTGTAATAAACTTTCTATAATTGTTGACTCTGATTTTCGCTCTGAAAAACAGTGGTTTTTAACCATTTAGTCAACAATAATCATCTATTCTAGGTGCAGGCCCTACCTTTTCTCTTCCTAAATACTTACCTCTTTTTCTTTTATATCACTATGTCTTTCTTTAACTGATGTTTCTCCCTTTAATACATTTCTCCCAGTAACTATCCCTCTGTTTCCTCTGTCTTCCTCTCTTGCTCTCTCAGTCTCTTTCTCTTATTCTCCCTGTGTGATGTAAGAGCAGTTAGACTGCCGCCCCAGTCTCTTTGGTTGACAAAATGGGTCAGCTCAGCATCCTCTCTATCCAGGCGGCTTGCAAACAACACAAAGTGTGACAGACTTTTACGTTTGATATCTTGAGATGCTACCCTCTGCTCTGCCTCATTGTGGGGATAGGAATCATAAGGCACCAGATAAATGCCAAACAGAGCTGGAAAAACAGAGGCGGGGAGATAATCCTCTGATTTATGCCCTTGTGAAGTCCTATCCAGAGAGAAACAGAGGAATGTTTCACCTGTCGTTCTGCTCCAGCCTGCTTTTTGCTCCCTTGGGGTCACATGCCCGGGAACACAGTTAGTACAAGCAAAGCCCTCGCCTGCATAATGCTATCGAGCTCAGCCTTATCCACTCCCTACTATTTTTTTTTGTGTTCTGCTTTTTCTAATGACAGAATGCACACTCTCTCTGAAGGGATAATCTTATTGATTGCTCAGAACAGTCTCAAGAACAATTTATCCAAAAAGGAGAGCAAATAACGACATAGAACTGTTTCAGTGACTAATGCAATTTAGTTGCGATTCATTCTGTTTTGCAGACGACAGTAACAGTAATGCTCCGATCATAATGATGGTCACATTTGAAAATACATGAAAACAAATCCAATTATGTGCAGGGATGCCAGCATATAGACCACTGCTCTCATTACCCGGCTTTAGTACCATAGATACAGGAGGCCAATCTACTGTAGTAATGAGTGAATATTGATTTAGAAGATCCCTCTTATCTGATTTAACTGCAAAGGGATATGAGAAGCTTCACAAAAGGTGTATCAAATTAATCAACTTCAGCTGAGGGCCATTATTGCCGCCCTCACCCATTTAAAATCTTTAAATGCCTTTAGTCTATTGCTGCTTGAGAAATATTAGCAACTGCCATTGACAGTCTTGTACTGTTGCCATTGTTTTTATGTGTTTTTTTTTTGTTTGTTTTTTTCAGATTCACTGACAATCTACAGTAGCTTATGTATCTGCGTTACCCATTAAAGCTGCTCTATTTGAGATTCTGTGCCAACCTCTGTCTTTGTGAATATGTCCTTTTGTCACACAGAGGGCTGTCCTGGTTTGTGCAATGGAAATGGTAGGTGCACTCTGGGTAACAATGGCTGGTACTGCGTGTGCCAGCTGGGCTGGAGGGGCACCGGCTGTGACACCTCCATGGAAACTGCCTGCAGTGATGTCAAGGACAACGATGGAGGTAAAATCCTACAACAACAAACAAAGCCTTCTGACATTGGCCCAGCATCAGCAGGGACTCTTAACTACACATGATTTGACTTAAAATCAACAGCCATCACTGTGTCTGCCCACTAAGTAGAGAAGAATAGGAATATGCCTGTCTGTTGCCTGTCAGGCTTGGTTGTACAGTTGTACTCCCTATGCAGGTGAGAATGAGGAATGGCTTCCAGTCAGTATCACCTGGGCAACAGGTTTTATTAAAGAGCAGAGTGGCTGGCCCGAGGCCCCTAGCATGCGCTGGCCCCAAGAGGAAGCCCCTGCTTGGCCCTCTAACTAGCCCCGAGCGGAGCCAGGCACACAGAACCAGCCAGGGGGCTGCACCACTCTGGAGGCCAAGTTGGAGACGTGACTTCCTTTCTTCCAGACCTCATTCTGGGCTTGAGCTATGCACTAGCATCCCTTATTTATGCAGGGGCTGTTTGTCTCCCCATCGCAGTGCTGGGACCACAAGGCTCACAATGGCAAAGACAGGGTGCTACCAGGGATTTGACTGACTCCTGACAGCACGGTTTATTTTTATCACCCATCTGGCCAGATAGGCCCCTGAAAGCAAAGGGTAGGGAGTCCAATGACCCACTTCAGCAAAGTAAAGTGCATTGCACAGCAGCTCTCTCAGTCTTGAATTATTTCATCTAAATTACAGATGGAGAACTATGAGCAATACTAGAGGTGTTGAAATGTTCTGCAGGAAGAGACATGGATGATAAGAGAGGTGGCTCAAATCATGCAACAAAACAGCAATCAAGATGAATAATTTCTCACCGACTAGAATATATATGCTTAGTTTTTTTTTTTTTCCTCTCTGCATGTCCAGGCTATTGTTTAATGTGCGAGTGTGTGTGACTTGTGTGACCTTGGCAGATGGCCTGGTAGACTGCATGGATCCAGACTGCTGTCTGCAGGCGACCTGTCACACCACCTCTCTGTGTGTGGGCTCCCCGGACCCCCTGGACATCATCCAGGAGACACAGATGTCCTCTGCACAGAGCAACCTGCAGTCTTTCTACGACCGCGTTCGCTTCCTGGTGGGCAGGGAGAGCACCCACAGCATCCCCGGAGCCAACCCCTTCGATGGCAGGTGAGTGACTACTGCTGGCAGACAACACCGAGCACGACATACTGTAGCCAGATGAACCCCGTTATTCTCCTGGGAAGGATTTTCTGACCTCAGTATTGAATAGATTGCACATTTTTTGAATCAGGATTTTTCATTTTATTAGGTCATACTTATTCCTCTGAGTCAGGTGAATCAATAATTGCTGGATTTAATTGTTTTTACATTATAATTCAGATACTTGATGTATTGGTTTGTGGTTGGTTATATACACAGTTACATGGCTCTGTTAATTTCCATTGGAATTGATAGTGATCAAGTGTGAATTTGCATTATAGCAAACATTTTTTTTTTTTAGTAATGTCATTTCAAGTGTAAGCACAAATCAATCAGTGGATTTCAATCTTAATGTAGGCCAATGCTATTACATTGCTTTTGGTTATTGCACTGATACACCTAACAGAATGTAAAATGTTTGCTTCTCTGAGGCAGACTAAAATGCCTGTGCAGGGGGAGGGGAGGCATCTATATTGAATGGAGGCTGGGGAATGGGCAGGCACTGGTGCAATGCATAGTTAGAAGGATGATGGACAGAGGATGATGGACATACATAGAATGTGGCAAATAGCAAGGAGCATTCCCTGGCATGGGAGGCATCTCATATTCATGTATTGTGATTACTTTTACTGTAATCCATCTGAGGCCCACTCCCAGAGGCAGAGCTCACGACACCCCAGCCATGGAATCTGAGATGCTTTCATATCAGGCAGGATGGCTGTCAGAGTCCCATAAGATTCCCCTGCCTCTCTTTTCCTTTGTCTCTTCTTCTCTTTTCATCTTTAATCGCTTCTGAGTCTGTCACCTTATTTGCATCCCTCTTGCTTATGGATCTCTCTCATCTTGGCTTATTATACTCCCGTGAAACAAACACAAACAACAGTCAAACAGAAAAAATAGGTTGAAAATTTTGCAATTTCTTTGTCCCTAGTGACAAAATTTTAGAAAAATAATGCCAAAGAAAACAGACAAGTCAAACAAACTTTACAGTGTGGAGTTGTGTATCAGGCTTTTTTTCTGTCTCTTCTTTTAAGATGATGGCAAAAAAGGTTGTGGTTTCAGACATCCCTATTTTTAGTCCAGCAGAGCTGTTGCTTTGTTCTTGAAGGGGAAATTGATGTTCAGAAGTGCCCCTGCTCAAGCAGGATCATTTCCTTTACTATAATTTGCAACACAACACATCTTAGCATTGGGTGCTTGTTAAGATGTGCAGAAATTATGCTGTTTTCTAACTTGATGGCACCCATCTTACCCCACTCTGTTTGTCATAAAAATGTTTTTATCTCTGCAGTGTCCCCATTCAACTGGCTCTTTGTATTCCTTAGATATCTGTGTATAGTCAGACATTACAAGTCACTCAATTTGCAATTAGAAAATGTCAAGATGTTACATGAATAACATCAACTGTCATCAAATTCAAAGATAAGACTGCCTGTTTTTGAGCTTAACATTTTTCTGGTCATGCCAATTGACTCTTGAGAAAAACACTTGTAACACACTATGTGACATTTTCCCTCATTGACATTTTTCTGGCTTTCAAGAACCACTCAACATTTTCGAGTTCTTCACTGGACAGAGAAAGAGGCGTAGAGGTTTGAGTAATACTCTGTCTCTCTCCCAAGAAAATGCAGCCATAAATAAGTAAAGATCGAGAATCCTGAGATGAGCTGCAAGATTGGAGGCCTCGGCTCACCTAAAAATATCAGTGATAATCTATTATTCATGCCTGGTATTCATTCCCCACCCACTGACAGATATGAGCGGTTATGACAGGGGGCTCTGGGCTTCAGATGAGCCTTACAGGCACGGTCTCAGCATCTTCCTGATATGCCTGCCCTGGTCACCCGATCATCCCTTTATTGATCCACTAACCACTTCCTCATGCTAGTAGACATGTTAGACTGCTATTTCTGATGTCTCCCACCACAAAAAGCTGCAAAGGTGCCACTGAATAAAGCATCCGCCACTGCATAAAGCGTCCGCCTCTCCACCATGACACACAATACAAGAGACTGCCAGGGCCCAGCACTGGTTGCTGACTAGAATAGTAAACAGGGGCTTTGTCCATGGAACAATTTGGGCAAAGATTGATAGCAGGCTTACAATAGTGAGGCAGAAGCCATTCGCTTCGTTTACAGGCTTGTGCTTTTATCATTTTATTACTAACTCTCTTTTATTAGCATTAGACCATTAGTGTCAAAAAAACCCTCCTTGGTCAAGTTGTTTGTTTCTTCTTCCCAGTGTGCTCTCTCCCTTTTAGCAAGATTATGTATTTGGAGAGCTAAAAATGTACGCAGATACCTCCTAATTTTGTGCTGTTTAGCCTGCTGGGTAACATACAGGGAGGGAGAGAGAGGGCTGCAGGGACATTCTTATATTTGCCACGGATTCTACCCTATAATCAAGTCATTTGCGTGGGTAATGATGTTTTCGTTGCTTCTGCGGGGATGGTGCCATTTATTAGCCTTGCTTATTGAAAGTTCCCTATACTTAAACCTGGCATGCATTTTTGCCTCCAATGCTTCTGAGAAATGTAGTTCACTCGAAAGCACAGGGCAGTTAGCTGATTTAATACAACCTAAAACAGGCAGAATTTCCTGCTGAGCCTGGGAGCTTCAGCTCTACATTTTTTAGAACAATATGTCCTCGCTTTGTCCTCACCCCTGGACTGGATTGTGTGCGATAAACTGGAGGTTTAAGATGTCGTGAAGTCCCTTTTGACTTTGTGAATTCTCCTGGACCAGTGGAATCTCACATGGCGGCAAGTTTCTGGAGCAGAGGCTTCACGCTTCCTTTGCCGCTCCTTCTCTCTGCTGTATTTGATGTCAATATTTAAATCATTTGTCTTGACAGCGAGGAATCATCTCCCCATGTGGTTCGCAGAGGCAGGGAGGAGATAGTTCCACTTTCACGGCTCCATCTTAAGAGAATGTGGATGATTGCCTGTTCAAACAAGACTTTCTAAAATAAACTGTCGGCATGAATGATTAATCGTAGACAGCCAGGCCAGTTCTGGGTTAACTTTACTAGTAATTCTATGTAAATGCGCCCAGATGGATCTTTGGGTGTGGGCACAAGGATTCAGAGCAGTATCTCCTTGCTTGTTTACAGAGCAGTGGTGGACAGCCAAGGTCTTCTGAAGGAGACCCGGCCTAATTAACATAAAACTGGGTTCCTGGGGACCAGGATAGTGTGGGGTGAATGATCTTGCCTCTGGTAAGGACATGTTGAGGGCAGCCACTAACACGCTAGTGTTAATTGTTTCCAGTACGTGGCAATGTTTAAGACCCAAATGTATTAAAAATAGCCATGGTCTAATGATATAGTGGCAGTGAGGCATTTGTTTGGGGACTGATTTTTCTGCAAACTACTACAGAAACGATGGCTGACCATGAGCCGGGCCTTGCTAATGATGAGGGCAGAACTCGACAAGAGAGACACGATACAGCGAGGTCTCAACTCATCAGTTCAGTAAGATTAGGAGGTGAATTTGGATGACTTCCCACTATTGATTGGTGGGGACTGATGATCAGATCTAATTTATGCAGCTTCTGGAGACCTAATGTCAGACCGGAGATCTGTTGAGGTCTTGATAACCAGCCAAGCAAGTCCTGCAATCTGCATTCCTATTATTTCCCTCTCTTGCATTCTGTAATGGAAAAGATAAATCCTCTTTTTTTTAATTAGAGCAAAAGCAAAGTAAAGCTTCCTTGTCTCATTATCCTTCCTTTCTGGATGGAAAAACCCTTAGAGACTTCCTAGGAGGTGTTAGTTTGTTAGCATGTTTTTCTGTTATAGCTGTATGCTTTTATTTGCGTACAGTATTTCCTTTTGATATCTCCCTGCTTACATTTTCCCCACTGTACTATTCTTGGAGAATAATCTCTATTGTTAACAGAGGGAGGGAGTGCTGTGCTTTCCAATTATATTACTGATGTATAGCTACGTAACAGGCATGTTCTTTGAGTATTGATTCGTAATTGTGCTGCTTTGCCTCTCTCCCACACAGCCATGCTTGTGTCATTCGTGGACAAGTAGTGACCTCAGATGGGACACCACTGGTTGGAGTAAACATCAGCTTCATCAACAACCCAGCCTATGGTTACACAATCACCAGGCAGGATGGGAGGTAAGAACCTTCTTCTTCTGCTAGACACAGATTCACTGTCTGAATCTGAGTTTGGTCATTTTAAAGATCATATATACATTGCATATCAATTAATGCAAAAAACATCTTGTTAACCCCCAACATAGAATGAATTAGACTTAGAAATAGAATAACTTTCAAAGACATTTAAGGAAGCCACATGTACACATACATATATAATTCAGTGAAATCAGTCGTGCTGAATTTTAACGTTGGCAAGAAAGAATCAGTTGCCATTGCAAACTGTGCCGCCATTGATCTGCTTTGTGCTTTCATTTGGTCCAATTTTGGAGTTCTCGGCTCAATTCCCAGTGAAATCAAACAAAGCCCTTCTGGTAGGCTCATAAGTTATGCTTCAATAGCAGTGGGGAGGGGAAATAATTAAATATGCCAATTCAAAGCCGCTCACAGGGGCTATGAAACATAGTACAGATGGTCATTATTTATTTGACAATGGTAGATTTAGCGAAAAATCCGCTACTAGCTACTATTAAGTGAGACATTAAGTTTTGGCCATTGGCCGACAATTACTAGAGTTAACTTTGTTTATTGAAACAAGAAACTAAGACTCTTTTCTCCTCGCTAAGACTCACTTTCATCACTGTGTTCTGCTGGACCAGTAAATTAGTATATATGCCTCTGCAGTTTAATACAAGAGGAAGATTGATGGGCTCTGGATGTGTTGTGTTTGAAAAACATTTGTTTGACATCTCTGCCTTGCTCATTGCAGCATCATATTATTTTTATACTATATATTTTTAGCTATTATAGATATACCATTAGTGTTATTGGTGCAAAAATTATATCATAATGTTTTGTGATTGTTTTAACATTGTGTCCATGTAAAATGTGCTGATGGACTCCTCAGACTGATCCACTTGCTGCTTCTGCCTCTGTAAGACAGGAAACCTTCTCAATACATTCCTCTCGTCGTTTTGTTACAGCAGCACGTTAACCCGTTTTGAGAAAGATAAATGGTTGTGCTGTAGTGTTCTAAAAGCTGAGTGGAAAAAGTCTGAGTTGTCTGTTTGGCTTTCTTCGAGAGACTCTGTGCCAGCCGCCTTGGCGCTCAGAGAGTTTCTCAGACAAATCCAGACAGAAAACTGGTACCCACTCAGTTTTTAGAGCGAGAGAGAAAGTATTGGGAGAGTAACTTTGGGTAATACAATCTGTGCATCTTCTGTTCTTTCCTGAATATGGTATTTGGATTTGGTTGCACGCACCCTTACACACACAACCTCCAAGCCCCCTGTATCTCTCTTAATAGTCAGTGTTAGGAAGGCCTTGTGGCATGGCAAGCCCCTCTATCATGGCCTAGCACGGATTGGTGTTTGCTCGCCAAGCCCCACTTCCTCCTGACACTTATATCAGTCACTGACACTCTAAAAGCCTGCATCTTTGCCGCTGGTTTGATCTTGATCATTCTCTTTCTTCTCCCCATTCCTTCCATCTTCATGTCAATCTCCTCTCCTTCCCTCGTTTTTACAAAAATCTCTCTCATCCTCATCTCATCATCTTTACCTCCTTCTCTCATTTCATCTGTTCTCCATCCCTTCACGCTCTTCCTCCCCCAATCTCCTTCTGCCCTTAAGCTTTTCCTTTCTGGGCGCCACTCTTTCACTTACATCCCATGCTTTCTCTGAGCCTAGGTCTCATGTCCTTTCCACTGCACTGGCTTTCCTCATCTCTATCCTTTTCCCATTTCTGCGTGCCCCCATTTTTCTTATGCATCTCTCCTTTTTTCCTTTGCAAAGCTCTGTACTCTTTTCTCCCTTCCAGCATATGTGTAAACACTACTCCATCTCCCAGGTTCCCCTGTAAACATGCCCAGTCTCCTGCAACTCCCCTGCAATCACTGTAAACAGGCTCAGTGCAGCGTGAAATCAGAAATGCACCTGTTCAGCCACTTAGAAATGGGAAAGCTGTCTCAACTCATTTTTATGATGTGTTCTTTATTGTCCAAGGGCTTAGTTTTTGAAATTACCTTTTCCACTATCTTGGAAACTTTTCTGGCCTCTACAGAAGAGGTTAGTTTAGTTTCTTTACTGCTATGCAGCTCTTGTCTGACTGGCAGGGCATTGAGACTGACCTGTTCCCTTTTAGGTCCCTTTTCTATTAATGTGTAAAATGCTGACATGGATTCCAGCTTATTATTAGGTGTTCGGGAGTACATCTGTTAGAGCCAGGGTCTGTTTGTTCGTTGGTTGGTTGGTTGGTTGGTTTGTTCATTCATTTGTTTGTTTGTTCATTTGTTAATTCATTTGTTTCTTGTGTGCCACTTTTTGCAATGGACGGTGTTTAGGGGCTCTTTATGCGCTCTTTATGCCCTCTAACAGTGAAACCACACTGCAAGCAATTTTGCTGGGCTGCCTCTATTCATTTTCAATGAGAAGCAGCTAACCATTTGTGCGGAGCATGATGGGATAGCTGGCGGCGCGAGGCAAGCAGCTGGCATAGTGGGTAAAGTTGAAATCAGTGAACTTTAACCGGCGGGAGAGGCGTTTGCAAAATCTCCCCCTTGCCAAATATTAGTTCCTAGTTCCACATTCTCATCATGGAGGAGAAGCTAATAATCACTGCAAACACGGCAGTATCTCCGTAGATAAACGACTGCAGCAGCGATTTTCCACCGTTGATCCATGGCAGAGAATAAGAGAGAGTAGTCTCACCTTTGTATTAAACTTCACGCTATCCCATCAAACATCAAGCAGGAACGCATGTGATACGGCGATTCTAGGAGGTGGCAGCGGTGCTGGGGGGCCTCGCCGCATGCTGTCTGTCACAGCTATAAGAGTCCCGCGTAAAGAAAATACAGGTGCGCTCGTACACCAGGCGGTACGGTAGAGGTCAAACAAGCATCAGCCAACTGGAGGCTGGTGCTTGCTACATCTGCATACCAGGAAGTAGCTTGGTGATTTTCCAATTTTCTGTAGTGGCTCAAGTCAAAACATTGAATTAAATATTTTGTTCAGCGATTCTCTTAATTGCGACAACACTGTGCTAACACAGCATTTTGGTGTTAACAGGTGGAGTTTTTAAAGTCAGCAGAGTTTCAGTCCCTCCAATCATGCATAAACCCCACCCCACCCCATCTCTCCAGCACCTATAAAGCGCTTGTTCAGAGTTAGTTCACCAGCGCTCACCTTGTTTTTTCACTGTGTCCTTGAGAATTCAGGATGACTATTAAGGAGAGTTAATGTCATTCAGTTCATGATAAATATACATTGGCTAATGCTGAGAAATGATTGCTTATCATTTGTATGAGGAGCGCCAAGTCCATTGGCAGGGTTAACTCTTTGAGCTTGATGCATTCCCCGAGGGCACAAGCAGCGAGGCTGGTGTAGGTAGCTTAATAAGTTTTGTCACATGGCTTAAGGCTGTTGTCATGATTGATAACAGCCAGTGAATCCCCTCATCGATTGGCCACGCCGCCCATGGGTATCTGTCCAGAAGTGTTTTGAGCGTGCGTAGACTGGGCCTGCCGGGTGTCACGCAGACCGACCGGGGATCTGCACCGTTACTGACGGATCACAGCAGCACAAGGGCAACACTATCACAGTCCCCATCAGTGCTGCAGCCTCGACTGTGTACCGCTGGGCAACCTAACTCCACTCACGCCCAGCCAAGGGCAAAACACCAAGGGCGGAACAGACCTTTGTTTATTGCCACAGCCAATCAGATGCTTGCCCTAGAGGGAAGTGGAACTGAGGAGAGTCTTTTTATAGTAGCCTAAGCTAAGAGGGAGGTGCCTAGTTTAGAGGCCACAGACCGCTGTTTGGGCCTGCTTCTTTACCTGTAATTTGGAAGAGAGGCTTCCCATGTGAGGGTGAGGCCCTGTCCCAGGGGCCTGCAGATGACCAGGTGCTAATTGGCTCTTAGAGAAAAGTGACAAGTGCTGCAGAAGTGCAATGCAGGTGTAGGCATGCTGCTGTCACCATGCGGCAGTTAGAGATGATGAAATCGCCAGAGTGCAGCCTGTTTACTGAGAGCCACTCAGGTCAGACCAGAGGCAGAGGCCCTTAATGCAGCAGTAGATGGGATTGCATTGCAGGGCTTTTAGACTGATGTTAGAGTGGACAGCCTTCGTCTGAGGGATCGATAGAGAAGTGGCGGCTGCCTCCATTCTGCAGCACAAATCTCCGCCTGTGCCTCACAAGCTATATTTAAATGTGAGCACACTGCATTACACAAGCATGGGGATGAAACAGTCACATTATATGCCTGAACTTAAGGCGTGGCATCTCTGCCATTTTCCATTCTTCAAATAAAATCTACAGCTTATGACATTAATTAAGAGACGTGCTTCTCACATTGTGGTTCAGTGAATTAACTGCTTCATCATTCCATTGTATATACGGCTAGTGTGTGCCTGAAAGATAATGCGTTAAATGGTGAAACTGCATCCTTTCTTAACGACAGTCTTTATTTATTGCAACGTGAATTACTTTTTGATCTGTTATAGCAACACTTAATTAGAAAATATTCATTATAGTCACAGTGAATTGTGGCATGGTTTAATCCTCAACACACAGCAGATTACAAGCGTTGCTAATAGGGATTGGCACAGTACTTAGTCGAGAAATATATAATTCATCCTCATTGTATGTGAATCAATATTCATCCTTTTTGACATTGTGAACGTCTGTGTTCCAGTTTTGACTTGGTGACCAACGGGGGTATAGCCATAGCCCTGCACTTTGAGCGCGCTCCATTCATCACCCAGGAGCACACTCTCTGGTTGCCATGGGGACGCTTCTTCGTCATGGATACCATCGTCATGCGGCACGAGGAGAACGACATCCCTAGCTGTGACCTCAGCAGCTTCACCAGGCCCAGCCCCGTCGTGTCCCCGGCCCCGCTCACCGCATTCGCCGGCTCCTGCTCCGAGAGGGGGAGCATCGTACCCGAAATCCAGGTGACCCTCCCTGCTCCTCAGCCTCTCCTTTTCCTTCTGCCCTGCAGGTTGTGATCTACATGGGTCTCTCCTTCAAATGATTCATGCCACGCGTCTGGGAGAGAGCTACAGTTCCCCACTCTAAAGACTATTCATCACGTACAAGTGTAATAGTAACTCTGGCTCATGGCAGTGCTGTGATTTTATCTCTCCAGTGTAATTGGTCTGTGGAACATGGGCGATTTACAATGTGCATTGTACTGTCTCGCAGCAGAGTGATGATGATTACATTGCACACAAAAAAACAGCCTGGACATTTTTAATTTCTCCTGGGTTGTAATCTCCCAGGTTGGGCGTACAAGTAGAACTTGAAAGACCACACTTTTTACCTTTCATGCTTTTGGTTTTGTGTGTATGTTTTGATGTCTGTCTATGTGTGTGGGTGCGGACATTCCTGCATGGGCCTGTGTGCGGGTCTGTGTGTGTGGCTACCGTATGTCTAGCGGGCGTCTCGATGCCCTTCTCTAATTACTTTGTCTCCCAGTTTGCTTCGTAAGATTTATGGCATATCAGTGAATTTAGTATGCGGTCTAGTCTATTTATAGTAGCCTTGTCTTTCCTATTCCTTGAGCCTTGAGAGCACCACACAGGGACACCAGCCAGTTTACACTTCTACTTGTTAAAGGGGCATTCTGATCAGTTAACCAGGCATAGCTGCACTTTGTGAGCATTAACATGGAAACATATCATAATTGAGTGTTGCATTAACTGCACTGTTTTAATTATTACAGTTCATCCTGTTTTTTTCTGTGGAAACAGGGGATGAGAGGTGACTCAATTAGAGCAGGAGTCGGTCAACCTAGTCAGTGTCGTAGACCCCTGATCCTGAATTCTGGTACCATACACTGTCTGTGCTGCTGACCTGCCATTGTTCCAGGCCTGACCTCAGTGGAAATTTCCCATGGCCGCAATGCCGCCCCCCACTAAACTAACTTTTATTGCTCTATACATTACTGTACTGTGCAAGGTCTGAGCCCAAGGGCGCACTACCGACGCCGTTGTCATATGGATTCCAGGGAACACTATTGTCCTAATGAAGGACACGCTATTATTAAATCAATTATGAAAAATAGTCACTGTAGTATATAATGAAGAAATCCTTCATCGGATTCCCTGTAACACTCTGGCTTAATTGTCCTCTCATTGATGTTTCTAATCTCCCCTTGAGTCTATATATTTGGCTGGAGGCAAGACTTTGAACAATATCAGAGACAAAGATTGCAGTAGGGTGACTAAACAAATGATGAATTGATAATCTGTGGGAAATAAAGGGCATGTGGGGGCATGTTTATTAACCCTATCTTAAACAAAAAAAACAAAACGAGAGAAAAAGAAGTCATCTTAGTTCAACGTTTACAATTTGTGTCAACTACTTCAGGGGTTTGGGGTTTATTCCTGTCATTGACAAGCATTTTTTGGTCCACAGTCCCTGCAGGAGGAGGTGCCTGTCCCTGGGACAGAAATGAAGATTAGCTATCTGAGCAGCAGGACCCCAGGCTACAAGTCCATACTGAGGGTGACCCTCACCCACCCCACAATCCCTTTCAACTTGATGAAGGTTCACCTCATGGTGGCTGTGGAGGGCAGGCTGTTCAGGAAGTGGTTCCCCGCAGCCCCCAACCTGGCCTATGACTTTGTGTGGGACAAGGCTGATGTCTACAGCCAGAAGGTCTACGGCTTGTCTGAAGCTTTCGGTAAGTGATGGGAGTGCATATTTTTTCATCGTATTTGCCAAAATAACACATGTGATTCACTAACAATAGATTCCTTCCTTGCTTCTTGCGCCAGTGTCTGTGGGCTTTGAGTATGAGTCATGTCCAGACCTTATTCTATGGGAGAAGAGGACTGCTGTCCTGCAGGGCTACGAAACCACCGCCTCCAAACTGGGAGGATGGGCTGTAGACAAGCACCATGCCCTGAACATCCAGAGCGGTGAGTCAGACAGTCTCTTGCTGTTTCCTATTCCCAGCTACTCATTCATTAAAGCAACTGCTGAGAAAATAATTTTAAGAATATATTGTCAGCATAGGAAATGTGACATTTGGAGAAAATGTTTTCAGCATTGCATGATACCATTCTGAATTTGTTCAAAAGTGCGCATAACTACCACTGTGTCCACCTAAAGGTCGTAGATGGTGCTTTTAGTGTAACACTGAATTGTCCTCCCTGCCTGTAGCGTTTTGACGCTTTTTCAATACGGGAATGTCATCTAGCCTCAGATAGGTCTGACTTTTTTATTACCACTGTCCCTTTTTAGGTGAGGGGGGTCAATTTTCTTATTGCCAGTAAATTACTCCTGAAAGGCAGGAGTAGGAATGAAGGGAGAAAAACTTTGGGCAGCTCCTGTCACAAGCAAGTCTTCGCAGTCTGTTTGTGTCTGGAAGGGCTCATCAGAGGAGATGAGGCATACTTACATGAAAAGTGCTCAGGAAGGTGGCACTTTGATCTGTCACACTAAGCCCGCTGTGCGTCTGAATGCGGCTGTCCGGAGGAGGCAGAGGGCTGTTTCTTGTTTCCTCCTACCTCCCCCACCCCCTCCGCCCCCCCTTCACCCCACCCTCCGCCCCCTTGGCACCTCCGTGTCCTGTTCATGCCCGCCGTTTTTTTAGAATCATCCCTAATTTAATTGCTTTCTGTCTGCTACCCCCAGCAGCAGCAGTCCCTAAGATTAAATCACGTCCCAGCAAAGGGGATGCTTGGCTGATCTTCTCTGATAGACCAAATGTTGTGCTGCTCAAAGAAGTCAGGTCAACAAGTGCTATCAGAAGGAGAAAAACTACCCTAGACGTGCAGATGCTGAATTTCAAATATGATTACATTGATTGGGCTGCAGGAGCATCTTTGAAATTTACATATCTGATGTTTTTCCAAGAGCAGATTTGGCAGATATACTAAGAAAAACATAGTGTGTGTGTGTGTGTGTACGTGTGCCCTTGTGTCCATTTGCACAAGCATCACATACATAGTGTGCAAACCCTCCTTCAATCCAAACAGGTCGCAGGTGTTACTCCTTTCTTTCCTGTGCCCCCATCAGGTATTCTTCATATGGGCAACGGGGAGAACGTCTTCATCTCCCAGCAGCCTCCTGTAATTGGCAGCGTGATGGGGAACGGGCGCAGGCGCAGCATCTCCTGCCCTAGCTGTAATGGCCTGGCTGACGGAAACAAGCTGCTGGCCCCCGTGGCCCTGGCCTGCGGCTCAGATGGCAGCCTGTACGTAGGCGACTTCAACTACGTGAGGAGGATTTTCACCACGGGGAACGTCACCAGCGTCCTGGAGCTCAGGTAACCGAGCGGTAGCCCACTCCCACTCACTCAGGGCCAGGAGCTCAGATGGGCCCGCGCTCAGGTCGTAAACCACTGAGGCCCATTGAGATAGACAGGAAAGGCCCCACAGGCCCAGGATTGATGGTCCTGCCTCTCTCACGCACCTGCATCAGCTGGAGTTTGGCCTTGATAGGGGCTGGAGTGGATGTAATGGGGTCTTAACGGCAGCTCAACTAAACGTTCCGGAAAAAGATTAATTTCTTTGTTAGTGTCAGCACGGACAAGTTAGAGTAGATAGTGAATGTGATCTTTTGTCGTGATTCTCTTTTAATTAATTCTGTCCACTAACAACTAACATTTCCTCTCCTTTCTCTTCCTCTCTCATTTCCTGCTGCTTCTGGCAGAAATAAAGACTTCAGGCATAGGTAAGCCTTATGTATAGTTTGTGCTAAAATGAATAAAGAAAAGGGTACAGGCTGGACCTCAACGTGACCTTTTTGGACACAATTCAGACCTGCACTCGTAAGCAGCTGGAAGATCATATCTTAATATACCGGCTGTCTGCTTATTCTTTGTCTTCATAAAGCTGCAGTTTTCTGATTCATTAGCTATGTCTCCTGAGCTTACTTGATCTCTGGATTCATCGCACTATTCACTGCAGTGTGTTTGGGAATGGTACATATGCATGAACTATTATTGTAAATGCCGTACCAGGGGGAGAGCAGCTGATTGTTGGCTTTGGCTCAGTAGAAGCTGGACTCTTCTGCATGGTTGATGTCGGTGGTCAAATTCCATTGCCCGATATAAAAATCTCCTGCATCTTAATGTACGCTGATTGATCGACTGCCGTTGTTGATAGTGCTTTCTTTTATTCTATTTAATATTCTTCTTATGATTCATGCACTGTCTCGCGTCTGTCTACTTTGAACCACTTGAACTGCAGCCTGAGATGGAATTGCCCCAAGGGGATTATCGTATCATACTCATAATGACAATTGGTGTTATTTCACCCACACCCACCCCCCCTTGCATTTGTGAGTTACTGTGTAAATCTAAATATTGTGCTGCTTCTTTAAACGTGTTCCTTGTAATGCCATCTGAAAAGGAATCTGAGCTTTTCACAGATACAGATACAGAACATAGATTTTATCACTGGTTGAAGAAACATACAAAGACTTCATTTTCCATGACAGGTGGAGGTGAGGGAAATCTCATTGTGTGCTGTCTTTAGATAGCAGGTCTCAGGCACAGGGCTATTGATTGATTTTCTATCAGCGGGTCATGACTTCAGCTGGCGAGGATGCAGTCGCACTGAGGATGAAAAGCCAAGTGACGCTGGTTGCTGGCCTCTATTTCAAGACTGACCACATTGAGAAAACACTCACAGAAACTCTATATCTTTCTCCATTTTTCTCTTTCTCTGCATCTGTCTAGCCCCTCGCTTTATCTCTCTATCTCTCACATGTCCATTTGCACACAAACACACACATACACACGCATACACAAGCATACACACCCACGCACGCACGCACACATGCACGCACGCTCTCTGCCTGCTAGAGCAAGACTAAAGAAACGTCAAATCTCTATCCCTTTGCTCTCAGTACTCCACGCACATTTGCATATTAAAAAGGAGATTTATCCGAGAAAACACAGCATGTGTCTGTATAAAACGGGCGGCTGCTTCCTGTGTGTATGTGAACTAGCGATAGGACTGGGAGGTGGATGATCTCACTGCAATGTTCATTGACCCCCCGCTAAGGATGTCCCCATCCACTCAAACCACGCTCCCTCCATCGCCGCGCCAGCATGCAGCAAAATCCAATTATCTTCCACAAACTAGATGTTGTCAGTGAATATAGATGTAGTATGTGGCCACGGCTCAAGGTCAGGGAATAACGCCTCATAGTTTCAAACACCATGGGGGACCGACACTGTTCTACATGCGACCTGGAGCTGATAAGGTATCGGCTGATTGCATATGCCAGATAGAGGGCCAGGCAGAATCCAGGAATCGGGGGGCTGTCTTGTGACCTACTCCGAAACAGGAGTCATTTTTCTAAGACAACCGGTTCTGCCTGGAATGTACTGTAGACCAACATATCAGTCAACTTGGTCAGTGGGCTGATTGTGACATGCTCGCCTGAGGTTTGCTGCAGTGTCCTGTCATCACTGATTCATTGAAGGTCAATTGTCATTTAAAATTACGTACCGAAGTTGACAATTCCGCAGACCCACTGGTCCTTCTTCGCGTAGTCTTCTGAAAATATAAGCTTTGGCACCGTCGCGCCCCCCGGCCCCTAAAGAACCCTCAAGGTTGTATTTTTGATTCCGTCTTAATCCACTTTGAATGATGCCCTGCTGACAGGTTGCTTCATAATGATTATCAAGTCTGGCAGAACTGTGCTGTATCGTGCCCCGATGACTCAAGTCCTCTTTAAGGTGACACTAACCACTACATCGCTAAACTGTCCACTGGGGGGGACAGGAATCCCATTTTAACCCAGCCACGGGCAAAGTAAAAGCATATGCAATTTGGTGGATGCTTTTATCCAAGGCGCCTTATAGAATCACGAGGGCCTGTATTTTTAGCATGGGCGGCACCGGAGGGAATTCAACCACTAACCCTGGCAGCAATAATGCCATGCTATCCTATTGGACCACAGCCAAGTCTGTCAGTCAGAGCTGGCACTTTAAGACCAAGATCAATCTGGGCTTTGGTCATTAGCATCCAGTAATGTATAGCTCCATTAGGCATAGATGTTTTTAGTTATAGACTGTCATGCATTTCAAGGATTTGTAGCACAGGTTTACTGTTCATTATAAAATGCAATAGACATTTAATGGAAATAGTCCACATGATGTTAATTGATTTGAAATTGATCAAATGCCACCTAAAGACACCTAATCATTTTTAAAAACAAAGCTACAATTTCATACTACTAAAGGTGCAACTAAGCTATTTTTATATGGTAATAGGCTATGTTTTTTCATCTTTGCCTCGATGGATTTGTCTACAATCGTTTTTGTTTTCTCTGAAACTCTGACTGCCGCCCTGATTGGGGCTTGCCAATACGTTGCACGTTTCCTGCCACAAAGTGATTGGCTATGTGTGGTCTGTTGTGTGTCTCTCAGGTTAGGCAACCCCCTGTGGTTATGAAGGATTACTGTGTCGACTTGGACTGGGATTTAATAGGATATTTTTCTGAGCTGCACACTCTGCCTGATGGATGCATAATGTGTTTGGATTCCTGCTTCAGCTATGCATATACTGTCTTTCCCTTAAAAAAAAGTCCCAAGGGTATCAGAAAACATACTTATACTTATACTGTTTGTACTTGTCACAGTAATAATCAGGCGAGGATTCACTGCGCATACTATGGTCTCACAAATAAGTTGCCTTTATAGATGATGACATAGGGATTTCTGTGTGCAGGGAAGGGGTAGTGATCAGGACTTCTGTCAAAGGATCCCATGTACCCAAGTGATTAAATCCCACTAGAACCTTGCTTCCTGTGTCTCCCCTGCTCCGTATCCTCTCAGCATTTCCTACTGCCTCAGTTATTTGAAATATATATATATATATATATATATACTATATATATATTTATATATATATATATATTCAGATGAGTGGAATACCCACTGTCTTTTGACAACAGGGATTTCTTACTAAGCTGTCTGTATTGTGGATCAATTCTAAGCTCTGCCATTATGTCATGTTTAATCTCATTCTATTTTTCTTTTTCCGTGTCCTTGGTTTAAACTGTAATTGTGTCCAATTGACTCTCCAAATGGCTTTTGAATCCATTTTAATTGTATTAGACAATGTTTTTTTTCTTATTGAAAGCAGTGTAGCCCAGCTTTATTGACTTGGGCTTCTCCTGCTCTCTTTCACTCTCTCAGCAACAGCCCTGCTCATAAGTACTACCTGGCCACCAGTCCGGTGACCGGTGCTGTCTACCTGTCGGACACCAGCAGCCGGAAGGTGTTCAAGGTGAAATCGCTGAATGCTGTGAAAGACGTGGCCAAGAACCTGGAGCTGGTGGCAGGCACTGGAGACCAGTGTCTACCGTACGACGACACCCGCTGCGGGGATGGAGGAAAGGCTGTCGAGGCCACTCTCACAAACCCTAGAGGTACCGCATCGATGTTATTATTGCTAACTCAGCTTCAATAACTCTCTATCATACATATTCAATCAGAAACCTTCTGTTGAACGGACCGCTTCAATGAGTAAATTGAGAGTGTCTCAGTTGCTGTGGCAATACACGCATGTTAAGGGCACATTTGAAAAGCACATGTGAACTGTATTTTCTTTTACGGAGTGAATGCTGGCATTTATGTAACTACCGGATCAAATAATAAAGGAAAATGTCCCTCTTGCTGGGTTTTTCTCTTAAGTCCCATGCAGTGTTTCTGATGGACTAGATTGCTGGATAGTTGGAGAGAGTAGTCCCAGAGGCTAAATCAATACACTTCAGTTTTCACACATTGAATTCTCTTCTCTCACCTCTACCACCGACTAGCTCACTAGCTTTGGTCACTTTCAAGCTGGAACACAGTTGATTTTTTTTTTTTTTTTCCTTTGGAAAGCATGTCTTCCCATGTGTTTCCTGGGGTCTTTTTTCTTGTTGCTTCCATATTTGGATGATGTATTAGTCATTAGATCACATGCATACTTTTTGTCCTCCACTGGGATGGCATTATGATTCACATGTACTGAAATAACGCTCAAGTCCCACTGAAATGTGTTACATGTATAGTCCAGGTTTGTGTTGAAACCGGAACATTTTGTTCCAACTAGATGTTTATGGCTGTTGAAATATTTGTGTCAGACCATAAAAAAATGTGAAATGCACAGATGTGCAAGCTAAGGTTGGTATTCTCAACTTTACTGTTCTCTAAGGGTGTGAGACTAAGAGAGAAAACGGCTGGCTTTGATGAAATTTCAAATTGTTATTGAATCAATACCTATTCTCCATCTGTTTTGATGTCTCTATTGTCCTCCATTATTGATTGAAGAAAATCAATTCAGGCATTAGTTTTCATTACCATTATTAGTCCTTAATTGTCATTTAGTGTCCTCTCTGCTCACATTGAGTCACAGATAAAAATAACTGATAGATATGTTTCTCTTCTGTCCACTGACTGTCTTTTTACCTGCAGGCATTACTGTGGATAAGTACGGTGTAATCTTCTTCGTGGACGGGACCATGATCCGCAGGATCGACCAGAATGGTATCATCTCTACTCTCCTGGGCTTCAATGACCTGACCTCTGCCCGACCCCTCAGCTGTGATGCTGTGATGGACATCTCTCAGGTACGACCTCTCTGACCGGGGCAACCCGCTCGCCTTTTCCTGTCTCTCAACTATGGCTGAGTGATTATTTGACAGAATATTGCAATGGCGATTATATCACAAGTTTTTCTTGTCATACATTTGTTTGAACTTTAAAATTGTTGTAAATTTTAAATAAATTGTAAAGAAAAGTGATTTTGTTAAAAGGGTTAGGGTTAGGGTTTTCAATACTGTACTTGATTCATAGACCAAAGATTACCCGGAACTGTAAAATACCTTTTTTAGAAATCCATTTCAGACACCTCTTTCTTCAGCAATTAATTGCAGCCTCTGCGATTTGGAAATTGCAAAAGTTCATTTTGCATTCATTTTTTGATTTTTTTAAATTAATTGTTCAGCTCTACTCTGAACCTATAGCAGGCTACTTGGTTGACCCTAGTCTCTGGTACACTTACATCCCCACCTGGGCTTTTTTTTTCTTAGCCTGGATCCAGAGGTTCTTAATTTAGTTTTCGTCCACATTCGTGCATTAATAACGTGTTGCCAATTTTGTGATTCGCTGGACTGGGAGGGGGATTCCTCTGAGGAGGTAGAAGGAGACAGTTGGAGCTTACAGGCATCAAATACTGGGATGGGATTCACCAGTTGTGGGCTGAATGCCGTTAGCCTGCATTTACATGTGTCCGTACATATGTCAGTAAAGCAACACCCTGCCACTGTGATTAATCAGGAATGATAGGCTGAGAACTGAAATATCATTGGTCCAGAAGATGATGAATTCAGGATAGCAGCCCCAAACGCAGCTGTGCCAGTCTAGTAAATCACAAAATTGAAATTGTCTTATAGATAACAAGCAAATACAAATAAAAATGAAAATGAGCAATTAACGGGGCTGGATCCCGGCCGGGGGGAACTCCTGGGGATTGGGATAGACGTCGTGCTGCAGCAGGGAGCCAAGCTGAAACCAGAGCTGGAGCTGTTTTCCCAGGAGCCCCTGGTGTCCCTGGTGGCCACAGCCCCAAATATGGAGGACCGATGGCCTATAGCTGTAGGGAGATAACAAAGATGACCTATGACCTCACTAACCAAATTGCGCCCCTTTTGGTTCATGCATATACAATCACTGACACACACACACACACACACATGTGCACACATGTAGCAGACTGCTACAGCAGACAGAACACATCCCCCAGGCAAGGACACTGCACTGAGGTCACATCACTCTCTAGCTCAGTGACTCCCCTATGGAGATGACAGGACTGGCTTTCTGCCGCATTTCATCTGCATAGCAACTTTTGCATGGCCATTCCCTAACTTAAGAATTTGTAATCGGAGGAGTTAACACATTTTCTCCCACGTACGCCATGGTAAATAATTACCCAGAAAGAATATATGCAATTATTGTGCGTGTTTATAATTATATCTACTATTATATCTATAATTGTTTTATTTTTACACCCATGAAATGAGAATTCACGGGTCTTCACAGGCTTGAAGATGAGATTTGACTGACGTCTAAAGCACTGCAAGCAAGCGCTGAGCTGCGTGTATACACTAGTTTGCTTCTTGCCCCATTATGTTATCCAGTGCGACTAGCAAACAGGTCCTGAGGGGGCCTCGGATGCCAATGGAGAGAAGCTTTCTGTGTGTGTGAAATGATGTATTCAGTGGAGGGAGCAAAGCCTCCAGCTGCCCATTCCCAGCCCCTGGGGAGCTCCGCCCCCCCACCACCACAACACCCCCCTCCCACCCCTTCGCCTGCTCCCTCAGCCCCCCCGCCAGCCCCTATAGATGCTCACCAGCCCAGCTCCACAACAGAGAAGACACAGGCAGGACTGACTGCAGCCCCACAACGATGACAAATCGCACAAGCACTGCCAGAGACACTCAGACAGTAAAAAGCATCCATTAAAAATTCATCCAGGGCACACAGCTTCCTACTTCAAACACTCCTCAACCCCTCACTTAGGGCCAGAGTCTCACAGGAGAAGGCTCATCACAGTGGTCATCACTTTCTCTATAATATACCTGTTTTCAACAGAAAAAAATGATTTCAGATTTCTCTCTCTCCTCTGATGAGGTCATCGATGTCTTTGAAATTCAGCTCTGTCTCAGCCATGCCATCTGTGCAGTAAGCTTATTGCGGCAAAACATGCTTTTGTGTCCTTTGACTTCTAAATTCCAGGTGCTGGTCAGTAATCTTTCTTTCTTTTAACTTTTTATTGTTGTTATGGAAGAGGCCGAGAGTTTGACCTCTTGCAGGAATCTTTTAATGCGTTTATACCGAGGCATTAGGTCCATGCCATTTTACAGTCTCTTCCATTTTATGTTTAAAGTCTTGAACCCCCTCCTGCTGACTTCAAACTTAAATAGCAGGAAACCATGTCTTAGAACAAGATCACTTGAACACATTTTTTTTCATTTCAAGGGTGTTCATAGCTTCAGAAAGCTTTATCAAGGCTCCAGTGACAATGACATTCAGTTCAACTCTGAGAGGAACTTCAAATAACGACAGATTAGTTTTCTTCATACGGGCATCGTGTTGGTACGAGCAGAGAGTGAAGGGCTAGCTTATGGAAAAAAAAAAGCCAATTATAATGCAAGCGAAATTGCTTGCAAAAATAGTTTTGTGTTTTGCTGATGTAAATCCACGGCTCGCTCTCGCGGCTGATGTGCCCATTTCGGGTTTGCTGGTGGCGGCCGTGTCAGGCGCTACTGACAGCTGCCCCACTGTAGGAAGGGGAGGGTATGATCGGGTTACAGCATATGGGACAGCAGCTCGAGAAATATCCCCTCATCAGTCAGAGTGGCGTGAAAACCTCCTTACAGGCAGCTCCCCCGAGCCACTCCACACTCCGGCTCATGAAATATTTAACCAGCAGTGTTGACAAGAAATAGGTTTTAAGAAATTGAAAATCTCCCCTTCGTTTCCCAAGTAAATGCATTTTCTGCTCACTGAAAGACGACATGTATCTGCTGCCAGTCGCCTGTTTGTTGTGTGTGGCCAAAGATATGTCTTATTATATAAACCTCCTCCGTTGTGTGGGGGATGATGGGAGATTTAAGGGATGTGAAGCTGTGTGATGCTCAACTCTGTTGCTCAGTCAAAGGTAGACAAGTAGATTGCTTGTGAAGAGTGGCAAAGGTTCAGGACCATGACCAGTGAAAAGATTCAAGTGATCGTCTCCCTTAGAATCACTTGTTAATATTTGCTGAATCATTGCGGCAGCATCGACTGCTAAATTAGAAAATGAGGAATATGTGTAGACACAATTGACATGATTAACACAATATGGTTAGAGGACATTCTCGCTGTATCTTAGAACCTGCTGCTCTGTGCGGTTTTGAGTATCGTATTTTATGTTTCAGGACCCCTGTGTCTTGTTCTGGACAACAGAGGCCCTGGAATGCAGAGTTGCTTCTGAAGTTGAATTTAATGTGGAAACCTTGACGTTTTTTTCACATTTATCAGTTGAAAACATTTCCCTGGGCATTTTGTGATCCACAAGTCAGCAACTTGAAACTTTCACTTGATTGTTTTTGGTGATGCATTGTTTAGCCATTGTCAGACGGCCGCTCTCTCTCTTCCCAAATAGTATTGCCGTTGTCCTCTTCATAGATTTACTTTGCTGCACAGTTCACTTTGCTGCACAGTTCACACTGAAGACGGTGCATCGGTGTAATTGTCTGCTCACTTGGCTCACCTATATACTGTACTTTTTATATTCCAAAATGTGTGATTAAATAGTATGAGTTTCTGTTTGAAATTCGTAGCAATAATTTACTCCATGTTAACATACATATAACCTGATACTGAGGTTATTAACAAGGGATTGCTCCCTTGTCAATTCCGGTGATAGAGGATTGTGCAATTTGCGTTACCAGATCATTATGAAAGATTAGCGAACCATAGTAATTGCTAGGTAATTTCATCACCTTTCCCATTTCCCAGTTGTAGGACAAAGTATCCACATCAGTGCTAACGCTGCTCTCGTGTAATAGGTCGTCCAGAATCTGAACCTGTCTTTGTATTTTTCTGAAAATTAAGACCAGGTTTTAATCAGTCTTTCTTGTTGGTGCTCCAAGGCTTCTATTGAAATACGACAGTTCATATTATTTTCCTAAGAGATCCCCCTGGGATCGTAAGTGCGAGGGAGACCAGTAAATTGGATGAATCCAATCATTCCCACTTGTTAAAAGCCAGATACATTATTTGCAGAACAATAAGTCATAATTTAGGAGGCCGGAGGTAGGCAAGGCTTTCATTTGATAAGAGGGTTCCTGTTTCTTTTCAAGGACTCTACCTCTTGCAATCTCTTTCCATTACAAAATTAATAACCCAAAGCAGGGAAAAACAGTGTCTCGGTAGGGGTGAAGGATGCATGAGCCCAGTCCTAAAGTGTCCAGAGTTCTCATGATCAATGGCAGTGTGCTCTTTTCAGTTAATCTGATCATTTGAATCATCTCTCCTCTTTCTGTCCTTCCTCACCACTATTGTTATCATCTTTGATCTCAAAAATCATGTTTTTGTGTTTCCCCTTTTAACAGTACACCAGCTGCTATTTTCCTTCCTTATCAGATAATAATCTCTTCAAAAAATGTTTTTGCTTCCAGGCTAAGCTATGAGATAGCCCACCTTTTTCACAGCAGCCTATCTTTTTTGTAAGCAGTTTTCAATGACTCTTGCCTTGAGGGACTGTTTCCCTCTGATAAAGTGAAAAATGTGTGGATCAATAAGAGCATGGTCTGTTTTTTGTGACCTAAAGCTGATATTTCTGGTGTGTTTTTCCTCTCAGGTGCGTCTAGAGTGGCCCACGGACCTGGCAGTAAGTCCCATGGACAACTCCCTGTATGTCCTGGACAACAACGTGGTCCTCCAGATTTCAGAAAACCACCAGGTCCGCATTGTAGCTGGCCGACCGATGCACTGCCAAGTGCCTGGCATTGACCACTTTCTAATGAGCAAAGTGGCCATCCATGCCACCCTGGAGTCAGCCAATGCCCTTGCTGTGTCCCACAATGGCATCTTGTACATCGCTGAGTCGGACGAAAAGAAAATAAACCGAGTACGACAGGTGTCCACCAATGGAGAGATCTCCCTGGTTGCAGGAGCACCTAGCGGCTGTGACTGCAAGAACGATGCCAACTGTGATTGTTACTCTGGAGACGAGGGCTACGCCAAGGATGCCAAGCTGAATGCGCCCTCTTCCCTGGCAGTGTCCCCAGATGGAGAGCTCTTTATTGCAGATCTGGGCAACATCCGTATCCGCTATGTGCGCAAAAACAAACCCTATCTGAATCCTCTCAGCATGTATGAGGTGTCCTCTCCCATTAATGATGAACTTTATCTGTTTGACTCCAACGGCAGCCACATTTACACCCAGAGTCTGACCACAGGAGACCACCTCTACAATCTGACCTACACAGGAGAAGGAGATCTGAGCAGCATCACTGATAAGAACAAAAACACAGTGACTATCAGACGGGACACTACAGGGATGCCTCTGTGGCTGATGGTCCCCGATGGACAGACATTCTGGTTCACTATCGGCACCAACAGTGCCCTCAAAACTATTGCTGCCCAGGGTCAAGAGCTAGCTGTAATGACCTACCATGGAAATTCAGGGCTTCTAGCAACTAAGACCAACGAAAATGGATGGACAACCTTCTATGAGTAAGTAATATTTTGCAAAACACCTGCTTCAAAATCCTTTTGTCAGTCTAGAGTCTGCATCCAGGTTGATCTGATTATAGATTGTGTCTTTGCCCCAGAGAGCAACTAAATAGATCTCTCAGATCTCTTAAATCCAATATATACTTTACAAAATATCATTTCTGAAATACTTGAACTGGAATCTCTGTATTTGCTGTAGTACGAAATGCTAAGATGCTTTACTGAGTGAATGTTGAGGGCATTAGGAGAGTTGTAGAGCTCTCTGACATCTGAGTTTAGTATTTTGGCACATGAGCCACCTTCTTATGCCTGGATGTCTATGTCACTCAGAATACAAGACCTGTGGAAGTATGGGTGTAATCCTATTTGCTGTTATCATACCAAATAGGATTACTGGATGATATGTTACTCATCTACACCCGTGCTTGCAGTGACAGACTGCACACCATTGCTTGTTTGGAGTCATTTGGTACATGAACGACATATATCTATTGGCAAGCACATTTTACCCCTAGGACTACAGCGAGGCCTGGCAAAATAAGCATAATAGAATAGCCAGAGGTAGGAATTGATTGAGGCAAACCGCACAATGTGAGGGAACAATTGAAACACCCCCACACTCTGCAGCACTTGAGCCTAGGATTTTGAGTTTCTGTGACTTCTGTGGAGCAATTTGTCCCTTAGCTAATATACTGTACCAAGGGATACTGTGCTAACTGGATGTCTTTCCAAAAAGTGTGATTAAGCAGATTGGCTGGTCAGACATCTGTTACACCTCGCTGGAGGAGTATAACACTCTGACACATAATCAGACGCTCTGTTTAATCTGAGCAGACATTTATCACCTGTGTTTGATTTGGTTGTCATCTGAGACAGGTTATAGAAAAAAAAAAAAAGATACAGTGAAAATGGCACTAATGCAGCCATGCATAGGGATTTTTCAAGGTAGAGAGATTTGCCTACGGCTTCAACAAACCCAATGGGTGGTTGGAATTCTGAATTATTTCTCTTTGACTTTGTCTAAAATGGCTGGTGCTATTATCAGGTCGGAGCACACTTCTCCCTATTAGGCAAAAGAAAAGACACAGATAGTAGAGCGCCAGTGACACAAAGGGTTTTTGTAAGATGAAATGGGAACAATGGATGTTCAAGATGTCCTGAAATTTTTCTTATGTGCTTCACCAGTACTTGAGAGAAGAAGAAAATCAGTGCAGCATTTCTACTTTGTGTTTATTGCACAATATGGATTGCTCTGTAACTGTGGACCATCTCATAGAGTTGCTTGGTTCAAGGCTGAAATGTAATTGTGTAGCTGAGGCATGTGTAGGTTCTTTATTTCTACCCTCTTCTATGTTTCGAATTTGATGTCTTTGTCCCAAGACAACAAAAAATAGAAAAAAATGGAAATGCAAAACTAGGCAGTGGAGCTATAACTTATTAATTTCTCCATTTCTCCTTAAACGTGCACATTTGCATGCCCTCCGTCCTTTTTCAAAACGTGATTTTGTAATTGCACAAAAAGTGTAGGATTATTTACCGGAAGAAAAAAAATTAAGATAAGAGATGGTTCCATTTCCTGTGTTTTTCTCGGCAATTAAGACTATGACTTCATATTTACCTGCGAGCAAGTCAGACCATCCATGTTTCATGCCTTACATGGTACGCGCTCTACTCGGCGAGCCACCAGGGCGCCCCCATCTTTGTTTTTCTTGAACAATTAGCTTTGAAGGTCATTTCACTACCTAAGGGTCAAAGCCATAATTTGCTACCATCGGAAATGAAAAGGCACCTCGATTTATCTCTGCACACCAAAGTGTGCTGCTACACATTTTGCCCAAATTAATTAATGTGTACTTAAGTCCTTTAGCCTATAGACTGAATATAATTTAGTAGAATGCAGAAACAAAACACAAAGGACTGAGTGGAGAACAAAAGACATCTGCTACATGGTCTTGCTGTTGTAACCCTTGGCAACCTCATCTGCTATGACATTTACTGTATGCGCAGATGCTCTGCTGACCTCCTAATGCCTTTGTTGTAATGATAAGTGCCTATGCTTAAGGGTTACTATAAATCTATTAACTCATGTAATATTCTGAAGGATGCCTAATTGTTCTCTTAGCCTCCAATTAGCAGGGCAATAATGTTCCTATTTAGTAACAAAGCCGCTTTATCCATTGGGTTTCAAGTTAAATTAAGACATCAAAATATGACAGCCAAATCGAACAATTGTTGATGGAGTAGAAACAATTTCGTGACCATTGCCCTTATGTTACTTTCTCCACAATCATCAGTCGCATGCGTTCTGAAATCCTCAGGCAGTAAGGGGAAGTGAAAATATGAGAAAATGAATAATTTGGTGCAAGGCTGAGATTAGGCATGCTGGAGGGGATGCTGATACGGAGTGGCCGGCCTATTGTTGGGCCCCAGCGTGAAAGGTCAGGGAGCTAGCATGTGACACGGAGGTGATGCGATCCAAATGGACTTGTGGCCATCCAGGGGGAAAGCACAAGTCCTCTCCTTCTGCTGAGCACCCTGCCCCCGCATGCCCTCTTGTCCAGAGAAAGCAAGCTAATAGGCAGCTGAGTTGAAGCAGACCAGAGCCATTAGAGCTCAGCGGTGGAGCCCGAGGAATGGCTCTAGCTCAAGGCCCTAATTGAGACAGAGAGAGTTTGGGTCAGTGATCAAGCTGGGGCATGTGGCATTGCTCTGGAATGAGATTTCTGTCTGGGGGACTGACTCCTTTGTTCAGAGGTGGAGGCAGGCAGGAACACTCTTTTTGTCCTGCGAGTTGAACAGTTAAAAGCGGTGTGGTGTGTACTGTACGTTTTACGTGCAACTTTCCACAGAACAGGTGAGAAAGTGTTTCCACTGCAAAAAAAAAATGTGTGCACACTTGGAATATTTGATGAACACAGGGAGAATATCTTGCTGATAAAATACGATAGAGCAGTATCAAAATAAATCAAATGCTTTAGATATAAATTACTGTGCTATTTAGCATTTCCTGAAGTGGAGGACTTAGGCTGAAAAACATCTCTGAATCCCAGTCCGCAGTACAGTTCAGATCAGATAACATTTATCTCTGGGAGATGATTCCTCTCCCACTCTCCCTTTCCATATTGGATATTTGAGATGGCAGCGCTGAGGAAATATCCGTAAACCAGCGCCCGCCATCTCATTTATTAGAGGCTTTATTATGGCAGGCAGCAACATCGAGGAGGGCTTTCCAATCTGTATTCACAGCACAGATAAAAGTCTTCATTCTAAGTAATGTACCGTTCACTCACTTCTATTCTGGAACACTGGCAAGCTGAAAGATTTCAAATTGTTCCATGCCGATGTGCTCTCAGGGCGAAATGAGACAATCTGGCCACTCATGTTCCTGTATGTGATAAACTGACTGATTTGTAGGCTGGGGAGATGCTGCATCTCTCCAAGGAGTCTCACCTCAGTGCTCCTATTTCATAGACTGCATAATAAGATTAGGTGATATCACTAATCTTTTAAGCTAATAAGCAGTTTTCCAAATGTGAAAAGTTGTGTGCTTTCTCATCCTGTGCATGACAGTTTTTCCTTGTCAGTAGTTTTCGCTTTTTTTTTTTTTTTCTATCGCACACTCCCATCTCTTGAAGGTTAATTACGTACTAGTATGCATTTATACTTATGCTGCATTCATGTCATATTGGAAGAAGCGGATAACATCTTGTTTCTGCAACTTGGAAGCTTTCACGTGTTTAACTTGTACCGGACACATCCAAAATCAAATTTATGAATTTAAAATCAGCCATGAACAAACTGCAGAAGACATTGCTCACTTTTCAACAGTAGTTTAGTGTTAGTATTAGTGTTAGTTTAGTATTAGTTTAGTATTGTATCAGTGTGAATATGACTGATAATTTAGATTTTTATTCACTGCCATGTTTGCCATGTGTTGACACACTTCTGCAATTCAGTCAAAGTTAGAAGTGGGAGATATCTGTAGCTACAAAAAATTCTCACATCCTACTTGTCATTAGTAAGGCTGACGTGAACGATTTTCACCAGTCGGCAACTCATATTTGCATAAATCAGACATGACAGGAACATGGCATTGCTTACATATTTACATGCGCGTATTCATACTTGACCCTGATAGCATGCAGAATACTTTCACAAAATAAATTATCCCACATTTACGATTTGGATTACTTCCTTTTGATGCAACAAATCTATCAATTAGCACATGCCACAGCACTGTATCTGATTCTATTGTGGTTGCTGTTGATACTCAGTTTCATATGACACATGCCCCTCTTTACCAGCTGTGGCTCACGCTCTTGTACTTGTTCTGCAGGTATGACAATTACGGCCGTTTGACCAACGTCACCTACCCCACGGGCCGAGTGAGCAGCTACCGCACCGACAGCGACAGCTCAGTCCGCATCCAGACAGAGGGCTCCAACAAAGAGGATATCACAGTCACCACCAACCTGTCAGCCTCTGGCACCTTCTACACACTCATGCAGGGTGAGTGTCTTATAGCTCACAACTGGAGCTGCTGATTATGGAGATACTCTGAGTCTGTGGAAGTGCCACGAGCCTCTGCTTTGTTTCAACACCCAAAGCTCTTTTTTGTGTCGGGCATTTTTTGATCAGGTGAATAGCCTAGAGAGCTTGTTCCTACACTATAGTTCGCTCACTTTATAATTTTTTTTGGGGTATGTAATGTATGGCAGGGGTTCGCAAACGTTTGCATGTCACAGATCCCCAAAACTACACATGGAAAAATAAAGGTGCGTGCTGGAACCAAAAATGGTTCTTCGGAGCGACCATTTCAAGATCCATATATGGTTCTTTGGGATATTAAAAGGTTCTTAATTCTTAGTTATTAGATGGTGGGTGATGGCATAAATGTGGAAAATAACCAAACTCCTCCATAGTATATATTGTAAATAATTGCATAATTGCAAATGAGGCTATACAAGGGCAGATAAACAACCCGTTCCTCAATTTCCTGGAGACCCCCTAGAACCCCCTCAGCGACCTCTGGAGGTCCCCAGACCCCACTTATCACTGAGGAACACTGATCTACGACAGTGATTGAGGATGCAATGTCTCACTTGTGACTAATAACACATCTTACTCGCAGTAGCGTTTGTTGTTCCTCTGCGTGTTAATGTTTGTTTCAGACAATCCTGTGCAGCGTACCTCCCACTTACTAATATGAAAACACATATTGATTTTCTGTCTCAAAATCCAATTCATAAAACACAATGTCGGTGGCCCATAAGAGATCCCCCAGGTTTAGGAAATCCAATCAGAGAGGAGCAGGCAAAGGGCGGGCTGAGGTTGTAAGCTCGGTCCCAGTACACGTGATTTGTCTTGCGTACTTAGGCATTCTGATATCCTGTTTTGTGCCTGACCAACCGCTTTATTGATTACTGGCTGATAGCTTTGAACTCTCCAGCCCCACTTCAATTTCTAAAAGACTGTAAAGATTTTCCCCCCTCCCTCACACTAGCATTTGATTTGAGTGTGCCGTCCTTCCTGTCCCCATTGACTCCCTGTAAAGCCGTGTCTGAAACAGAAGATGACAAGCTCTGGTGTCTTACTGTTGCTCGGTGGACTGGTCACCTCATGTTGTGACCTTGTCTTAGACATCTGCTCGTGAGAGGAGCGGCGCCAGGAGCTCTGCTGTTAATTAATTCACCATTGTCTGCTTTGTAAGCTCGCAACTGGGCGATCACATAACACACGAACGGACCGACGTTGCTGCGTTTCCCTCCTGGTCTCATCCGGTTGTGTGTTTGACCTTTTCCCGTGCGAGCTTCAACACAGCCACAGTGGTGTTAGTGGTGTTGTTGCCATTCTGTGAAGTCCATTACTGAACTAAAAAATAGATGCGAAATAAACTCAGTGAGCGAGTAAAGCGGGGAAATGCTTTGCGTTATATGAAATCTCCCAGCCAAGGCCGTGTTGCTGTACCGCTCCACTGTTTGGCTCTGTTTTGATTAGATTACAGCTCCTGTATTCAGGCACGCTGAAACGTCAGTGCGGGGCAGGTTCCTCCCCTGCTGAATTGTATGCATGCATTAGCGTGAACTCCCCAATTCAGCAGTATTTCCAGCTTCATCTGGCCTCGGAGCGCAGCCGGCTCTTGGCAGGGTCTGCCCCAGAGGCCTCTGGCCAACCCCTGAAGTGTCTGTATGATGGAGAGAGGTAAGGGCCAGTGCAAGGTCAGCCTGCCTCCTCTGCCCATTTCTCTCGTCTCAGCACCACAACGCTTCCTCGGGGCGCTCCTATCAAAAGAATAGGACGCAAAATGCTATCTACTCATATAACGTTTATTGTCGTTCTCCCTGCAAAATAAAGATGTGGAAATGCAGTGTCACACCCACTTACACCTGACATGTCGGCACGAGGAAGTCACAAAGTGTGTGTTTTGATTGTTTTGGGGTTTTTTTCTGTTGAATGAAGTCAACTAATTAATGTGCTGTTTGACAAGCCATTAATTTTAAACCGTTCTTAATGAGAACAATATTCATCCTGGTCCCTGTCAGTGTGCTGACAGGAGGCGAGAAGGAGACATTCTCTGATGAATGTACAAGAGATGCTCAGTGGAAACATTAGTCACTGGTCTGGAGCACAGGCTGTCGTCACCTGGGGACAGTGACAGACAGGCCCAGATTTATCCCCTGTGAATGCGTGTATGTGTGTGTGTGTGTGTGTGCATGTGTGTTTCACCCTGTCTGCTCTGTGGCCACAGGCAAGCTAGCTGCTTTGATAGTTTTCATTCCCCCATATCCTCCAGGCTACTGCAACAGCTGTAAAACTTTACTTTACTGCCGCTGTGAAACCTCTCACTATTGATCTTTGTTGTCATAGACCCAACATTATCGCAGTGTTTCAGTTAAATACTGCTGCTGAAGGCTTGCTTTTTGCTGAGCAGCCATTTTAGATCATATTATGTTTGTGTCTCACTGAGATGAATATTAGATTTAGTCCTCTTACATCAGCTACAAGAGGCTCTGATTGTTTTTTTCCCCTCAATCCTAATCATTTTCTCTCAATGCCCCCCTCTATGTCTCAGATCAAGTTCGGAACAGCTATTTCATTGGTCTGGATGGCTCTCTGCGGCTGGTGCTGGCCAATGGCATGGAGGTGTCCCTGCACACTGAGCCCCACCTGCTGGCCGGCACAGTCAACCCCACGGTCAGCAAGAGGAACGTCACGCTGGCCATCGACAACGGCCTCAACCTGGTGGAGTGGAGACAGAGGAAGGAGCAGGCGCGCGGCCAGGTCACTGTGTACGGACGCAGACTCCGGGTAAGGACGCCATGTTGCTATGGAGCGACTCACATGCTTACACACGCTTATAAAGGGCCGCAATCACTGTTCAAGGAGGAAGGGAATGATGAAAATTTTCCTTTCCCTAAAAACGCCGCCGAATTTCGGCTGCCTCCTTTTGATGACAGCACTCACTGTGCAATTGAGTCGTGACTGAGTAAGTTTCTGCATCCCATGGTGCGGCCTTTGAGGTGTAGGCTAACAGTGATAGCAAGCCCTCTCCGGTGGAAGACTAAGTGCAGTTACTGTGTGTGTTGGGGGTTTGACACAGTCCAGCAAGGATCTACCAAGGTTATTTGAGAAATGACTCCCCAGGCTCACAGAAACTTCCCAACCTCTCCCCTCTGCACCAATATGAAACCAAGACTTTAAACCACAGTGCCGGCTTATCAGCTTGGTGGGTGGAATAAAATCAGCTCAGACTCACACGAGCCCACACACACGTTTTGATTCATGTCTTCAGTAGAACAGGAAAGGTCTGGGGGAAAAAAAAGTAGTGTCGTGTTAAATTTCTGCAGCCCAGTCAAACCTTCAGAGAGGCAGTAACAGAACCAATCAATCCATGTGACCTAGTTGGTAAATGGCCTCAGTAAGCTAACCTTGCAATGATAACGCTGTTACACACAAAATAACACCAGGTCCCTTTTCATAATGGGATGAACGCACAATGTTTGACCATAACAAAGCGTCTAGAATGACCCACTGGAAAATTGCGCTGTTAACAGAGGGAGCACCGATAATTTATTCTGACTTGATTACCTCATTTTGTCTTGTTGTTCTTGCCTTTTGTAAAACAAACAACATCTTCGGTTAAGTCGTCTTCCACATGCTTTGGGAGGCGACATAGCTAATGGGGAGGTGCCACTTTGCCTGTCATTGGTTGTTCATTTAATGGCCCTGTCGTCCCTTTGGAAGTGAAAGCCTCTAATGTATGTTACAGACAATGGCCCCAGGGGTGAGATAGGAAATGGGAGCAGCCTAATGGCGAGAACAGAGGGATGAACAGAGCTGGAATCATTGAGCGACCTTGAGTGGCATGTCAAGTGATATTACGTGGGTGGCTGGGTGAGTGTGTGGCAGCGAGTGGGGGGAGAGACTGGGAAAAAGAAAAGGAGGATGCGTGAGAAAGAGAGCAAGAGAGGCAACTGTGCGGCTCTGCCTGCGTGGATTTTCGTCGTGTTGAGAATGAGCGAAGATGACGGAGGAAAGCAAAAGTGTTTGGGTTCTGGCTGTCCGTGTTTGAGTTTGTTTCTCTGACTGTATTTGTTACACTATGTGAATCCGCATGTGCGTGTGCTGCGTTGTGTTACCATATCCCAAAGCTAAACGGGTCAATGATGGACCTCGGTTTACCCCTACCACAGCGACACGTGCCACTTGGGCTTGCCTCTCCCAGCCAGCCGGAAAGCTCATGATTTATGCTGCCAGGGCACAGAAACTCTGTTTCTCTCCATGGAAACGGGGCCGCCTGTCAGCTTGAGTAGTTTGTAAATGTAATGGGAGAATCTTTCTGGCTGCCACTCTGCCAGAGCAAAGATCCTCAACCGCTTCAATCTGGAATGGAAGGCAAAGGCAAAGCTGTCTCCTTGTACACAGACTGATATCACTATGTCAGTATTGTATTATCACCACTGTCTTATAATGTACGGCTGTTTGTTCAAAAGAGGGAACAATCAGAAACAGAAAAAAACGATTACAGCTCTTATCTCACGTGCTTTGATTGCAATATGTGAATAAACATAATTGATGTTATTGAAGAAAACAAGCTGAGTAAATGCTGAATTAATGATGAGAACCAATTAACAGATCAGGCATTTTCACTTTTGAAATGACAGATCGAGATTGTCATTTGACATAAAAATCACTCCGTGATGAATTATCGCAGTAATTGAGCATCGTGGAAACAGAGGCATCATTTTATGTTTAGGAAGGTTTAAAATGGAACATGGTAGCTGTAGTGCACTGTAACTATCTCTCTTCTTACACATCTACTTTCTTTAAGATTTTCCTCTTAGAAGCAATGTCCAATTTAAAATAATTCCCCTTGAGTGGGTTTCCAGTCTCATGGGATCCTGGGATCTCTGCTGTAAGAGGTTTTTTCCAGCCTGTTGGGTCTCTGGCAAACCAGATCCTGGTATGAGGAGCTTTCTCTCTCTTGCACCTTATTTTCTGTATTTTCTCAGTACAGACTACAACAATCTTCTGGACAGACCGTAGGCTTCTCCTACCTATGAAAGGCCAAAAGTCCCAAACACTGTGTCCAGTGTTTCAAGGAATGCCAGAGGAGGAGGCTCAGCCTTTGATGTCCAGTCACTTATCTTCTTAGTCTAACAAACGACTATCTAAAAGCTACACTAATTCCAATTTGTCTTTGCAGTTTGACACTTGTTATGACACTAAGCCTTTTGCAGAGACAGCCAGCTTTGTAAAAGAGAAACTAAGTAATGTGGGTGCCCCTGTTCTTCTCCTGACACCGGTGGACCCACACAGAGATCCACTGGAGGAGGGCCCCTTCTCGGTCTCAAATTGGGCTCAAATTGCTCGTGCTGCTCCAAACCTTCAGGGGATTGTGCTCTTCATGAATCTGTTGCTTTTAGTGTAAAGTAATCCTCTCAATTAGGTATCAGTGACATTAATTGCCTCTGGTGTAATTGTCCCTTCACAGATGAGAGACCCCAGCATGCTTTTCTCAATGTGCGATTGAAAGAGTGAGGCTTCTCAGCGGCCCCCTGCGACCCGCTCTCTGGCATGCAACTGGAAAGAAGCCAGGAGCAGCTTTCAGAGCTGTTTTAAGATGTTGTTAAGCCTTGCCAAGTGTCGTGCCAAGCCAAATGCCAGCATACCTTGAGAGAAACCATGTAGATTAATCAGAAACGACATGATGAAGAAAGCAGGATGGAGGAGATGGGGAAGGCAAAGTTGTGTATGTGTGAGAGTGTGAGAGTGTGTGTGTGTGTGTGTGTGGTGTAGTTTTAATTAAAGTCTAAGACCTCTTTCACCAAATTTACCTAAATCTGCCAGATGGCGTTGGAAGTAGTGTTTGTACAGATTTGCTACATAAGACCTTTTTCTCCTAAAGTTCAATTTGTTTTTCCTCTGTTGCCTCTGCATACAGGCAGTGGCTGCTGATAGAGAAGTGTGATGCTAGAGCTGTCGGTGGATCATTTGGGCTGCAGCACAGGAGCCGCCTCTCACACAAAGGCAGGCAGTGGCTTCTTCTCTGTGCTGACCTGGATGTGGCCTTAAGGATTACTCTCTTCAGAGGAGTGTCTTTCTGCTCTGATCACAATGAGGCCTAAGGTCACCGGGTGCAGCCCTGTGCATTCAAATAGAGCAAAAAATGTGAAGTGTCATTGAAACAATGTTCTGAGCCACACAGGAGTGGAATTGATTTTTATCCCCCTCTTTTCCAATTTACTGAAATGGCTAAATAAAATGAGAGTCATCTGTGCCTGGTAATTCTTTTCAGTAAGCACTGGAAATGAATTTAATGATCAATGCAGCTCTAATGTTTCTTGCATGAATAGGCATACTCCCACTAAGACTCTACTGAATTTTTACACAAACAAAGAAATATGGTAATTCTTATAATTGCATCACTTCAATGACTCCTGTACTCCTGAGATACAGCTCCTCTGTTGTAATTAAAAGCTATTAAAAGAAGAATATGAAATAATCGCTTTAAGATTAAAGCCCTCCTCACAGGGTTCCAGCTCAAAAGAGCGCTGCACAAAGTCCTCCCGATCGCTGCCAACTTCCAAACATGTTTATTCCGTGTTTGTGGTGCTGCCGTGGTCACATTGAATGTTTTTAACTCCCTGCACGCTCTCCAACAGGTTCATAACAGGAACTTGCTGTCACTGGACTTCGATCGAATCACCAGAACGGAGAAGGTCTACGACGACCACAGGAAGTTCACGTTACGGATCCACTACGACCACGCTGGCCGGCCCACACTGTGGGCGCCGAGCAGCCGTCTGAATGGAGTCAACGTCACCTACTCCTCCGGTGGGCATGTGGCGGGCATCCAGCGGGGCACCATGTCTGTGCGCATGGAGTATGACCAGAACGGCAGAATCTCCTCCCAGATATTTGCTGATGGAAAATCATGGAGCTACACTTACCTTGAGAAGGTAAGAACTGTGGCTGCTGTGATGTAATGCACTTGAAAAGTAATTGAAGGCCTTGGGAGCAAGTTGTACAATTGAATCTTGGAGATGTGTTCGTAGCCTTGAGGAAGAGATTTTAGATTTGAGTTCAAAGTTAACTTTTAATTCTCCAGTTGTGTTTGTGCTGTATTATCAAGCTCTGTCACACAGACATCTGCAGAAATGTAATAAAAGCCGGTCTGATGCACCCCACACACATTATACATTGTTACCACAGTCTGACAGCGCGGTTCAACCCAAAATAGCTCTGATAAGAAGAACGGAGTGAAATGTCACTTTCTACTCACTAATTAAAGGCAAGATCTTTGGGGAGAATGTGAAGGGCTTCGATTCTCCAGCTTAGGCATTTAATATGAAAATGGCAGCCAGTCACCCTGTTAATAGTCTGTAGTGAGTTTTTCAACCACCCGTAAGTGCTGAGATGTTGGCAGCCTGTTGTGACAGCCTTAGAAATGATTTAAAGACATCATTTATTTGTCCAAGAAGGGCGCTCATGGAAACTGCCGTTTGCCGAGTTGTGAAAAATTCAGCTCCCTCATGCTGTTTGGATCAAAAGATCCCACAAACAAGAAACAAGAAGCAGCCTGTTTATGAAATCATCTCTTAAGGACATCTTAATGTCAGAGGAATATCAACAACTCCACTTTCAAGATGTAAATTAGATTTGGTCTGATTCAGACATGCATGCCTAATATATTATTGCTTTTGACATTTTGCTCGTCCTTTTGTGGTGTACCAGCCCAGTCTCTTGTACACTCCCAACCTACAAATTCAACCCCACTTACTGACTCAGTACATAGTATGTAGATAACATAAGGAACTCGTTAAAAGCTACTTTGAATTATGTTTGAATTATGCAACTTTTCATTTGTATAATTACATAGCAGTGTAATTACTGTTTGTAAAGACATAATTTTATAGCAATTATTTTAATGGCTCTTGTTTTATTGTATGGCAGTGGCACAGTGGTTTCTGTCATGAAAAAATAGCTAAGAAATAGATTAAAATAGCGTAGAGCGTTAGTGTTAAACTTAACAAAAATGCATCCTTATGTATAATACATTGTTACCACACAGAGATGCAAGACCTAATCAGCCTTATAAAAGAATAAGAAAGGAGCGCTTCTTGGATCTGAGGTAGTAGAGGACAGCAAAGACAGATGGTTGGCGGGTACAATACCTAAACAAATATACTGGGGATATTCCTTGCCAGTCACGTAAGGTACATATGAGGAAATATGCCTTTATTTCCTCATATGTACCTTACGTGACTGGCAAGGAATATCCCTAGTATATTTTCCTAATAAATCTTATGTATCTGAAATAACTCTTTTCTATTCTGACTGCTTCCTCTTCTTTCCACAGTCCATGGTCCTGCTGCTGTACAGCCAGAGGCAGTATATCTTTGAGTTTGACAAAAATGACCGCCTCTCCTCTGTGACCATGCCCAACGTGGCACGGCAGACCCTGGAGACCTCCCGCTCCATTGGCTACTACAGAAACACCTACCGGCCCCCTGAAGGTAACGCCTCAGTGCTCCAGGACTACAGTGAGGACGGCCAATTGCTGCAGACCACCTACCTGGGCACGGGCCGCAGGGTCATCTACAAATACGGCAAGCTCGCCAAGCTGCTGGAGATTCTCTATGACACCACGCGCATTGGTTTCTCCTATGACGAGGTGGCCGGCATGCTGAAGACGGTCAACCTGCAGAGCGAGGGCTTCACCTGCACCATCCGCTACCGGCAGATCGGCCCGCTGATTGACAGGCAGATCTTCCGCTTCAGTGAAGAGGGCATGGTCAACGCCAGGTTCGACTACGTCTACGACAACAGCTTCCGGGTCACCAGCATGCAGGCGGTCATCAATGAAACGCCGCTGCCCATCGACCTGTACCGCTACGATGACGTGTCCGGCAAAACAGAGCAGTTTGGCAAATTTGGAGTAATCTATTACGACATAAATCAGATTATCACCACGGCAGTCATGACCCACACCAAGCACTTTGACGCTTACGGTCGGGTGAAGGAGGTCCAATATGAGATCTTTCGCTCACTCATGTACTGGATGATGGTGCAGTATGACAACATGGGCCGTGTGGTGGCCAAGGAGCTGAAGGTCGGGCCCTACGCCAACACCACGCGCTACACCTACGAGTACGACGCCGACGGTCAGCTCCAGGTGGTCTCCATCAACGACAAGCCCCTGTGGAGGTACAGCTACGACCTGAACGGCAACCTGCATCTCCTCAGCCCCGGCAACAGCGCCCGCCTCACGCCGCTACGCTACGACATCAGAGACCGCATCACTCGCCTGGGCGACGTCCAGTACAGGATGGACGAGGACGGTTTCCTCAAGCAGAGGGGGAACGACTACTTTGAGTACAACTCGGCCAGCCTGCTGGTCAAGGTGTACAACAAGGTGAGCGGCTGGAGCATCAGGTACCGCTACGACGGCCTGGGCAGGAGGGTGTCCAGCAGGAGCAGCATGGGCCACCACCTGCAGTTCTTCTACGCCGACTTGTCCAGCCCCACGCGGGTCACCCACATGTACAACCACTCCAGCTCCGAGATCACCTCGCTCTACTACGACCTGCAGGGACACCTGTTCGCCATGGAGCTGAGCAGCGGGGACGAGTTCTACGTGGCCTGCGATAACATCGGCACCCCGCTGGCCGTGTTCAGCGGCTCGGGCCTCATGATCAAGCAGATCCTCCACACGGCGTTCGGAGAGGTTTACCTGGACACCAACCCCAGCTTCCAGCTCATAGTGGGCTACCAGGGAGGCCTGTACGAGCCGCTCAGCAGACTGGTCCACATGGGCCGCCGAGACTATGACGTCCTAGCCGGCCGCTGGACCACGCCTGACCACGAGGTGTGGAACCGCCTCAACAGCAACCGCATCGTGCCCTTCAACTTGTACATGTTCAAGAATAACAACCCTCTGAGCAACAACAAGGAGATAAAGTGCTACATGACTGGTAGGTTTGCTAACCAAACCCATGTTTTATAGAGGTCTGCTGCCTGTGGCTGTTTTTTTCTCTTTTTTTTTTTTGAGTTTGAACAGCTGCAAATGAAACATGCTCCAACCAACAGGCAGCCTCAAAATAACCAAAACAATTATTTGAATTGTTTACTGACCATAAGAAAATGCTGTATATTCACAGAAGTCTGGGTATAAGGAGCTATTTAGGAATAGCACTGTTGACAGATGTTAAGGGGGTCCCACAAGAGCAATCAATAATGCATATTACTGCTTTTGTGGTGCTAAAATTTCACTGTCATGTGGAGGGGGAGTTAAGGGCCCAGGGCAGTTTTTCCAGACAGGCTCCCCCATATCTTAACACTCATTCCTATGTTACACTGCTATGGCTTGCAGTGCAGTGAACAACACTGAAATAATCATTTCAGTTTTTTTTGGTCAAATTTGCTGCATTTTTATACAAAACAACAAACCGCAAACGGAAGTGTAGCTCCTGCCAACATTAAATTGAAAGCCGGTGTGCAAGGGAGGTTTTTAAAGAGCTTCCTCACTGGGACATTGAGGTTGTTTTTCAGGCTCTCCAGACTGTTCTGTTTTGTACCTGGGCGTGTATGTGTGTATGTGTGTGTGTGTGTGTGGGTGTGTGTGGGTGTGGGTGTGGTTGTGTGGGTGCGTGCACGCGCGTGTCCAATGGCTATCGTTTTGAAAGTGCTCAAAGGGAACAATGGTGTACAGCAAAGCCCCCTCTGTTGTTGAACACTCAGGTCCCTTCCCAGAAATATCACATCATTCTGTGTTGCTTTGTGGTGGGGAGGAGGTAAATGGCAGTGAAAGCACCCCAGTGGAGAAGGAAAGCACAATGGATCCACAGAAACCCCAGCCAGGGCCTGTTGTATCAACCCCTTTGGCTGGAAGGAAAACAACATTGTTAAGGATACTCTGTGGTTAAACCAATCAGCTGCCATGAGATTTCACTCACGAATAAGCAAATTGTTTAATACACTTTTCATTTTTGCATTACATTTACTAGATAATATTTATTCTGGCTATGAAATAATACACTTTCTCCTTTTCTCCTTCATTCATTTACCTGTAGACAGCACTGAAATGATAAAGAGTCACTTTTTGTCCAGGTGAACTCGAAGGCTTACACCTCTCTATGTTCAGCAAAACCATTTAGCCGCCAGCCAAACAGAAAGACGTTCAGCTTCACAGTCCACCATTAGGGGCCTGACTGGCATTTGAATGCTAAGCAGACTGTTAGATATACTGGAGTGGGTCTGCCTCAATTGTGATTGATGGCGCTGACATTTCCATTCCTTTCACTAAATTACCAGGGTCCTTTCATTGTCCTCAAACAAATTCTTATTTAAAAAAGCTTTGTCAGGTGCCACAATGTGGCAATGCCAAGCTGTGACAAACTTGCCCCCTAAGTGTCACCGCAATGATTCTGCTGTCCATAACAAATACATCGGACGGGGCAAGAAACAAATGGCTCGGATTTAACGGGCTGTGCTTTCAGTCATGTCTGTAGCCTTTTCTGTGATATCCAAAATTAGTGACAACTCATCACAGGGGATGACAGCGGGATATGTTCTGGCAGTCTTGGTGGCTCAGGCTGCTGATAGGTATACCACATCTTCCTGACTGCATGGATTTGAATCCCACCACACCTCACTTTTCGTTTTATCAGGAAGAAACCTAACGATGAAGAATCCACTGACTCTTCTGTAAAATCACATGTACTGTATGTGAAGACTAAGCTGGGCTGAGAATGGCAAAAAATGAAAGTGTATATAATAATTAGCACAGCAGCCACTCTCAGATGTCACTTGTGCTTCTGGGAACCAGCTGTGTGTCATTAGTGCAGCACCTGTAGGAGTGGATATGAATCATTGCCACCATCTCAAGTGTTAATCATAGCTTGTCCACTTTCAGAAACAAATCAAGTGTTCAAACAGAGTGAAGTATTTCGAGGAGACAGCCACTTGACCACACAATGTCAAGCTGTTAAAAATTCATCATTCTTACTGTGCCGTGGGGGTTCTCTTGAGCCAGAAGTGATTATGTCCATTTAGATAATAGTATATGTAGGAGCTAATTTGCTGTTTCTCTGTGTGTGTGTTTGATGTTGTCCCTCCTCCACAGACGTGAATAGCTGGCTGGTGACCTTCGGCTTCCAGCTGTACAACGTCATCCCCGGCTACCGCAAACCGAACACAGACGCTATGGAGCCGTCCTACGAGCTCGTTCGCACCCAGATCAAGACGCAGGAGTGGGATAGCACCAAGGTACGCCAGTCACTCTCACCTCTCCCGCCTTTCACCTGACCACAGATCATCCTCTTCCACCCCTGCTCCTCTCCTTTCCAACATCATTAGCAAATAGACATGCTCTGTGTAGCCAGACTCCCGTAGGAGCCGCCAGCTATCAGGCCAAACCACGGCCCAGTGAGCCAGGTCTCTGCTCCTGGCCCTCATCTTGGGGAATGGGGTCAGGCTAAACAGCTCTTGTAATTGTCCTGCCATTAGGGAAATTCACTCTCCATTCCCTCTACCACTGCCCATTGATTTCATCTCAGTCTTACACCCTTAGCCAGAGTCTGAGAAGTAGCAGACATGCTCTGATTCCCGCGTTTATCAGCCCTTTTAAGTCGCCTCCAACTCACCTGAATTATTGAAGAGGCTGCTGCTGTTGTCTTGGGTTTGGTTACAGCTAGACTAGACAATGCCACCCATCAGGAGGCCAGTGGCAGGCCAGGCCAGAGTCATGTTGAGCGACACTCGGGCTGTTACCTTAACACGATGGGCTTTAATGGCTAATAAAAGAGGTGTCCTCTCCCATTTGGAAGGCTAAAAGCCCCTGGAATGATACAATACAATGTTATCCAAAGCTCTGACTTTCAAACTAACCAACCGTCTGAAAGGGCAGAATAAGTGATGTGAAGAACTATTCTACTGACTGTGTGACTGTTGGAGTTCCCTTTTTGATACATGCAACTAAAAGCAGTTAAACTAGCATTTAAAATTAGAAAACGAGGCATGTCCAGTGCATGAGTTTGTGAATTATGTCTCCTCTTTATTTTCATAAATCCTATTTTCTCCAATTGTTTCTGTCCAAAACATAGGATAGAAGTATATTTCATTCCATTGTTGCAAAGGTGTAGCCCATATTATGGGTTTTAAAGGCATGCTGGGTGTTTGTTGGCTCTGACAATAAAAAACGGTCAAGTAATGAAACATGACAACATGTATGTATTCACCTGCTCTCATATACGCTTCATATGCATTTAAGAGTCATGAAAGGAAGTGTTACTTGAGGCACTACAGCACGCCACGGTCAATTACACAGGAAATGAAACACGTTAGAATCTGAAGATGGTATTTTGCCTCTCCTGTAAACTACAGGTCATACAGTATGTGGAGTGCAAAACCATAATGGTAGAAATCCCAGTTAGGTCCTCGACTAGCATGCTAACATGCTTTGGGAGGGTTCCTGTCTAAAACCCCCGGGGCCAGACTCGTGCATGCAGCTTGTGCCTCCCACTCCATAGGGAATCTCTGTGCTCACCCCAGGTGCAATCTACAAAGGAGCCGCAACAGAGGAAGAATCTAATTGAATTCGAAGACGTTCCAACTATTTCCATTTCAAATATTTGAGAGCAGATATGATGGAATAGGGTAGTAGATTAGATGGAATAAATGCAACTCTCTCTCCAGGCGTACAATTGCAAAACCGACGGAATCAGTTGATAAGCCGGGCAGAGGCTTCGACTCTTTACCTGCTGGCTTGTCATCTCAGACCTAGCAATTCATCAACACTTTCGAATGCCAGAAAACCGTTTATCAACAGCCACTTTTAGCCTTTTTTCAAAATTACTTAATGAGTGTAATTGGCGGGCAAATTGCTGCCGGTGTGGTGTTTCACTGTGGGGTCAAATACTGGCTTTTAAAGTACCAGTCCTTAACCCCAATTTTAAAAAACAGGGTAACCCCACCACAACAAGTCAAGATATCTGGTTGGTTAGGTTTTTCACTATCAAATTGTTGGGATCTTTAGTATGTCAAAGTTAAATATGAGTTGTATTTTGAAGCTATAGTGACTTTGTTTATATTTTCTTTGCCTGGAAGCACTGGATAAAAGTAGGGCCCATTTGAGTAATGATAGCATTGAAAGCTAATTTTCCATCTACAAACCATCCTTTCAAGTATATATTCAAGAATACCCATGATAGGGCATAACTGCTCTAAAAATCCTGTATTGAGGCTTAAAATAGATATGCTAGCCTAGATTTTGAGGTTTTACCCATGTTTGTCAGGGAGCTATTTCCTTTTCCACACCTCTGGAGTATTTACTGCAGGTGATATGTAAGGAAATGTTTGAGATAATTAGTTTTTTACCCTGTGTGCGAGGCATGATATTCTTATCTAGGACCATGGTTTCTGAACTGACGCATGACTAAGAATTGCAGCTTCAAAAATGGTGCTTTGGGCTGGTTAATGCTATGTTGGTCCTAACTGCAGATGGCCAAAGCAGCCTAATTAAATGTAGGGTTCTTTGAAGCATAAATATAGCCTTTAAACTACACACGGTATATCCTGTAGACTTGGCTTTTTATATAGATATATATATATATATATCGTGTATATATATATAAATATATATACAGGAGGAAAGCACGCCTGCCTTTCCATCTCCTTTCATTTAGGCCCCTATTTCACCATGCTGCTGAAGCCGCATACAGATTGAAAAATGCGGTGAGGGGCCAGACAGATGAGGTTTGCGCTGTACAAGGCTTGATCTCTGATTCTGAGCTGCGCTGTGGGCTGATTGCACCCCACGCTATGTGAATGATGCCTCTCTGGGAGTGTCCCGGGAGGGTGTTTCAGTAAAGTGGAGGACATTCAGCCCCCCCCCCCCCGCTGCCCTTGGGACAGCTGACCGGGTCATCGCGTTGGCACGGTAAACAAACATGCAGTGGCATGGTGTGAAGTGTCCCCCAGGCCATCGCTCCCACCGGGCCCAGCGGCACAGTTGAGCACCCACCACCTCCGCACCCCCCCCGCCGCTGCCAGCAGGGACGCGGGATCCGATGCCGTGTCACATGGAAGACAGGCTGGACGGGGTAGATAGGCTGGTCACAGCAGCCTGTGTTCCTTGTCCATCCCCACCCATACCCCCAGCCTCTAGCCACCCACTGATGGAGCCGCAGAGAGACAGAATTAGAAACTGTCAGTAGGATGTTGGTCGTGATTGGTTGACAAAGAGTCCTCGGGACGCTCTCAGCCCCTTATCTTGGGCGATGGCAGGAAGGCACAGCGTTCGAGAGCCTTTTTGTTGCTGCTCAGATCTGTTTGGGCGTCTGTCTCACTGTGTGTTGGCCAGCTCCCATCTCATATCACTATCCTCCTTTTAATGTCTCTTTTTTTTTTTCCTCCTGAGGAGTATCTCTGTCAAGTAATATTAGGACACAGTATTAATTTTGGCCCAAGGGAATGTGGTATCTATACAAAGCGTTGGTGCTTTAAGGAATGAGATATATACAGTGCATACCGACTGAGTCCTGTTTCATATTTGGCACAGCGTGGCTGTCAGAAGATAGCAATTTCACCCTTTTTCAAAATATCATGCCTGTCATAAATGATCAGAGAGATTTGCATTTGCTGACAAACACCTCTGCCCGGCCGTACCTTGACTGCGTGATACATTCACAGCTTCAAAGAATCACGGATTTGTTATTTTCCATTTATAGTAATTGTGGGGGAAATATGTCAATATTTCTATATGTAATGCATTGAAGATATTTAACCGAACAACAGTATGTATATGTGGTCAATGTGATATTTTCCACAATAGCTTATGGTTTATTTCTCCATCTTGTGTTACATTTTTTTGTCGTTGTTTATAGTATAATGAGCTTAATAATGATGCTTAAATGAAGCCATTGGAGATTTTACCCCAGACCATTCCTATTGAAAACAGATCTCCAGGAAATAATTTATGATTAACTTTCTTGAAACTAGTTTTTAAGAACATCTGTTTTCAGCATTAGCAGCTTGTAGGCTTTTGTTTATTTGCTGGAGGTTTATTTGCCAGCATATGTTAGACCCACATCATATGTTTTTTTTGGTTTTTTTTGTTAAAAAGTCATGATTTCCATCACATTGATGCAAAATTAACATTTTAGAAACCATCACAAAAAATTGACGAATCATCCTCATTCAGTCATACATGTTAACATGAAAAAGAATGGCTTATGCTCCGTAGTCAGAGCATTGAATATGAAATGTTTGAAGTGTTAATGAAGCAATATGATTCTGAGTTTTGAGAAAGGCAGCATCTGAAAATAGACAGTGCCGCTGAGTTTCCTCATGCAGACTATGTCATCAGGATATGAAACTCACACCAGAGAGGATGCCAAACAGAGGTGTGAGGCAATAGGAAAGTCTTGGTAGATACTTGATAGAACATCTTTGAAAAAGTAATTCAGTGATATCGTATCATTTCTTTTCTTGCTCAGAGAACAAACAGAAAAGATATTTCATTATGTATGTAGGCGCTGTGGGGGCTGTGTGACTAACAAGAATTGTCCTTGTTTTGCAGTCTGTGCTGGGTGTGCAGTGTGAAGTTCAGAGGCAGCTGAAGGCCTTTGTGAAGCTGGAACGTTTTGGACAGATCTACAGAGCCAAAAGTGCTGGCTGTCCTCAGACTGAGGACAAGAAGCTCTTTGCTTCCGGAGGCTCCATCTTCGGGAAGGGGGTGAAATTCGCTATCCGAGACGGCCGCATCAGCACCGACATCATCAGCTTGGCCAACGAGGATGGCCGGCGCATGGCTGCAGTCCTCAACGATGCTTTCTACCTTGAAGACCTGCACTTCACTATCGCCGGGATGGACACCCACTACTTCGTGAAGCTGGGCTCAGTGGAAGGAGACCTGGCCCTCATCGGCATGACAGTGGGCCGGCGTACGCTAGAGACAGGCGTCAACGTGACAGTGTCTCAGGTCAACACTGTTCTCAACGGCAGGACTAGGCGTATTACTGACATCCAGCTACAGTACGGCGCGCTGTGTCTGAATACGCGTTACGGCAGCAGTGTGGATGAGGAGAAAGCTCGAGTGCTGGAGCTGGCCCGGCAGAGAGCCGTGGCCCAGGCTTGGGCCCGGGAGCGCCAGAGACTGAGGGACGGGGAGGAGGGCTCGCGAACCTGGACCGAGGGAGAGAAGCAGCAGCTCCTGGGCTCGGGGAAGGCGCAGGGCTACGACGGCTACTATGTGGTCTCGGTCGACCAGTACCCAGAGCTGGCAGACAGTGTGAACAACGTTCACTTCATGAGACAGAGCGAAATGGGCCGAAGGTGACATGAACACGAGGCTCTGGAGTGACAGACTCAGACATAGGACATGGGACTTCTTGCCAAAGACAGTTGCGTACATGACCACTTTTTTTGTTTCTTCGACTGTGCTCAACTTGGTTTTTAATATACTGTAAAAAAAAAAAAAAAAACATGGTTGCAATCAGTTGCACTGTATTAATAGAAGAGTGCCCTTCTCCTTTTGAAGATTCTTTAACAGTCTTTGCCCTCCAAGTGCGGCTGCTAGAGGATGAAAATTTGCGATGTCTGTGACTTATTTTTGTGACTCCATTTCCTCGTCCCTGTTGGTGATTCTGTTCAAAGGAATCCAAGAGGAGTATTGGTAATGCATTATGTTCACTGGCTCACTCTGCTGCCAGACTAGCAGATTGTTATTCACAAGCTTGCTCCATTCTGCCTTTTCTGCGCCTCAGCCAAGGAGATTCCTTCTCTTTTAATCGCTTCTTTTTTATACTTGAAAACCTCATAGCCCCAGTCATCCATAAATAATGAGAGAATTTTCTGTTGGCGGTAGACCCCTTCATCAAAACCCCCAGCTGAACTTGTCAAAGCACCTTCATTTGTGTGATGTCTTGTATTTTTTTAAGAGGAGGCTTGATACTCATCTGTGGTCTTAGCTTGGAAGGCTGCAGTGCACCCTGACTGTGCATGTCGATGGCCTTCTGTATGAACTACAAATTAACTAAATTGCTTGATCAAGCTGAAATCGTACGGTAAAGCCAACAAAGGGATAAGAGGTCACTTTTTTTATTTTGTGTGTATTTGTTATTTTTGACTGGAATTCGTTTGCGAAGAAGAAAAAGAAAACATAACATTAATTGCTCTCTGCTCCTCTTTATTTGACTGTGGTCAAACAAACTCGATTATGAGAATAGTGAAGAGCCAACCCTGTAAGAAAATACTGTGGAATTAATGTCTGTATTAAACAACAAAAGGTATTTTATGGGAATGGTTTTGAATTACCTTTAGTTTTGTTTTATAAATAGCTATATGAAATAACAGTATAACAAATGTGAATTAAAAAAAATGTGAACTATTGTCCCTTTTATCGTTAATTGTTGTACTTGAACAATACTTAAGGGTGTTTCAACACATGGAATAAACTATGAAAGGTGGTTTAGTTAAATCAATTATTGTGTTTTTCATTAGACCGACTACATTCTACTGATCTACGGCAGTCTCAATTGCATATGAATGGCAGTGTTTATTTTATCAATGTACTTTTCTCAGTATTCCTCACCACAATTTACAATCAATACAAAGCTTGGGATGAAAAACATGTTAAAAGTGAGAATACAAAGATGGTTGAAAAAAGGATCCATCTGGTCACTGGAACATACACTACATTAACATGCTGGCTGCTGAGATGGATGGGCTTAGCATTGTATTGCGGGCGAGTTGAAAAATACGAATTGCCTTTGCCCTAAGGGCTGCCCGGGGTTCAGCATCTAAAGTGCTCTCATTCTCCAGAATAAGGCTCCACTTGGTCCCATGGCTGGCTGAAATGCATTAGACCTGCAGGTGTGCTAGTTCCAGTTTACAGACTAAAGGTCGTACATACACGCCAACCTTGGAAATAACCCTTGTGGACATAATTACTGTTGGTGCATTCAGATATTCCAGCTCCCATACGTCCATGTCCTCCTTAGCGGAGACTTCAAAGGACACTTTACTTCAGCTCCTATGAAAATGTCATTATCTGGAAAAACACAACTCGAAAAGGAGTCGTAACCTTTTTGGGAGAGGTGTCATTGGTTTGACTTCTGCTACTTTTTAAACTATGCCAAGCCACTGCACACTCTTGACTTTCTTATCAACATTTTTCCATCAAACACGTGAACTTGTGTGTGTGTGTGTGCGGGGTGGGGGGTGGGGGGGGGGGGGGGGGTTGGGGGCATGATTGAGTCTCTCAATCTGTACAAAGGTCAAGCATAACAGTACACAGTTATTTTTCTGCTGTTGGTTGATACAGTGACATGTTTCCAAAAAATATGGATGTTCAACATAATATGAATGAAGGATATTTGCATTGTGGAATATTGCACTGAGAACTGTTGCGTCATAAGACTGTATCTTTTTCTAAAGTTTTGGACTCATTTTGAGTTTTGGTTTGTTCTCAACACTGTGTTTTTAGCGCTTCTCTTTGACCATGTAAATATGAAGACATCAAAATAAGCTGTAAATAAAATGCAAATGTAGATACCTCTTAGAGCTACATCAGTGACCCTGTGTAGTCTTTAGGTAGAAAAAAAATAAAGGGAATATTTTGTGTTTACTTTTTATGTGTTTTGTTGAATATAGAATGTGCTCATCATCACACCCGCATCATTTTGCCTCGGCATTCTGCCAAAGCTGCAGTAGAGATATGAATAATCCACTCATATATATCTTATATTCCTATTCTTCAGTATCACACTTGATTGCTTAGAAACTACAATCATGTTTTATTGTTTATGTACATCACCTGTTTATTAATTTCCACCCTATAATACATTTCATAGGACTTTTATGGGGGTAACTTTATGCAATGTGATAATGTAATAATGCACCATGTGCCATTATACAGAATCTATCACCTCCTCACATGAAATGAACTTCAAATACGGACTATTAATAAATGCTTCTTTACAGTGAATGCATTTATCTGCCAAAAGATAAATAAGCCTCAAGTGATGCTGTGCAAGACTTGAGTATTAATTGACCTGTCAAAGTTGAGGACAAAACCTTTGATGTTCCAAAAGGCACCAGGAGACCAGTGTTTTTAAACTTGATAACTTTGTTGGAACAAGCAGAGCTCGGGGGCTAATCCTGTTAGCAGGCGGGGAGGCTCGGGAGTTAGCTGCCAGTGTGTGGTGGCGGCATGGGAGCCCGGGACATTTACACTCACTGCAGGCAGAGCCGAGCGCGACGCCCAGGCAAAAGCGTGATGGCCCGTTTTACTTAAGTAGGCAGCACTCTGTCGCTTGTTTTTCCACATTGCATTAATTTGCGCTGCTGATTTCTCTGTGTGACTGACAAGCGTCATCGGAAGCGATCGCACCCCGCTGTTTGCTGTAGGTGACGTTTGACTACTCGAGCCTTCGCAAAGCAAATTTGAAATCTGTGGCTCTCGTCTTCCTTGAGACAGGCTGAGCCTCGAGCCCCACGCCCCGGGTGAAGAAGATTTTCTTTGCAGGGAACAGGAAGTCCTGCTAGCAGATATGCAGGATGAATTCTGCTGCAGGGAGGCAAAATGTCCTTTGGCCTGAAGAGTCCTAGTCTTCTGTTAGAATCATAACAGCAGGTGTTGAATAACTTGCCAGCTCAACCCCTTTTCCAGATGTAATTTAAAAAAATGTAGTGCACTCTGTTAATGAAAGCTGTCATTTCAGTTTTATATCTAATTGATAATTCCAATTAAATCTTATGAAAAGGGCAATAAAGGGTGATGGTACCACAGTTTCACTCCCTCTCACCTATCAATGTATAGGCTGTATATTCAACATATGCACTTATCTGTGGAGGTAATGCCTAGTTCTAGATATCAGTTCAAATCTCACAAAACATAATTTAGTGTTTCAGACCCCTTTAAGTAATCTATGACTTTTATTGACTTCTATGAGCAACCAAGGATTTGCAACAACATCGACAGTTCTCTGGCACAGCTTACAGCAGCCTGTAATTGACGCAAATAATAAAGTCACATTTTCACAATAGATGGATAAGTTACCTCTATAGAGCAGAGATCCATCAGAAACGTCTTGTGAAGACATAATATATGACAAAGCAAAATACTGTAATACTGGTACTGTTTTGTCATTTGCTTTATTGGCTTGAGAGCAAACTGCCTGCTGTTGCTCATAGCACCGGCCTTCATCACTGAGTAGTTGAAAATGCAAGTAAGTCGGTGGGATTGGGTGAGTCTTGAAAGTCCAATGGGCTAGTAGCTTTTGTCCCAAAACAGAGTAAAGGCCAGGAGTTATGAAAGCCAGAAATCTCTGGACCTCACGAAGGAATTGTTGAGACCCCCACAAATCCGATAATGCCAGTTGGTACTATGGGGCAGTAACAATCTTTCTTATTGCATCTTTAATTGATTGAAGCAGCAAATCTTGATGCCCACAAATAATCACCAGCCCTAACGCAGTTTCCATAACACACAAAATGTTTCCAGTGATGCCAGTACTGTGGCCACTGTTTCAAGCCCAGTTGCTCCTTTAGTTGTTACAGTGCCTCATTTGTATATTTGTATTACCCTCTGCTGTTGGTGTAGCAGCAGCTCTTTTTAACAGGTACACAAAAGACATTCAGTTGAAATGAATCAGAAAATACTGTCCAGAATTAAAGGAAAAAACTTTCCATAGAAGACAGAGCATTTCAAAGAAGTGCAGTCTCTTGCAATTCTTCTTTTTTTTTCTTCTTCAGGCTAGCAGGATTTGGTCTTAGAGGTCAGCCGGGGTTTGACAGCTACACCGTTTATGGCGGACACAGCGGCCCTAATTGAGACTTTTCTTTTATCCTTCATTAATTTAATGCCCCACCATTAGATTCAAATTTGACCACTCCCTTCCAGAGATTTATGTGAAAGGAATGGGGGAAATCTTGCTCTCAGCATTATTTCAGAAATATGATAGGCTTAAAGGAGAAACTTTCTCTCGCACTGAAATCCAAGCATGAACTGTTTCCCATAACCTGTGTCTGATTCTGATGCAGATGGATATCTTCACATCGCTTTCACACTCCATCTGTTTCCTCTGAGCACAGTCTGTGCCCGAGTGTTGGACAAACACTGGCAAAGGTACTCGCCGTTAAAATCAGCGAAAGGTTGATTCCTGCTGAGGCCCAGCCATCCATACCCTCATTGAGTTGTGTATCTAGTCTGAAAATAACTGTTAAAATGAAACACCTTGTCTCTCTTTTCTTCTGTCAGTCAATCGCAGGTACTGCTATTACATGACAGTCAGTCACCTGCATTTATTTCCCTGTAGATCAGCAATGTTGTTGACGAAAAACACCACCTATTGGCACAGTGTTCGGCAGTTGTGAAAGTATTCTGAGCGTCTCAAATTGGCCACACTTGTTCAAGTTTTCCCAACAGCCATAAAATAACTGGTCGGTGCGAGGGTCCACATCTGCCCCGCAGCCAGACAACACCACATGCCTGAATGGATAGGAGAGCCTCACATTCTGTCTTTAATCATTCAGGCCCACAATCCCCTCTCTACCAGTTATGCAAATGGCAGGCAAATCATAAAAGCTAATGGGGCAAGGAATGGTAAACCAACTGGCCACAGTTAAGAGAGGGTGAGTATTCCTCAAGGTTTGGGTCTCATTTGGACGCCCACCAGATGACAAAACGCAGCGGCTACAGAAGCACGCTATAAAGTAGCGGCTTTGGAAATGAAACAGAGGTGATGTTTTCCAAAGTGTCATATTTCCAAGGGTCATACAAAGGCCAGCGTTACTTCTGTTAGGACTGACCTGCGAGGGGGAAATGGAAAACACACAGTAGACCCATAGCTTAAGCAGCACAATACCGCAGTCTGGTAATGTGTGAGGCATTATCCTCCCAAAATGAGACTTAACAATATAAGGGCCCCATGAGACAACCTGTACTAACTCTTTACAGGGCAACATAAGCTCACGGTTTTGACCTGTCTGCTAGAAAAACATGAAACTGACTTAGGCCTTGAACTCATTATGTGGTTTTCACTTTTGAAGTCATTTTCAGTGAGATTCACACAGCCGAAGATAGTCAATAATCTGTGAAGTGGAGCTGCATCAAAGCTAGACTCACAAATCCCACATTTTGTAGTATCTTACCAGAAGTAACCCTTCTTGCCGATTCACACATTAAGGCTACCGGAGGGTCGTGGCTTTTGCAACGGCTCTTACAAGAATACAAATTGTTAAGACTTTGATTGGATTTGTATGTCGTTGAAAAGTCTTGCCTTTCCACATAAAACAACTTTGGTGAGAAAATAGTAAAATAGAAAAATTGTATTATTACCTGAGTATTTTTTTTTTCTCTCCTTGGTTAGCCCAGCTTGTACAATTGAGATATATGACAATCCAATTTGTAGTCTAACTCTGATCTCCGTGGATTATGGGAGGAATGATGCTGTAAGAAATTAATCCTATCAGCACAAGGTGAAATTCTTTTCTTACTTTTACATAATAAGTACATGCTGTACTTGCTCTGTCTCTCTGTGTGTGTGTGTGTGTGTGTGTGTGTGTGTGTGCGTGTGATACAGACCTGAGCAGGGCTGAGTGCCCGGTCGGACCCAGCAGGGTGCCGGTGGTCTTGCTGGACTCACTGGAGGCAGGAGCCGCAGCTGCAGCCGCCCTCTCCCGTCACATTTCCCCTGACAGGTGTGAACAAAGGACCCAGAGAAATGTCACTGCAGCATTTTTAAGTCACTTGGACACTGCCTGCATTCAGGAATGAAACTGCCTTTGCACATTATGCAAATCATATTGACAGCATATCTAATGCTTTTATTAGGCTAATTATCCCTAAGGTCAAATCTGTCCATGGCAAAGGATCAGACCCCGCTGTTGCCGGAAAACTCAAAACAACTCCTGTCTCGGTTTGACTGAAAGGGCAGCTAATGCTTAACGTCTTGGGACAGCTTATCAGGCTGAGAGTTGCACTTTATGTCCATGAAAAAATAGGTGTTATCGATTGCTGTCTATGACATTAGCAATCAAAGATAAATGCTGTCTGCCCTATCATGATCATTCAGGCTTCCACTGTTCCTAATTGGAAGACAATGTCATAACTATAGCACAAAAAGTTTGATCCAAACTTTGAATTCAGCAGAGACAATGAAGCTCGCCAGCAAATGAAAATGACCAGTCAGCGCCCATCCTAAAAATTAGCATGACAACCGTGATGGATAGGAAAGATTTGGAAAGAAGCGTACTGTAATATCACTAAAATGGTTTTAATTAAATTTCAAACTCATTGGAATGAAAATTCCCCTGCAGTGTTTATGATACACAACCGGACATTAAAAACATCTAGAGAGCTAGCTCTTTCCATCGTATGAAACCCTGTGATGAAAGAGAGTTGCCATTAATTATAGACTCAGGCAAAGAGCAACCATAAAGGTAAGATTTGGCCTCTGTAGAGACACTCTGTTGTCAGGGTTGAAACAAGGCACATGCATATTTAATAGGCTTGAGCTGCTGCAAAGTATTTAGCAGCAGGCCGTATTAAAAATACATAAAGCACTAGAAAAGGTTGCATTTTCTTAAAATTTCTCAGCTTTCTTTAGGTTGAAAGGTTAAATTGATGAAAAGAAGTTGAAATGATGATTGTCAGTTTTCCTGTGTTTTGGACATTGCTGGCCCTAACTCCTTTGTCCAAAAATGTATTTTGAGGTTTTTTTTTTGTATGATTCACAGGTGCTCATTCATTTGGTGCTCCTGGTGTGGATGCTATTTTGTTAGTCAGAACGTGCTTCATGTGCTGGCCATCTGAGGTGATTTAAGCCTTTAGGCTAAAACACATTGATCCGGCTGTGGGCTACAAACCGCTGGTAAGCCCCGGTTAGGAACAGTGTGTTTGTGCACGCTCAGTGCGACAGCTGATTCACCATTTTGAGTCAGTCAGCTTTGGTGTAGGGGTCAAATCCCAAAAGCGCTGGTTGCCATCGGCACATTCGTATTGCCATAGGCACATTCATATTGCTATAGGCACATTGGCAGACTCAACCTCCTGTCTATCCCGGGTCTGACAGGCGTTTAACAGCTGCCTTGCCGATCTGACTGCCATTTTCAAACTGCTTGGCCAGTAGTGCAACACACTCAAGGACATGTTCATAATTAAAGCATTACACATTTGTCAATACCAAGAATCTGAAGTTAGCACTGCCGTACTTGTGGAGAACCTTGGCCCAGAAATTTCCCATTACCCGGTGCCCGAAATGGATAGCATGATCGTGTCTGTGCAGTCAACCAATATCCACATCGACATCACTGTAATCAAAATACAGAAGAACAAAATAAAAATTGCTGTGTTGTCAATACCTGCTCAAGAAATGGCTTGATATACTAGGTGGTTATTAGATTTACTCCATGCTTGATATTGTCTTACAGTCAAACAGACTTGGAGAAAGCCGTGCCCACATGAGTCAGAGGGTTTAAAGACCGCAGCAGACGAGGACCGAGTCTGTTTCCCTTGTCTTGTCTCCTCTGGAGCGATCTGCTGTGTGTGTTTTCAGTTTTAAACATAAAGCCTGCAGTCAGTATGACAGAATTATTTTGGTTACAGAACTTTCGGGCCCATTACGAATACTATTATGTAGATCAGCCTTGGGGAATTTATTTCCACATCATGCATTTGGATTGTGACACGCCTGGCCTCTCATTCATTTACCCATACAAATAAGCCTGCCAGTCTAAATGCTTTAAAGTTGTGGTGAAATTTTTAGCACATTTCACTGAGAAACTGGTTTTCTTTTTTTCTTTTTTCCCCACACACACACACACACACTCCACCCCCCTCCACCACCCACCCAAACACACACACACACACACACACACACACACACACACCGCCGCCATCAGGGCATGAAATCACGGTGACTATTCCTTTCAGGGGAAATGTTTTTAACCTCAGGTGTTCATAGTCAGGTCCTGTTTGAAAGAATCCCTTTTTGGCAAAGCCTGAATGCTACTGTAGCGTGGCATACATCATTTAGATGCGTAACCAGGAGACAAAGAAACACTAACACACACACACACACACACTGACAAAAACATACATGTGCATATTTGGGCACTCACACACACACAAACCCTTTATTAGATGACTCGGACTCCTCTGATCGCTCCTGGCTCATGTGGAGGTTTTTATACACTGTTGTTGGTACATGTGCAAATTCATTGTTTATTGGCAAAAAAAAACACTCAGACCAGTACATGTGCATGCAGTGGAGCAGAATTTGATTATAACTGAAATGCACACTGCTCAGCTTTAACCACTTTCCTCACTGTGGCTGCTATCCTGTGCTAGCAAACACGGAGAACACTATATTTATCTTTCCATGAAGCTACCACTGATTCCTGGCTCCAGTTACGGCATGGAAAAGAAAATCAGGACGCCTCTCAGTTTTGATAAGTGATGTGCCACTGCAACGAAAAAAAGTGCCTGTCAAAAATAATCAAATCTGCATTAAAAATCCCACATGGTAGAGAGACAGCAACTTCCAAGAATGGACTGCAACCACAGTTGTTTTTGCTTTTTGCGTCTCCTCGTGACTGATGAACTAACTAACAGAATAAATGAACAAATGGAAAAAAGAAAAATTTCAAAAAATGTAATTTGCTGCCAAAAGAGAGCGACCGGAGAAGAGTGTTTACTGAACGCACCACTCTGCAGCTCCTCTCTTCATGACGTAGAATGTCAGGAGTAGAGCTGCTCCCAAGTCCCAGGTTACATTGCATGCGTTACGTTTCATCAAATAAAAAAATGATGATATTTCAGTCTCTCTCTTGCTGTACAAGCCAGGCGTTTGAATGGGAATTGACTGCATGAATAAATAAGCTGCAGTGAGGACAGTGTTGCGCTTTAGCAACGGGGAAAACTTTGAAAATACTGTTGTTTTTTTAATCATGTCTTCTAGTGTAACTGAGTGCATGGATCTGTTCACATTTTAAACGAATATGTACCTGTTGATGGGAACATTTCTCCTGTATTTTTAAAGGCTAGATAGTTCAGGCTGCGAGCGTTCTATAATTAACAACGCCAAAATAACAGCAGATGGGCACAGGGCTTTGTTTCCAAAACCATATTGAAAAATAGAACATACTTTGGTTGAATACACACATTTTCAAATTGATGCTGAGTGAGAGTAACTCAAAAGCCCACATGGAAACACAAGACACTGCAATTCATTGTGAGGCTAATTAGTGGGTAGTTGGTGTGTCTTGATAAACTAAAGCAATTAGTCATAGATTTATGGTTGGACGTCTGCTGAGTTGGCAGTTGGTAACATCTACTGTAGGGAATTCTCGCCTTTGTATGGAAACAAAGGGAGAGGATACTAATTTCTAATTTAATCTAATGTAATATATAAAAAAACATGAAGTAAAGACCAAGGCAACTCCTTTTTAAAGTATCAAAAGGCAAAAAACCTTATTACATCATAAAAGTATTAAAAAACAACATGTTTCGGCCATAGGGCCTTCTTCAAGGTGTCAAAACAAACCAAAAAAAACACCCTGAAGAAGGCCCTATGGCTGAAACATGATGGTGTTTTTGTAATGCTTCTATGATATAATAAAGTTTTTTTGCCGTTTGATACTTTAAACAGGAGTTGCCTTGGTCTTTACTTCATGTTTTTTATCAGTTTTTTTGCCCATAGACCAAAGAGCACCCTCTTACACTACAGACACCCACCAGTAGCGCTCCCATATCTTCTTTTTATTTAATTGCAAGTATCACCATGGAGTAGCCAGCAGTTGAAAGTAAGTACGCTGACCAAAAACCACCAACACACAACAAGGACAGATTGGTGTTTTCCAGCTGTGAGCGGGAAACTGCAGGGTGGCTGTGATCCAGTAGTAGCCCGCATTTTTAAACTTTTTCGAATTGCCCTTGACAAAGCGACTGAACCCTAACCGCTGCAGGGCTGCAACACCAGTTACTCCAGCACTCTGACCCTTTTGATTAAATATACATGTGCCGGGTATTCTTGCCTATCTAAGAGACAATGTCAAACACTCAAAAACTGGACGTGTGGCAGTTTCCAATTCCAATTACCTTGTGTGGCAAGGCTAATAAAGTTCTTTTTTTTTATCCCCTCTTCAATAATATTTTTGTAACGGGGATGAAACCACTTATCATTCACTTATCACCAGATCTTGTCTGCTTCAGCAGGGGGAGGTAAATGAAATAAATTAGTGGGGGGAAGGATACATTCATGATAGAAGTCTGGAGGAACGCTCCCTTGCAGACAAATAGAAAATAACAGCTTCTAAATGCTCATCTGTAGTTTGCTTTTAGTTCATTTTTTTTTTCTACCATTTTACAGGGAGACCTTGTAAAAGGACGCTTGTTTGTATCCAACTCATGTAACAGATTGTTGCTGTTGGGCAAAAACCTTGTATCATCAAAATGCTTTTCCGAACTAAGAAACCAGCTTTGTTTTTAGCTTGACTATCTTGATTTTTTTAGTTTATCCAATGGGCTTTAAAAGGATTTTTATAAACCTAAGGATAGTAGAATTTTCTCAACACATAGAAGACAATGTAATCCTTGAGTTGGAGTTAGAAGTTTTTACATGAAAACAATGATATATTAAATAAGTAATGTAGATTGCATTGTGTCTGCCCTGGAAATGCCTATACTTATATGAAAAGTATGTATTTGGTATTGTTTTGCCAAGTTTTAGGCAGATATGGAAAACTCTCTGAAACTTCACAGCAGTTGACACCAGTTTAAGCCAGGTAAAACTGGTCTTAAACGGTTGTACAATCTGGAGACAGAGCTACAGATCATCCAAATCCCTTGACAAATGTTCTCCATTTAAAAACCTGTCTGGTAATATATGACTGGGGGAAGTTTTGCAGAGTGAATTATCAAGAGATCAACAGATTTTTTGAAATTGGCAAGTCATCTCCATGGTATTGCAGACCTCAAAAGGCTGACAGGCCTGGACAAATAACATTTCTGCGTCTATAATATGTTTTGTATATAGACATTTAGTGTGGCTGTAATACCTCTCTACCATAGAATGATCAGGCAAAAATATGCACCAAACAGTGAATAAGTATCATACAGATACTGTAGCCCTCATCACGTAACAAACAAATTCTAGTTGTATCTAGGGTGACCCATTTAATTCCAGCATCACAATTTCGAGTTAACATTTAAAATCACTTGCGTAAATGATCCTGTAAATGAGGATGAGGGAGTTGTTTCCTAATTGGAAGTTAAATGAAAGAACCCGGGGAAATGAAGCAAAGTCCACATTGCATCCTCCTACTGTAGATCCAGACCTGACAAGTGACACCGCAGCATGCAGTGCAAAGTGCGGATAAGGATGAATTGTTTCATTTGGTCGTGACCTATGTGTGTGTGTGCGGATAAAAATAATGCTATATGGTGAGGTACAACGGTTTGATATTACCTCTGCGCTTTTCTATTTTTTCTGGACTATTTTTAGCCATCTCAGGAGAGTCTTGTCTTTGACTACCTTCCCGTGAAAGAAACAGAAAAGGTGACATCCAAAACGTTTGACTGGCAAACCGACATGACATTTTTAAGGTTGAAGTTGTAATATTGTAAATGTGTCTAATGGCTTTGATCTGGGAAATGATACATGTTAGCATGCTACTAGGCTGTACAGTATTTATAGTATTTCTTCTGGAGGACATTTTTAAGGCGTCATTCAAGTGGTTTTCAAAACAAATCTTGTGTGCTCAAAAAACTGAATGTCCTATTGTAATTCTGTGTAAATTCTCTTTAATCAGTGTGCCTCTTTGTTTCCTCAGTATGTGGGGTGATTTCCCACGACTGCCAAATTACAGAATAAAGAAATCTCATAACGCTGACAGTGTTTTATAATTCTTATTTTGATCTCACGTTGGCTTTAATAAAACCATATGTCGACTTGATGGAGTCATAATAAACAATTAATCACCACCACTGCCATCACTGCTGCAGGAATGTTGCTTTGTTGCTTTCCAGGATATATATATATGTTTACATGCTGGATATTGACTTGAGGGGCTGCACTACATGAGTAAGTACAACAAAGTCTTGAAGAAAATATAGGCGTAAATCAGCCAGCAAGAAACAATTAATTCACACGCCATAATGTGGGAACAATGGTGTAATCACAGCTTTAACTCAGTTGTTGTTTTTCACCAACACTCAACCAGAGAGTGAATTATCTACATGTTGAGGTGCAACAATGAAGCTCCTACTCAGCTCCAGAGGAACCTGTCTAGTTAAACACATCATACAATTAGCGATGGCAATTTCAGCAGTACAAGTAGTTCTTTTTCTTAACTTCACAGCAGACTTTCTAATCACAATATGCTCACTTCTAAAAGCTCTAGGTATAAGACCAAGCGCTCATTTTAGATAAAAGTGATAGCTATTGGTATTTTAGAGATAATGTCCATCTTTTGAACTGCTGCAGGGGTACAACACCAGTTACTTCAGCACTCTGACCTTTTTGATTAAATATACATGCGTAGGATATTTCTTGTCTAAGACGCTATGTCGAGCATTAAAAAACTGGACATGTAGCAGTTTCCAAACCCCCTTTTGATCACAGTATGCCTTTCACGTGGCTTTTCGGCATGCCCTCTGCTCGTTCCACAAACACACTTTGTGCTCATTTGATTTCACAAATATGTGAAACTGATTACCTTGTGATGGCTTAACATCATCATTCCCAAACAGTGAGTGTCTTGGACATGGTTAATGGATAGTTTCTCTAAGCTGGGGACTTTTATAGCCAGTCCATTACGTTTATGCTGACGCACACGCAGTATTCTGGTAGTAATTGTCATACTTATCTTTGAGAGTCATAGGTGGAGCAGTGCAGCAGCCCAAATCTATTTCAGTAGGGGTTGTTAGTTCCCTCGGATTTGTGATTGGCTGCTTGTCACCCAAACCCATTCCCTGAAATCACATCACTATAACGGTCTAATCAGCACTTAACGAGCCATGTTACATAAAATCAATGCACCCCTCCATGTGAGAATGCAGAATATTTGGACGAATTGATGAAGGCTCGTGGAAGGGGTGGGAGGTGTTGTCGATACTGCGGGGCAGTCGGTGGAGGGGTGGGGGGGTGGGGCTGCTGAGAGCACAGGATGCACTTGCCCTCTAACCATGGAGTTCAGTTAGTCCTCCTGAGATCCCAGCTTTTACAGCAAGATCCTTTGTTTTGCTGACTAATCATGTATTGATTTTAACAAGTTGTTAAGCCCAAATAAGGATGTCAGGCCACTGCCAAACAACTCCTCTACCTGTAGAGGCTCCAAGAACAGAGCTATGTATCTCTCATTAGAAGTGCCATTTGACTCCTCCTCTTCACTGATTATACGAGGGCAAACAGAAGATAATGTTTTGCTTTGGGCGGCTTTTACCTGGACATGCAAGGATTATCATACAGACCAAGGTGCGTAATGTTGGAGCAGAAAGAGTTGTCTCCCTGTTTCATGCATATTTCTCCTTGCGGTTTATGTGGGAGGATGAGTGTCTGTGGAAATATGAATATAAATACATGCGACACACGATCAAGCACCTCTCCCACATGCAAGTTATGATGGAATGTGTCAGGCCTGAAAAAAGGGAAAATTACAAATCAAGTCAGAGCCGAATGTTGGCTACCTCAACCTTGTTGTTGCTACTGATGCGTAGAAAACAGTTCCTGGATGCAACCTGAATTCACTGTTGTGCCGGTCTATCCACTACCAATGAAAGCCAGCAGGTCCTTTGCATTATACTTGATAGAACTGCAGAGAGAACATAACAATGCCAGCTTGTTTCCATTTCAGTAGACCTTGGAGCTGCAAATGAATAATATATTGGAGGCAACTCGGGGGTAAATGAATAAATCTAGGTGAAGATTTGAAGGAGGATTGGAAAGTGTCATAGAGCTACAGCACTACCTGGTGGTGGAGGGAGACATTGCACATGACACTGAAGAAGAAGAGGGAGAGAGAGAGTGCAGAATTCATCAGCAGATCATGTCACATTATCATTATACGAGATCAGATGAACTGTTTCTGCATTGTATGTCGAAATGCATTACATGTTTCATTAAGATTTTCCTGAATAACTTAATTACTTTTTTGTTCGGTTGTTTTGTAAATCTTTGTCAAATCTTTGTCAATTCCTGGAGGCAAATTTAAAGTCACACTGAAATAAAAAAAAATACTTTTTCTCCTTTTTTATCTTATTCTAACTATCATACCATACACTTGTTTGACAATTTAAGCCAAACAAAATGACAAAAATTGTATTTCATTGTATTTTCACATCCAAAATTAATTACTTCTACTTCCTGGAAAACAGACATCCGGAGAAGACATAAAAATTCCAACCAATAAAACCATCACAAATTTCTGAACACTCCCGCCCCTCCCATCAAATCAAACTGCCTTTCAACTGATATTCCATTGGTTTGAACTTTTGAATGCTCCCTCGCCACATTGTGTCCTGCCCCAGTATCCTGTTTCAACAGGAAATACATCACATTAAGGAAGCAAGCTGATCTCAAAATGCGGTTTCATTGTGACTTTAAGATAGCTTCCTCTCCCTATCATGACAAGTGGCCAAAATGGCTCTGATTGTCACTACATTTCAGCTTTGCTCTTCAGATATAGAAATATACATAACATACACACACAACCATAACAAATCTGTAGTACACTGTACACTCCCTGTCACTGGGTCAGAAAATATGATTGTTCTGCTCCCCATTAAGATGAGACCATGTGCATAATTGCTGCATCCGTGCTGGAGGTAATTAATAGCAACGACCCCGGTGACTTCTCAAGTGCATCCTATTCATTTTAATGATGATGTGTCATCAGCAGCCGGAGGGGGAGACACCAGGCTCTCTGTGTGACCAGGACCTCCACAGCTGACAGCCAACACCAGGTGAAGAATCGTCTTTGGCATCTTATTACATCGTCGGCATGATCTGATTTACCCCCACCAGCAAATGGTGCGAATACACACCTAGTGTTGTTGTGGGTATTGAAATAACTGGTTGTTTTTGCATAAATGGGTCTCACACAGAGGCGAGATGTATCATGCAAGATCAAACAGAATTTTCATCTGCTTATGATTCTCTGTTTGCTCCTACTGAATCCCCCCCAGAATTGTGTTTCTCTTTACTGTTAAAAATATCTTTCATATTTTTCCCTTCTGTGTGGAAGTGGCTTTGTTTGACTGCATTTTGCATGAAAGCTTAGTTGGCAGTAGGGGCAGAGATGCCATGGTCTTGAGGAGAGGTTTCACATTAAGGAAACATGTTACACCTTTCTTTCTTGACAAGAAGAAACACCACTTCCCTTACAAAATCAGATTACAAAATCAGACTACAAGATAGGGAACAAGTTGTTTTCAAATCAACTGATGGAGAGTGACTGTGTTATTACAAGCAGAGAACAAGAGTTCATTATACATATATATATTTCCTGTTCTGTACTGTATTCACAATTGCATTCAGTCATTAGGTATAAAATAAGAGCTCAGTAAGTAATCTGCTTGTAGCAAAATGTGTTTCTTTCCTCCCTCTTTCATACAGCACAGTTGATTTAATAAGATGTTAATAAAGATTTGGCAAATGATGACTATGCAAACATTGTCTGCATATTTTTCTTTCCTTGGCAGTTCTTTTGTATTCATTGTCCTGATTAAATATTCTCAAAATAAATGTGCTAAATAATAGATCATAGTTTTGTGATTCTGCATCTCTGATTTCCTTGTAGATAAGCCTTTTTTTTTTTTCTTCAGAAAACTACAACTCCCTAGTGCATTAAATGCGCTTCAGTGAGAAACCGAAATCTGATTGGCTGGTCAGAATCCGCGTGACTGAATTGGACCAATGGTGAAAGACCTAAACAGGAAGTCTTCCTGTCATGAATAGCAGGCAGTGACACAACGTGAAAGTCACTTCTCCAGGCAAAGAACTGAGATATCAGAAAAAATACTATTAAATATGTTATTACTACCGTCAAATCGTTGCGACATATTGTGCTTTTAACGGTTTAACGGCTCAGATGTCTCACGATGTTTCAAACTGCAGCTAAAATGTTTGTTCTTGCACCAAACGTCTCACTATCTCGAGGAATATTGTTAAGTATTCGACATTACTGCAAGAAGACACCAACAAAACTGAGAGTGTCCGAAGCACTTTCGTCTGGTGAATTAGGAGCAAATATCAAAGTACAGGTACAGCTTCTTTGTCACTGGATATTTAATGGTAACGTCAAGTGTGGATTTGGCTAATTTGTGCTAACTACTGACCAACCTACCTGTCGTCTTGTATTGAACCAACTTACTGTACTTCATTTTTTGAGATTTTGTTTAACAAATTATCCCAAGAGAGTATTCCAAAACAGCTGAATAGCTTTTGTTTTACCCGAATCACGACTAGCATCTTATATTGAACCAGGGCTATACTTACTGTACTTTATTTTTGAGATTTTAACAAATACCCCCAAGAGGGCTATTTCAAAACAGTTGACTAGCTTATATTTCACCTGAATCCATACTATCATCTTATAATGAACCAGGGCTTACTGTACTTTATTTTTGAGAAGTTATTTAACAAATTCCCCCAAGAGGGCTATTCAAAACAGTTAGTTTACTGTATATTTTACCTGAATCCCTATTAGCATCTTATAATGAACCAGGTCAGCACTTGCTATACTTTATTTTTTCTCACTTTGCTTAACAAGCTGCCCCAAAACAGCTAACTTACTGTATATTTTACATTTACTTTTTAGGCATTGAGCTGATACCTTCATCAAGAATGACATGCAGTAGCAGAATGAGTTAAATTCTTAGATTGCTAACATTACAATCAACCAATAAGAAAGAGTGCAATAGCCTGGTGTCCTGAGAATAGATGCAACCAAATATTCCTGTGACCCCAGAATGATCAGCTAGTGTAATTTGATGTATTTTTCCATTGCAGGGCTGGGTTCGCTCCATCAGACCTCAGAAGGAAAACCTCTTCCTCCATGTGAATGATGGCAGCTCCCTGCAGTCCTTGCAGATCGTCGCCAGTTCAGAGCTGAATGATCCGTGAGGCCTAATTATCTTATTCTCCCCTGTAGTTAATCCTTATTATAGTGTGTTAGGCATGAAGTTTGCATATGTCTATAATACTTTTACTTTTGTTTATCCAGGTTGCTCACGTTTGGGAGTGCTGTCGAAGTCACAGGTAGCCTTAAGGAAAGTCCAAACCGAAAGCAGCCAGTTGAACTTCAAGCAGACCAAATCCGTGTAGTTGGGGAATGTAACCCTGTGGTGAGTAAAGCAGTCTCTTCAAACATCCCATGCACATTTTACTGACTCACTGTAGTGGCTCTGAATTACACCTGTGTGATAGTTTGATTATGCTGTAGTTGTTAAGGTGTAATTTTCAATTGCCACTGTGTCTTCTTCTTTAAGGATTTTCCCTTCAAAATCAAAGAGAGACATGGCCTTGAGTACATTCGCCAGTTTCCTCATCTGAGATGTAGAACAAATATCTTTAGCTCCCTGTTGAGGATACGAAGTGAGGCTACTGCGGCAATCCAGTCATATTTCAAGGTGAGACCATCAATGGAGGAGAGTTTTGCAGAATGCAGAGCAAGACTCAAGAATCATTTCCTCATTTTTTTTTTTTTTTTGCAGGAAAATGGCTTTGTGCAGATTCACACTCCAGTGATCACCTCAAATGACTGCGAAGGGGCAGGGGAGCTGTTTCGGGTGGAGGCAAGTATCTACAGATGTGTTCATAATTGTTCTGAAAATTAACATAAAATTAATTTACCTAGTCTTATTTTTGTCCAACTGTAAAACCTTACAAATGTGACCTCTGCTGTTCCCATAGCCATCTGGCCAGGAGAAGGAGGAAGATGGCAACTTTTTCTCTGTCCCGGCCTTCCTGACCGTGTCTGGTCAGCTGCATCTGGAGGTGATGTCAGGGTGAGATAAAGTGAATTAATTTATCTTCAAGTGATCATCTGCAAATGTTTACACTTCACTTACAGCATTCTACACTTGTGTTCTATTAATAGAGTAAGAAATGGCAAAAAGAAAGAGGGAGAGAGAAGTGTGAGAGACAGACACATGTACACACACACACACACACACACACACTACATTTCTCATTCTGTCCTGTCTCAAACTCTTGCAGGGCTTTTTCTGGAGTTTACACATTTGGGCCAACTTTCCGTGCGGAGAACTCCCAAAGCAGGCGCCACCTGGCTGAGTTTTACATGGTGGAGGCTGAGGTCTCCTTCACTCAGTCCTTAGAGGATCTCACCAAGGTGTGTCATTGTGCTCAAACTCAGTGTTACTCCACAGTATCAGTCATCCTACTGCGTTTATTCCATGAGGCAGTTCCGTTTTGTGCACTTAAAGCTGCACTATGTATGATTTTTATGTATTTATCTTATCTGCCTGAATCACGTTACATGATTTCTGGGTATTGGAAGTTCAAAATTTTCAAACAGTTGCCCCTGGCTGCCATTTGGAGCCTGATGCAGCATTAAAGTCACAATGAAACAGGGTATTGAGGCGGGACATAACGCAGGGAGGGAGCATTCAAAAGTGTAAACCAATTGGATATCAGATAGGGAGAGAAACAGTTTTTATGTACGCCTCCTGGTACACAATGAAGTCACTACTAAAGATTTTCCATTTTCCAGGAAGTAAAAGTAATGAGATTTTTATATGAAAATACAATTAAATAAAATTTGTCTTTCTTTTTTTTTAAATTGTCAAATAGGTGTATGGTATGATTGTTAGAATGAGCTAAAAATGCTGAAGTCTTTTCAATTTCAATGTGACTTTAACTACTAAACTGGCCCCCCTCCCTAGGTCATGGAGGACATGTTCAGGTCTGCTACAGAGCATGTCTTGGCTCACTGTGCGGAGGATGTGGATTTATTTCACCGGCACGTGACTCCTGGACAGAGGGTGAGTTCTAGAGGACGCTCATTTAACTCGGCTACTGATTCCAACCAGCTATGACTGCATCTGACTTTATTATCATCTCCAATTCCTGTATTTTGTCCTCATTCATCTACGTTTTCTAAGGACAATGTGGATGCTATGCTGAAGAGGAAATTCAGTGTGTAAGTGTCCATCGTTACAAAAATGACACAAAATTAATCATCCAAAGACCTTGAATGAATTAAATAAATAAAGGTGTTATTATATAATGATATCACCTCAATCTGCCTTCAGAATTACCTACAGTGAGGCGATAGACATCCTGAACCGCAGCTCTCACAAATTTGCCTTTCCAACACATGTAAGTTGATTTTATTTTCTCCTTGATAGAGCAGACGTGATATCCGACTCTACTGTGTGTTTACCATTAACACTATCATTCTCCAGCGCTCCAGTTACTGTATACCACAGATTTATGTTGACGTTAGCTCCTCTTTTTCTTTCAGTGGGGTTGTGATCTTCAAACGGAGCACGAGAAGCACCTGGTGAAACATTGCGGCAGCGTTCCAGTCTTTGTCACTGATTATCCCTACGACCTGAAGCCTTTTTATGCAAGAGACAACCAGGACCGTCCTAAGCATACAGTAAGGCACAGCGATACGGTTAAAAATGCAGAGTGGATCAATGATTTAACCGCTCAGTTTCTTCCTGGTAAATGCCAGTCGGGTTATTGCGAGGATTTGCATATCCGAGCTGACTGGCTCGCGCCTGTGGTTTGTGTGCAGGCAGCTGCGGTGGACCTTCTCGTGCCAGGAGTCGGAGAGCTCTGTGGGGGCTCGCTGAGAGAGGAGAGGCCGGACCTGCTGAGGGCTCGGCTGGCACAGTAAGAAGAGCACATACACACCAGGGTTCCACCGATATGGGTTTTTCAAGGCCGATACCAGTATTTTTAGACTGAAGCTCCCGATAGCCGCTCAATCTCTTAAAAAATTTCCATTTTCATGCCAAAAAAATTACAAGTATTCGGTGTTTCCCCTCAGAGTTTTGTCCTTGTCAGGGTGGAAAAGCCTCTGAAATAACATTTAGACCATCATGGGACACTAAAACTCTCCATTGAAATCCAGACTAATGAAATTCATTTAGGTGAGTTAGCAGCTCCTTAAGGCAGAGTGACTCCCTCCACCTATTCAATGGTAGGGGAAACTCTGGGATACATTCGCCTTCAAATGAAGAACTAATTGCTAAAAACACAATTTAAGTATATAAGGCTCCCGCACACCATTTACTTGCAAATCACAATTTATTGGATATTTCGGTCATAGACCGTTTGATGCTTGAAGAAGGTCTACGACCGAAACATCCAATAAATTGTGGTTTGCAAGTAGATGGTGTGCGGGAGCCTTATATACTTATGTTATTATTTTTTTCTCCCAGCACCCATGACTGAAATTGTCACGTGTGCAAACTTATTTTATTATAAAAACACAGATTAACACTGAAATTAATAAATAAAATGTGCAAAGAAAGTCAAATTTCATTTCAGGTTTTACAGACTGTTAGTAAGACGAGGAACCTCCATCATTTCGACAGTGGACTTGACTGGCTGATATCTGATATTTAATAAAAAGCCAATATCGGCCTGATGTATTGGCAAACCAAGATATCGGTTTAACCCTAATATGCACAGCACCTTATTTTACCTTGTGACCTCTTGGCTCTCGGTCTGTTAGCTGCAGAGCAAAGTCTGCAGAGTCTGTTAGTCTGTCAGCTGCACATGCACAGAGAACACATGAAAAATGATGCTAGAGAGGATTTATCGCAGATCTTGAGTTTAGTATTAAAATCTTGATAACCAGTGAGTAGTTATGCTACAGCTCTGACATCAATCATTACACTTTTCCAGGGCCGGATTAGAGGACTCCTATGGCTGGTAAAAACATTTTATATTTACACTGACAACATTTTAATACAGCGGTTCTGATAACACCAGCAGAGGTCTTATGACACTGGATTTTTTTTTTTATTCGCAGGTATTTGGATTTGAGGCGTTTTGGCTCCGTGCCTCATGGTGGCTTCGGAATGGGATTTGAGCGGTATTTGCAATGCATTCTGGGGGTTGACAACATAAAAGATGTAATTCCTTTCCCTAGATTTTCTCATTCTTGTCTTCTGTGAAAACACACTGGGAGCTTAATAGTTTTTTAAAGCCACTAATATAATTTGTTCTTTCTGTCTGATAAACTTGAAATAAATATGATATTCAACATTTTTGTCAAGATTGATGTTTAAATGATATCTATCTATTTTGAATGTCTTTTCATCTATAACATGACAACAATGATCACTGGTATTTGAGATTATTTTCTCCTTGGCAAAAATGAAATCCACTATGAATCTTTCATCAGTTGTCTATACATTTTAATTATCATGTCTCCATTATTCATTCATCCACTATTTATTTTGATATTTCACAAATTATGTCTCCTGATTCATTTATTCAACATGTATATACTATGTTCGGTTTTCAGTCTTCAGAGATTTAAGTTTCAAAACAAACGTCAAGTAGACTTGTGTCAAGTTTCCACAAGATGGTGCGTTTTCCCATCTCAACTGTGAAATCGTGAATCTCTGTTATTCTGTCAATAACAGCAGCAGTTAACTCGCTATCAATTTGCTTATCCTTTCTTCAAAACACACAAAAGCCCTTTTAAGAGTTTACTTTTTGGTCGAATATGATATCTGCCGCGTTTGGCGTGGCGTTTCTGCAGCATGCGTTTGGATAAAGAATTTGGCATCAGATGCGTTTCCGCATTTGAAATGAAGTAGAATGACTTTCACCATCCCGTTTCCGTGCGGATTCCTGCACAGACACCGCACGTAGTTGGCGTACTGTCAAATGTACACATTAATCTTTACATAGCCTATGACAAATCATTAAATGCCGCCATTACTCTAACTTTGTGTGGGATCTTGAGGCTACTTTGTGGCAAGCTGTGCTCCCAGCCTGATCATCCCAGTGTGTGTGTGTGTGTGTGTGTGTATGCGCGCAGCCCATCCCTCTTGGCTGGGTGGGCGTGGTATGAACTGGGAAAACAAACTGCAGACACCCTACGATACTTCCTCACCCTGCATCAGTTGAGTTTCCCCGCGGCTCCGCGTCAACTGGCCGTGCGTAATTCCCCCCCAACAGTCGAGTTGCGCTTTTTTCCCCCCCCAACTGGGCTTTTGTGCGCCGGGTGTTGCGCACAGTGGCACCGGGAGCGACCAGCAACACCTCCTACCAAGACTCGCTCTGCTTTTATCAGATGGAGGGAGCGGACTGCACCAGTGAGTGCCAAACGCCGACAGCACTTTGAACAGGCAGCCCTTCAGGACCCGTCATGTACTAGTGATAGAAGAAGGAGTTGTTGTAGAGCAACAAGAAGCAGGAGACACTGATAAATAACATGAGCGGCGGAGAAATCATCTTCCAAGGCTGGCTGAGAAAGTCGCCGCCGGAGAAGAAACTGAGAAGATATGTAAGTAAATGACACTTTGGCATAGTTGCTTTCTTTATTTGTTTGGCTGGTGCAGGAATAGCAGAGTTTTTGTCATTTCTTTTTTTTTCTTTTATTTCAAATTGCTCCCCTTTGTGTTCTGTTCCTCAGCATGTTAGGCAAGTGGTGTGAAACTCAGATTGGGGATATTTGAGGTCCAATTGCAGCAGGTGCATCCCACTGCCATCTGGACCTCTCCTCTCTTTGTCAGTGTCATGTCATACAGGAAGCAGCACTATTATTCATATTCTCCAGACTGATAAACAGTCTCCACCAGCAAACAACGTGTAGAAATCTATGGAATATATGAATGTAACCAGATTTTGCATGGGGGAGCAGCTCAGTGTGGGGTGCTATGACAGCATGGAGGTAAACCTTCTGTTCCCTAATACTGGACAGCTGTCTATAATTTCCACTAAATAGCTTTCAGATAGAAAAAAAACTGGCATTAGGCTTCATCCGATCATGATGAGGTAATGTCTAATCAAGCGATGATATTACCAGTGTTCATTGCGGCCAAGCCTACTAATGTCACAACAATAGTGATATCTGCACAGCACTTGAGCGCCTTGATGAGGCTTTATGTGCCAAAGCCGCTCGTCTCTTGCTAGGTGCTAGGCAGGAGAATGGCTGTTAACTAAATCAGATAATAGGATTTATGGAGGCAGATAGAACCATGAGACAATGTCCCATAAATACAGCTGTCCGCTGTTTATGTATGGTGTTGCATTACCAGGCCTCTCCATGTTCCTACTAGCTGACTTTGCCATGATGTCATCTCTCTGTTTCATCTGGAAATCCATCCTTGAATGTCTTCAAATGCACACCCCCCCACCACCACCACCACCTCTGTCATTTCCTCATTGTCTTCCACTTAAAGCTGGCTAATGTTTACACAGAGACCACCATGGTGCGTATGGAACAGCAGCTGCAACGGTACAGAGGAAAAAACTTGCTTGGTTCATAGCAGTACTGTATAAACAGCAAAAAAAAAAACAAAAAAAAAACCCTCACAAGGCATAACGGAGCTAACATAATGGCCTTCCTCAGGCAAGAGAGCAGGGAACAGCCTCTCAGCCCTTCTCACCCTACTTCTCACCCTGACCAATAACCTATCAACAGCCACACACACACACACACACACACACACACACACACACACACACACAGCTTTAGCCAGAAAACAGTGTCATGAGATAGAGTGTCCAGAACAGGCAGACTTGTGAACGCAATAATCTGTCCATCTGAAATTCCTTCCACTTTAACCCTGAGAGCGGCAGGCTACGGACAATCAAGGCCATTTACTCCCCAGTATTGCTGTCATCTGACATTGTTGACATCCTAATGTAGAGGGATATTTTAAGCTATACTGCTCACTCTCAGACATTCCAGCATGAAGGTGTTTGTCTTGCTCAAGGAACATGGTGACAAGTTTGGGACGAGATTGGTTGTCATATTGCAATGAACTTCGTCATCCGAAGAGGTGTTGTTTTGGTGAAGGAATGTATTGTTTCGGAGCTGTAATTGACACGTATCTACTCCAGCAGCTCCTACTGTAGCACTAATTGACATTTATCTACTCCAACAGTTACTGCTATAACAGCTCCTACTCTCAGGAGATTATTTGGAACGATGAAAAGGTGTATTAATCCTTAACAGCACTGACCCTGTCAACATATTCCACCCCTTGCTACCGTGAATTCCTCCCCGAGCCAGACGAGGCCTGTGTTTGTTAATCAGTAGTTCATGCTTGTTGAGATGACTGGTCATTGTAATTCAGCAAAGCCTCCTGGGAAAAGCTGTGAACCTCTGTAAAGATTCTGCGAAAAAATGTGTATCATAACCACGCATTTCTAATGTACTGTAGTGCAGGGTTATGTAATTATGAGTAAAAACTGGTACCTCCGCCACAAGTCTGGCATGCAAATCATATGCAAAGTCAGGGAGCAAAACACTAGTGGCAGTTGAAGTCTGGACGTAACTGCTGAAAACAGGAGACAACATGTGTATGCTGAGTAACAAGCATGACAAGTCCTGGTTAAACTTTTGTAATTGTTTACAAATGCTCCTCACTCATATTAGTGACTCACTGTTTCTACAACAGCGTGTCAGCTCGCCTGCTGCACAAACACATGATCAACATAAACTTTCCGGGTCCCCGAACATGTGACGGTGGCTCCGCGGAGATGTGTCGGCTACACGTCTTTTTCACACACTGCATCCGAACAAGGAAAACAATCGGCCTTTGTGTCACGGAGCTGCTAAATGAATCACTTGGAGTTTGATTATCTCTTCTCAGGCAGCAGAGGTGGGCAGTGTTTTAAGGGCAGGTGGGAGGGGCCTGGTTGCTTTTGTTGAACACTGTCCAGAGTAAGCAGAAGGAACATGAAAACAACTGACTAATCCAGCCAGCGCATACCCAGTGCCTCATGCACAGTTCTGCTGAGGCTATTTTACTCATCTGTCTGTGGTCAGACAGCATGCTTTGTCATGTATGCTGCGTTTAACCTCCAAAGCATCTTTCATCTGTGGCTGCTCTTCGGCCGTTCATTCTTTATTTGAAGAGGGAAAGGCAAGCATAATGGATATATATCCAAGTCCAACTGCCTGTTAGTTGAAAATTACTATATTTGTCGACACATTTCTTCCCTCTCAACTCATAATAAAGGCAAGCCCTTACTCCTTTTCCTAACCTGACAATTGTCATTCAAATTTAACCACTTTTGTGTGACCCCCAATGTTGACATATGCATATGAGTACTGCTGTCACCTGCATGAATCATACTCAAACATGTATGATTCATATGTTTAGCGTATGAATCACGCACGCAACGTATCTTATTGTAAACAATTTAATTCCTGTTCTCTGGTTGGGATCAAATTGCTAAAGCCACCCACCTCTGTCCGTTGTTGCGTCTGACATCACAAACATGTCTGTTCACATACAGTAAAGCATTGCCACATTCCAGACAGATCATATCGGCATGGTGATAGTTGCTGCCTCTGCTTTCTACTAGTGCCATTTCCAAAGGGCTTTACTCTGTGCCCTCCTGGATGGCAGGGCAGAGCAGAGCAGAGAGGAAGAGAGGTGGGGGCGGTCGGTGTGTTTTCAAGGCAGTCGGAGCAGCAGCCTCGGTCCCAGTGTCAGCTGCCGGGTCTGCTGTTGTTTTGCAGAGGGGCTTTGGGAAGTCCTTGCCCTCGGAGGTCAACTCAGAACGCCTCCCAGTTCCTGCTTTGACAGACACCCAGCTCTCGCACAGACATTTTCCTTGTTCCACTTTATCTGTGGGCCCTCGCATGGCCATTCCACCGAATCTACAAACTGGGGGTGCAGGCTTCACGTGACTGCAGTGTCAGATTAGTTTATCTTCAGTGAATGTGTTCACTTAAAGGGGAATCTTGTGATTGACAGTCAAATTCAAATATGCTTTATTGGCATGACTGTCAGGATACAATGTGGCCAAAGCAGCATGTCATACATTAAACTGCAAGAAGGAAGCAAAGAAACAGAGAAATGGAAACTTAAGATGCAGTATTATAGACAAATAACAATAACAAAATGGTAAAAATATAACAAAATAGTAATATAGATAATATGTCATTTACAGTCATACATATCTACAGTCAATAGCAGTATTGTTTATTCACTGACAGTCTTATTCATTCTTAATAGGAAACTAATCCATAACCAGTTACTGAAGTGAGTATGAAGGAGAAAATCTGAAGTGTGTGGTGAAACTAGCAAGTTTCTGTCAAGAAATCATGCTTTCTCAGCTTTTGTTAGTCCAGCCTGCTACCCCAAGCACATCCATTCTCTCACATCCTTTGACATTCGGTATGAAAATCCCATGGCAGCCTTGTTTGAACCTTTGTCATAATATCCTGTCCTTTGCCATGAACTCTGGTTTTGCCTGTGTGTATTCTATCCAAAACTTAATTATGGCACCAATAGCAGATGCCAGACTTCCTTTGGATGGCACCTACAGGAAATGTTGTGACAGAGGTCCCATGATGGGGAAAGAAATTAAATTGGTCTGGGAGTCTATAAATGTATTTCCATCTATCAAGACTTCTCTATCAGCCGTGCTTAAAATAGTGCTGCTCTGAAGGAAATTAGATCCCATTGATTTTTCTCTTGTGATTTGGACCAGCAATAAGAATGTTTTTGACTTATTTACACTCATAAGGTACACCAACACAGAGATGATGGTTTTATTGTGAAAATATCCACACTTAGTGGTAAATTGAAAATTGATTGAATCAGACTATAGCAACACGGAACATCAACAGCTGACTCTGATAACTGATGGGATGATTCATTTTGTCGTTATACCTTAGGTACAAACCCCTATGCTGATCGAAAGATCAAGAAATGATCGAACTCCAGGAAATAGATGTATAGTTAGACCATTCACAAATAGTTGATTTAGCATCTACAAGCTCTAGTTTGAGAATTTTCTGACTAAAGCAATAGAACTAAATTACCACTGATTACAGATTTATGTTCTTTTTGCTTTTCCTGCCAAATGTGCTTGTGTGCTATAACCAATTTCTGTAAAGCATTTTGGTACAAGCTTGTTTTGTTTTTTAAAGCGCTAAATAAATACACTTGAACTTGAACTACTACTTTATCAATAGCATAACACACCTATATTAAGTATAGCACTGTTAGATTGTAGCACTGTAGGATAATGTCTTGTGTCTTTGTCTCTTATTGGTGGGAGGTACGGAAATCTAGTTATATGGAACTGTTGATTAGAATCAAACAAGAGGTCATATACAGGCTTCATGCTGCTAGCTGGGCTTACATGTCATATGACCGTCATTAGGTTGGCCTGTAAGCAGACTTGGTCTAAATCAGTAGAAATACCTTGGAGCAAATCTCCCACTTGTCTACGTAAGACGGTATAAAACTGAGAACAATATAAAGCAATTGCCCATGAAATTAAAGGGATATGCACACAGTTAGGGCAATCTGATAGCAACATTAACCACAGCAGCCACATCATCTAGTCAACGGGCGTGGGTCTTCTTGCTCTGGCATTGTAATGTGTAGCCAAATAGAAGACTGAAAAAGTCACTGATGACTATCTAATTTTCTTTTTTGACATTTATTTACCCAGACACGGTTGACTGAGCGCACTTGCTCTTTTTCAGCAACGCCCTGCTTCACGCTCAAAACAGTTGCACACACTGACACCTGGGAGCTGCCCAGTGCAGCCAGGCTTCTGCTGTTGGCCGCTGAGCAGCCGGGGCTGAGGTGCTGCAAGGGCACTTTGACAGTAGCTGGTAAGGGAGGGGGGGAGGGGGGGTGTTACTCATTCACTTGTTCCAGGCGGATTTTTCCAGGGATTCAAACCGGCAACCTTCGGGTCACAAGTCTGCTTCTGTAACCTTTAAGCTATCTTGGTCTATAATTGCCCACAGTGTCATGTAGTAAAATTGTGACTTCCAATCTTCTATAAAATCTTTTTTTCGTGCAGGTTTAAAACTGTCATCTGTTTAATGGAGGGCATGACATCTTAAATCCTTCATAGAATTAGATGATCATTAAAGCCCGGTGGTCTTTAAAGTCACACTGAAATGAAAAATGCCTTTTTGCCTTTTTAGCTCATGCAATCATACCATACACCTATTTGACAATTTATGCCCCAAAAAAAAAAATCTAATATTTTTATATCAAGATCTCATTGCTTTTACTTCCTGGAAAACAGAGTATCTTTAGCGGTGACTTCATCGTGTACCAGGAGACGTACATAAAAATTCCAACCAACCATCACAGATTTGTGAACAATCCCGCCCCTCCCATCAAATAAAACTGCCTTTCTCTCCCTAACCGATATCCCATTGGTTTACACTTTTGAATGATCCCTCTCCACGTTTTGTCCCGCCCGGATATCCTGTTTCAACAAGAAATACACCAAATTGAGGAGGCAAGATGCTCTAAAAATGCAGTTTCATTGTGACCTTAAGGGATTTGAATGGTTTTCTTTTACTTGTAATTGAACCATGCATGTTTTTGAAACTCACATAGTCCTTTTCATGCTAACGTCTTAATGTTTCCTGTGAAACTTTGATCAATTCTGAGAACCTCTACTGTGTCATAAATTGTGTGCTTATATGAGTTGTACTGGCCCCTTGAAGGTGCCACTCAAGACAATGTGTACAAGATCATGAAATTGTAGTTGTGGGAAAGAGGTAGACCATTTCTGTGGAATGATGATACAGTATGCTCAAATAAGCTGTGATACACTGACAATAACAGTTGTGTAAGTTATAAATAAAGTAATATACCTATAGCACATAAATCTAAATAAACTTAGTTACATTTAAAAAAAGAATTTAATAGGTATAAATCATGATTGAAGGGGAAAAATGGAGATATTCTAGCAAAACAAGCGAGTAATAAATATCAGCCTGATTATATTCATTTTTAATTCCCTCAAAATAATAACCTAATGACAGAGCAGCAACAAGTGTCGAAGTGATGCTTCTCCCCTTATTCTGTGCAATTGTTATTTGATTTTTATTTTATTTTCAGCACTGTCAAGCAAAGTGCTACCTAGATTTGTAGGCTGCTTTACAACTGTACAAAATGAAAAAAAAAAAACCTCCCAAAAAGTTCTCAAATTCAGCAGCAAATACATCAGATGGTCAAGAAATCTCTGATTAATATAACTAATATTTGAATTAATATAACTAATATTTGGGCAAAATAAGTCCCAAAATGAATACAGTTCTTCAACATACTCTAACATTAACCACTATACACAAGCTTATGTAACCATTCATTGTGCTGAAAACTTGGTTGAACACCGACTGTACTTAGAGTCCTGGCTTAGAGATTTGAGGAAGGATCTCCTGTCTCAGATGTTTCGTGGAATTAGGACCAGAAAACATCCAGCAGGCTCAACAGGAAAGTCTGACATCCCAGAACTGCCCCACATCCCAGTTATGCTACACTACACTACACTATAGTACACTACACTACACTACACTACACTATAGTACACTACAGTACACTACACTACACTACACTACACTACATACACTACACTACACTACACTACACTACACTATAGTACACTACAGTACACTACACTACACTACACTACATACACTACACTACACTACACTACACTACACTATAGTACACTACAGTACACTACACTACACTACACTACATACACTACACTACACTACATACACTACACTACACTACATACACTACACTACACTACATACACTACACTACACTACACTACATACACTACACTACATACACTACACTACACTACACTACACTACAATACACTATAGTACACTACAGTACACTACACTACACTACACTACACTACATACACTACACTACACTACACTACACTACACTATAGTACACTACAGTACACTACACTACACTACATACACTACACTACACTACACTATAGTACACTACAGTACACTACACTACACTACACTACACTACATACACTACACTACACTACATACACTACACTACAGTATAGTACACTACAGTACACTACACTACACTACACTACACTACACTACATACACTACACTACAGTATAGTACACTACACTACAGTACACTACACTACAGTACACTACACAGGCATACGGCCCTACTCCGTATTCCTCAACACCAACTTCATGCAGTATTACAACAGATGATTCTCTTGTCTTCATCTCAAGTCTCATTAAGCTAATGGAAGCCTTGCCATCCACCCTCGCTTTGCTGTAATAGTGTTGAGAGGAAACAGTGATGCTCTGACTGATTGGGTTAAAGTGCTTTTAGCTACAGTGCATCTGTATGCTAAAATAATGCATAAATAACCCATAAAAATAACTCTGACTCATGGTTTTCATACATACTGTACTTGTGTGCATTCCCTGAAAAACTCAAAGCAGGGTTTCAGGCCATCTGCCATTGCTTTAAAAGAGAGGATTTGTGCTTCCACTGGCATTGCTAAGTCTTATGGGATCTCCTATTCTGCCTGTGGCGTGTTTCCTGCATGTCTTAGGGCTGCCCCAGTTTACAGCTGAGCAGACCTATACTCACTCTCTGCACACCCTGCAGCCACACTTTGACATTCACTTGGCTCCTATGTGTATATACACACAACATCACTTATGAAAACAAAACAGTTTTCAACATTATTGTCCAAGCTACTGGGACCCTATTCAGTATTATTATACCAGGCATCTTATAGCAGACTTGGCAAGAAGGTGCTTATGGAAAATCCTTTTCTCCTATCATACTATCATCAGCTTCGGTGTTATGTCTATACATCCAATATCCACTTTATTAGCTACATCTAGCTAGAACTGGATACTGGAACTGGACACCCTTTTTGCATCCAGGCATGGATTCAACAAGGTACAGAGATCTCAGTCCATGCTGACCCAGTAGTGTTACACCGTTCCCGCAGATTTTTCACCAGCACATTCATGCTACGAACATCCCATTATCTCCAAGATGCTCTGTTGGGTTGAAATCTGGGGACTGCACAGGCCATTGAAGTAAACTGAAGTCACTGTCTTGTTCCTGGAAGATGCTTCATGACATGGCACATTATCCTGCTGGAAGTATCCATTTGAAAAAAAAAAAAAGGCGAGACTGTGGCCATGAAGGGATGCACCCGGCCGAGCAGCAATGCTTAGATACGCGGTGGCGTTCAAATGATGCTCAAATATTACTAAGGGTCCTAATGTGCATCAAGAAAACATTCTCTGCATCTTTACACCACCAGCAGCAGACTGTACTGTTGACATCAGGCAGGTTGGATCCATGGATTCTTGCTGTTTAGACTAATTTCTGACCCGGCCATCGGCATGTTCTAAGAGAAACCGAGACTTGTCAAAATAGACAAATTTCCGCTGTTGAGTTGTCCAGTTTTGGTGATTTCGTTCCCACTGTAGCTTCATCTTCTTGTTCTCAGCTGACAGGAGTGGGACTCAGCATGGTCTTTATGCTGCTGTAGCCTATCTGCTTAAAGGTTCGATGAGTTGCATGTTCTGAGATGCCCTTCTGCACATCACTGTTGTACAGAGCTGATATTAGCTTGAATGAGACTTGTCACTCTCCTCCAATCTTTCTCACCAACAGGACCACTGCTGACTGGATGTTATTTGTTTATCATAGGAACTACTGGCACCAACGATTATGCCACATTCATAGTCGCTTAAATCACGTGTCTTCTCCATTCTAACGTTTAAGAGTAGCTGAACCTCTCAACCCTATCTCATACGTGACACAGGAGGCGTACCTAACAAAACTGGATACTGAGCGTAATTCACACTGAGTGTATAGAATCTTTGTGTATACACTGAACAACGGGACGTTACGTTACTTAATTGAGAAGCTAAGAGTTTAAAATGTGAGGTTGTCAGAAGAAACGGGAGCATTTCAATTATTTTTCAGACAACCATGCCACCAACACAAATAGATAGCCTGGATCGATGAAAGAAAACCACATCTCTGTAATTAGAATTTTTTTTTTTTTTTTTTTAATTGTTAAAATCCTTCAAGCGTTGTTAAATATTTGATCTTGTGTAGCTCAATTTGGAGAGCATGGCACCAGCATTGCTAGGATTAGGGGTTTGATTCCCACTCACAGTACTGTAAAATGCTTTGAATAAAAGCATCCAAATGTAACTCATTGTACTGTGTTTGTTTGAAACAGCAATTTGAGGCACAAACAACAATCTAATATAAATTTAAAATTATATACATTTCTTTTGTCAGCTGCAGCACGTCTAGACAGTGAGGAAGTCATTGCAGTTCTATGGCAGGATATGACAATAGCATTGTGCCGTTTAGTTCAAATATAGACTATGAGCAATAGAATACTGTATGTACAGATATAGCCTTCACAAAGTGCTGACGAACTCGGACAGTGTTACAGTATGTGAGATCATGAGAGACTAATGGTCATCATCACTGACCCGTGTCAATAGAGGGCTTTCAGATGAGACAATGCACCCTCCGGCAGCCATATTGGAGGTCCATAACTCTTGGGCAATAATAGCTGTGAACTGCAACGAATGAATGAATTGGCTGTCTCAATAGAACTGAAAACACATGGTTAATTTCGGCTGTTTTTGACCAGGAACTGGAACTGATCATTTCACCGTTGATGCATCGAATCGATTTTGTGTTTATATAATGTCAGCTTGTTAGCTAGCTAAACACATCTGAATTGCGAACTAGCTTGTTTAGGTTAACTGAGCTGACTCTTCTTAAGCTACATAGTGTTTTGGAGTAGGGACCAAAGGGTCTAGGGCTAAAGACAAGGTAGTTTTCTGTGTCACAGTAACCTAAATTTGGAAACAGATCTATCTTACCACACCACAACAAACTTTGTCAGTTTTATCACCTGGTTGTTACATATTTAGCGATTATTAGCACACAGTCAATTCTTCAAAGCACCTCCATGACACCAGCTGTGGGTGATAGGAGATTTGTAACTGCAAAGCCTCTGTATCACATGTGCGTGGTTTGTTCCAAGAATTCTCATCCAACATTTTAACATCAAGACAAAGAAATAGCTCCAGTATTAGATTATGAGAGACAATTTGATGTATCTGTGATAAGCATTTACTTCCTTTGATGTCTATTTACATCTTTTGTATATGAACATTTCGTATGGGTTGAATTAGCAGAGTTATGCATTTTCCGTGGCTGCGGTTCTTCATGCTAGGCCATTAAGTCAGCATTAAGTATGATTTAAGATTCTGTTCAAAAGTAAATTAAAAAAAATCAGTTAAACAAAAATGTTACTTAAATTGTATGAAAATCCAGTTTTAATTAAAAGCTGCTGATTGTTCTTTTTCCTCCTAGTGTTGGCTTGCCCTCTCATATGATTGAATTAGGCTTCATGTGACATTTCCAAGCGGCCAATCATTTTTGAAGTATATCATTTCAAATAGGCAGTAATTTGGTATGCCTCAGTTTTGCGCTTTGCTGAAGTGTGCCTCAGGATGTGCCTCAAAAGTTTGAAAGTAACTGCTCTGGACCACAATTGCTATGTTAACATACACAGGCATAAACTGATTTTAACCAGATGAAGGCATTCCTCCAATATTCTGACTACGAAATTGTCATGTAAACGCATTGTTTTAGTCAGAGTAAATTATTAGTGATATTGATTTATTTGGCCATGTAAACACCTTATTGTTTTTAAATCTGCTTGTTTCAAAAAAGTCATTAAGTACGGTGCATTTATTTACACAAATCACAGCATGGCAAGCGATGGAGGCAAAAGACAACATGTTTGACCGTGAAACCCTTTTCATGTTGAACTAAATGAAAGAAATTAACATCCTCAAGTTTTGAATAATACCGCTGGCATCAGTGTTCTGTAAGCACATCAACGCAAGCAACATAAAATACCAAAAATATCTGTAAAAAAAAAATGCTTTGCTTGATATTGAGATGGCCAAAGGTAACTGTATCACTTTGAACCACGTCAGTGTTTAAATCGAACTATCGCCTGATTCACAGTAACCAGAGTAAACATTACGCAATGACAACTACATACTGTGTGAAATTTACTGCGAGCCGAATCATTTTCTGCTGCAGCTACATGGCATCATAATGATGTCATATTTGCCGGATCCTCCTGTCAGTGCCTGACTGCGATGATGCACATGACTGGAATGATGAGAGCGGCCTTGTAAGCACCGTGATGCTAGAGTTGAAGTGATACTGTGACGCATGAGGGAGGTGAGTGAGGTCAGACTTAAGAGGTCAGACGAGTTGTAATTTGCCTCTCCTCTCGCTGGTAAACGGTACCAACTCTGTGATCTTCCAAAGAGGGTACAGAGAGTTCCCTCCTGTTTTACTTCGTCTCTCTCCGCTCTGCATCTGAATCCACCTTGGAAGGCGTCAAAGCGACCGCCGCACGCAGGCGAAGGCCCTGCGTAAGAGCAGCAGCAGATGGCAGAGGCAGGGGAAGTGACACAAAGACTTCTGATTGAAGATAATGCTCCCCGTTTGTCAAACCGTCGGGGCGGGCTCGCGCTAAATAAGCCCATCCTTTTACTGATACGGAGACAGGACCAGAGATTACTCATTTTCATAATGAGGAAAGTGTTCGACTGCAAATTGAGGCCGATTATATCTACTGAGAGCTTTCGAGGAGGTTGTTTTTCATCGAACGTGCTACAAAATTTCGCAGATCGTTGCCCTCGTGAAGGGAGTGAATTAGCACTGGAGGTATCAAATACAACATCCCTCTTCATCACCGGCGGGGCTGTAGGATAGAGCTTTCCATCATGCCGCTGTGATGACAGCATACGTGGAGTCGAATTTCCTATAATGTCATCTGAAAGCTGAATCATAGCGGGCTCTGCGTGCGCTAACCGGGTTTCAAAGCTGATGTCTTTGCTTTAAAAGGAGCAGCGAACTTGGCAATTCCACACATCAGGGACACATCAGGAGATAAGTGTTCCTGCCCTCGAGAGGACCCAGCCGGCCCCCCCACCTTCTTTATTAACACGCAAGAATTTGTGGGCCTGTTTGGGTCTTATCTGCACGTGTTATGTCTCGCAGCTGCCGGCCCTCCAAGGTCAATGTTTTGACTATTGGGGAAACCTGAGCAGTCTGATTTTAAACTGCAACAGGACTCTAATGCATCCGTCGGTTACAAATGCCTGTAGTTTTATACTCTCGGCAACTCTGTTTAACGTCTTTTTCGTGTTTATTTCTCTGGGTACGCGGGACAGTGCCACGTCCAGCCCCGGAGCATCTGGATCTCTTCAACGCTAAGGAGAGATAATGGGCGGGAGCTGCTGAAAATGCAAAACGGCCCCAAATTGTTGGCACACCGCTGGGCTCCGATTATGTTTGCGAGACATGAATTTATTGGAAATGCTCCAGAAACGTGTGTCATAAACTTCTGTCTGGGGCAGCTGTCTGCTTAGCATCACACACACACACACACACACACACACGCACACAGAGCCGGGACGGGGAGTCCTGTGTAAACTGCAAGATCTCCTAGGAACTTCCCCATGCTCTCTTCTGTCCATTTGTTGTTTATTTAAGCTCACGTTTACATAAACTGATGTCGCATAAGTAAACACAGATAAATGACACCTGTCTGGGGCAGAAGAGCAGAAAAACATATTTTGGGCCGACACTACAGCTGCTGCTTACATGTGTGTGTGTGTGTGTGTGTATTTGTGTGTGTGTGTCTGTCTGGTTTCCCTTGTCTACAGTATATATTTGGTTGCCAGTTCACCTCTACATGTGTGGTTAAAACACCAAAAACGGTTACAAATTGAGTTCTGCTCTACAAAAATGCTACACCAGTTGGTTTTCACGACTTAACAACAAGAGGAGTTTTCCCACTTCCAAGTAGACGGAGACTTGGTGCGCATTACAATGAAAATCTGAAAGGTGTTTTTGTGTCGTACGAATGCCCAGGCGATTTGTCAAGTGTAAGTGGATTGCATTCCCTCGCGCTGCTCAAACTCCCATCTGTTCCTGGAATGTGGGCTGACGTGTGACCCGCTATTGATTAGGACTAGATAGCCGCGGCGCTGTCGTCATTGTCTGCAGGCAGCGGCCCAGCTTGTCCCCTCTCACCGCACTAACCAGGATCACGAGTGTGTAGGCATTCAGTCGCAGCCTTTTCCCAGTTATTTATTTACCATACAGAAGGAGCCATTGTAGAAGTTCCACCTTTTTTTTTTTTTTTTTTTTTTTTAATGCATGCACTGCATCTAGAGGTGGAGTTCTTCTTCTCTCCTGCTCGAGTGTTGAGATGAACTGCTTGGCGAGTTCAAATTCTGTTGTTTTTTTTTTTCCAGAAGCACCAGAAGGCGCAAAGGAATGAAGTGGCAGTAATGATGCTCTGACTGATGTGATAAATATTCCTATTTAGTTATTCACAATCTTTGAAAAACTAAGAAACAGCATTAATGTAGAGTAGATGTGGGATGAATGCATAATGGGGGATTTTTTTTGTGCTATCCTTAGTTAGAACCAGTAAAGTGAAAAGCTACATCATGCTAACATTTTAGCAGTTGGTAGGTTCTTCGAATCATTAATGTCCATTTTCCATAGAGCTCCCAGAGATGTGAAAGCTCATATACTCACTGGGGCTGCTGGGAGGAGCGTATTGACTGAAATTGGACGCTAAAGAACCCGCTGACCACTTTCCTCCCTCCTCTCTCCCATCCACGCTCTGTCCCAACGCCCAAACCCTCAGCAGCCCACCAATGGGACCTACGAGAGCGAGGGTGGGGTCCCTCTCAGCTCACCATTACTATAATTTAGCGATAATGGCCAAGCGCCGGTGCATTCTCACGCAGCGTCGCCGCGGTGTTGTCAGTGTGTTAGCGCGGGGGGCGATGTGGCGCCTGCTCAGATCAAACAGGAGCTTGGCCCCAGTCGCATGAGACGCGCCGCCCGAGGCGTTCGGTGTGACTCTACTCAAGCATCCAAAGTCACAAGAGGTAAACCGCCCTGCCACAAAACATGACCTTTACAAAAGCTGGTAATAGAACAGAAAATGTACACAAACAAGGTGGTTACAGGCTCGTGCACCAGCGCGGCGGTGCCAGTGTTTGTGCAGCTGTGTATGTACGCAGCGCAGCAGCAGGTAAGGCAGAGGAGGCGGTCCAGGTGGAGGCGGTCCAGGTGGAGGTCCAGAGCCACACACAACCTGCCGCCTCCTCCTCTCCCATGCTCTCATAGGAGGGGAGGTAAACAAGATGACTCTAACCTTTAACTTGGCCGGCGTACGTGTTTAGTTTGGATGTTTGCTCATGCACATTTGAAAACATGTTGACTGATGGCTATCAGCCCGCCTGTTGACACAGCATAGTACTACGCACACTCTGTTTTACTGCATTACTGTAAAAAGGCACAATATGAATAATTGCTTGGGCCACTGCCATCTCTTTAGTTTATCAGTCAGCTTTCCTAGGAAAGCAGGCTGATGCATCGGGTTCAAACACGTGGGAGTGGACTTGTTTTTACACAGCGTTACAGTAGATATGTTCAAATAGATTGAGATAAAGAGATGATTGCTGTTGCTGCGTATTTATTTTTTAAAACGTAGTGTTCCTTATACAGTCTTGGAGGACTATGTATTCATGCCAGACAATTGTGTCCCTTTTTTTCTGTGAACTGAAGGCTTTTGTATGAATTTGTTTGTTTTCCCACAGTATCATTGTTTTGCCCCCTGCCAAAAATAGAGGAAAACATGTCTACTTATCAACATGTGGAGAAACAAAAGGAATTGGCAAGACAAACCAGTTTTGATCCTATTTTTAGATGCCAAGTCACTCTAAAGATTGTTTTGTGGTGTTTGTTATTAGATGTTTTCCTTCCCAGCCATCGAAAATAGATGCAGACATCTTATCCTTTGTGCTCTGCTGTAGTGTCTCTGTGTCTGTTGCTGGTTGCCATCAGGACAGGACAAATGAGACTATTTTGGAACGAGGTAAGATCAAGCCTTTATAGGATGATTGAATAAGACTGAGGCGGCTAAATGCTAGGCATTCATAGATACGGATGGTTGCCCTTCTACTCCGCTGGCAGGCAATCCATTACACAGAGTTGTCTAGAGTCTAGAGTTGAGACCCTTAAACCCAAATATCAGTTTTACGGTGTTTAACGCCCTCAATCTCAGCAAGTCTTCACAAAGTTTTGTCTTTACTGTTCCCTCATCAACGGTAGAATGGTTGTGTTTTATGCTTTTCGCTGTAGTGTTAGTGCTGGGTTTTTTTTTTTTCTACTTAGATTTGACTTTGTGCTTCACTTTGATCTCTCCTGCGGAAGAAAGCAGCAGAAAATGATCAACAAGAGCCGGTGTATGGGGAGTTCCAGCAGCATATCCCACGTGGTTTGCTGCACAGTGTTCAGAAAGGACCGTATCTCTTTGATATTATGTTAGCTGAGGATGTGATTAGTGGCCCGGCTCATGGCTCTCGGTGCTCTAGTGGACTGTCCAGTCCAGTTGTTAACAAGGGCGTGTGTCTCGACTGAGCTCTTCCCCCCCCCCCCCACCCTCAACACCGCTCGCTGCAGCTTAAACCGAGGCCGCGAGGGGGGAGGGGGACGCGGGAGAGAGCTGGGGTAGTTCAGCCTGGTTACATCAGCTTCAGCCCTCACTTCCCAGCGCTGGGACAGTGATCGATGGGCTTAGACATGCTCTGTAGGACAGGCGGTGGGTGGGTTAGCTCATTTTGTTTGTGTCCTCCTCCCCCATGATTTACTTCGCCGGGGGAAGTCGGCTCAAATTTGAAAAGTGCGTGAGAGAAAGAGGAAAGGCTGCACTGTCAGTTGTGTGGTTTTAACGGGGAGACTCGAAACTGAATGTACCATTTGATTTAGTTTTTTAAAGAATCTTAGTTTTTCTTCATTTCACATGCAAGACTTTTAAGTGCTTGTGGGATGCTTCACAGAAAATGTGCCAAGTGGAACATTCTTCAACCTTAGACCAGGCTGTACATTGTCTTGTACATGATTAAAGAGAGCAACCACTTTTTCCTGTGGAAAATGCTCACTCTATTTTTAGCATGATAAAGCCTCCTAAATGAGTTGCCTGTACTCTGTGGTTGAGAGCTGTTGCTGTCCTGGGTTAATATGCCGGCCATAGCTGAAGGATGCCAGGAATAACCCAGCTGGGTCGCACTGACCTCTTGGAGCTGGGCAACGCTCCAGGTCTCAATTAAGTGATGCTCTCTCTTCTCCAGAAAAGGCCATAATATTTAAATGGGGTTTGCAAGAGTTATAGCTTTTTTTTTTTTCCTCTGAATGGAGTGATGGCACTGAACCAAAGAGATTTCTGGACCTTGAGTTAAATATGTATGCAATGCCCTCACTGGGTTCTTCTGCAGAAGTGTGTCTTTTATTTGCCTGTATTATATTTTCATGATAAAAAGGAAGTTCACACTCCATTGAAATCCTTTATGGGAAAAAAGAGTAATACTGCTGATTTTTTTTTCTTTTAAATGTGTTTTGCTATGCCCTTTAGCAGTTCAATCTGTATTATTGAACATTCACAACTGTCTCCCATAGTGAGAAATGATCTAATACATGGTGTTCACACCATGCACAGCTCCAAAGAAAATGAACTGAAAAAGATGGAAAATGTGACTGTGACAGTACCCATGATGATTTTCTTGGGATAACGATACCTTCGCTGGCTCAAAACTGATAGCAATACTGTAATAAAAAGCTTTTTGTAAGATGGAAAAGCTCAGACAAACTTAATGTTCAAGTTTTTGAAGTTGGTCTCATTTCCAAGCTGTACATCATAATGATACCAAATGTTACAGCCTCAATTTTCTGCTTTCTAGCTTCAGGAAAGAGCTGGCGGTGCTTATGATTAGATTGTCCCATACCATAAAATAACCTGTAGAATATAAAAATTGAGGAAACCTGAAGTTGTCAGTGATAACCCTGCCTATGTAGGCCTGGCTGTGTAGCTGTGTCTATTTAGTCAGGACTTTGGTAGGTGTGGAAGGTTGAACCTGTCCTTCTGTTACCATGCCTTTAAGCTACAGACCAGGTTTAGATACGGATATGTTGACAGTAGCTAGTGATGCCTCTATTCGTCACTGAACTTTTTTGCGAATTGTAGCTGGAGGAAAATGACAAAATGGCTAAATACAGCTGGAGTTGAGGAGAACCACATTGTCTCTGCCAAGGATTATGGGATAATAATAGTTTGCCTTATTACCAGCATGCAAACATAGTGTAATATGGAGGTGAAGAAGTCACTCTACACAATGGTAAAATCACAATGGTGATGAAGCCTATTTTGTTTGGTTCACACTTCCTCCTGCTTGCTGATATTGTGGTTGTTGTGTTAAGATGCGCATAGTGGCACGGCTCTGCTATCAGCACCATTAAGCTTGTACTGCCGCCAGCCTTACTAGTATATCAGTCTGACAGAAAATGAAATGAGAAACAGTCTTTCCTCAGTACCTCAGGAGCACTTCAGCTCCCCGCTGAAGATACTATCACACAGTCTGCACTTCCTGAAAAACATGTTGCTGCTTCTTCATAGCTGCGCTGACTTCTCAGAGGTAAAATAAGCAGAACTGCCAACATGTCAAAAGAACATTTCAGCTGTTTGCAAAATGGACATGATGAATCCCATTTTGTTGCTCCAGAGCTCATAGTGTATTCTTGGAGAGCCATTATGTTGCATTCACATAATGAAATCTCAGTTTCTTACATTTTACCGAAATGTTTTTCAATATGGCGTGCCTCTTAAAGGAATAATCTGTGAGGATTTCATTTATATAAATGTCCGTTTTGCTATACTCTGTCGCCAATTGATATAACACAAATAGTGATTCAACATATACCTATAGTTCATGAAAGCTTTTACATGAAAGCTTTTACATTTGCTGCATTTGCTGTTCTAAACACCCAGTGGCAGGTATAGGCCTTTCCTGGGTAAAATCCACTGGCACACACAAAGCAGCTACAGCGGTTTGATTGGAATCAATAGAAGAAGAACTGAGTAGTTAGCATGAGCAGCGATAGCCACCGTGGCTGAACAGACAAAGAAAAACGCAAAGAAACTCAAACTTCATCAACAGAAAATCCAAGGAAAAAGTCATCACAGTACTGGACAAGTCAAGTGCAGAAACACCACAGCGATGAGCGCTTAGGAACAAAGATGTCACCAAAAACCCCCCCCCCCCCCCCCCTCCCAAAAAACAAGAATCTCACGGATCACAGCTTTCACTGAAGCCAAAATAGATCTGTATGGCATCTCAGTGGTAAAAGCCTGTAAAACATCCTGATAAGCACAAATAGCGTACATATTTTCAGAGGAGATTAAGAACACCTAAGCCGTCTTTGCACAGCTGACCCGGCTGAAATGCTGCAGCAGAGCCAGGATAGAATTAATCTTGGTCGTTTTCAACAAGTGTTCTTTATCCACTTTTTTTTTTTTACCCGGTATGATCATCTTTAAACTGCGGGAGGGGGAACCACAGGAACCACTGGATCTGATGCAGCAATAAACTTTATTTATCTTGTGGGTAATTGTTGTGTGATGCCATTTTATAACCATTTATACGTCTGGCAGATTAAAGATGTTTTCGTTCATATTTCTAGTTTTGCTAGCTAAACTGCTTGAATCGAAACCAAGTCTCTGTGAAGCTAGCTTAGATTTTTTGCGGTTCTCCCTCACCTCAAGTAGACGGCAGTTTCCCCTCTGATAGCCTAACTTCTACGCACAACTTAACGCACAGGTGATGGAGCGCTTGCTGTGGCGCGAGATGGTTACCACGGTTACTGTGGCACTTGCACAGGCGTTTCTCCAGCTTTACTTTACACAGACTAAATACTGAATCTGGTCTTTTCTGCTGCTTTTCTCCCAGGTCGTGAGTCGGGTCAGAGCCTTTGTATTTTAACCCCTGTTTTACCCCAGCTTCACACAGAAACCGAACCCAGGTCAGATCCACCAGTAACCCGGTGTAAATGCTCTGTGTAAAGACGGCTCTATTTGGGAAACACAGGAGACTCAGTGTGATCCATTTTTCCGCTTCCTCCCTGTGTGTGTGTGTGTGTGTGTGTGTGTGTGTGTGTGTTTGTATGGTGTTAGTCGGGTCTGGGGGTGGAAGGGGGGGCGGTTAGCCTTGCGGCAGTGTCTGTGTTGATGGAGGGAGAGGGGGCCTGCAGGATCCTGTGTGTCAGCAGCCTGCATGTGAGAGACATTGCCTGGGCGGAAGTGCATCACTGGCAGATGGCCAAAGCCCCCCCCCCCTCCCTCCCTCCCTCCCTCCCTCCCTCCGCCCCCTGGTCTATCTTCCTCCTTTGTCTCTGGACAGAGAACACAGAGTCCCTTTAAGGAAGCCACTGGAAAAACGTATGGAGCTGCTCTGTAGCTCTTGTCACAGTCAAGGCAACTGTCCTTCCTTTATGTTTTTCCAGTCAGCCCTCTGACTAATACTTGTAACATGAGTATGTATTATAAGTGTGAAATCAACTTGTTGCATTGTCGGTTTTGTATCTTGATCTTGCCACGTAATTCTGCATGTATTATCAGAGAGTGTGATTGTGCTATCTCTTGTGGTTTATGACATGGGATGTTTATTTACACGTTGTGCGAGGAAACTCCCACCTCTAGTGACACAGTCATATCTAGATGCGGCTTGACTGTGATTGGATGGAAGCCGTGCCACTCGCTGGGTTTCTGGGAGTGGGAGGAGCCCCGGTCTACAAGTTCTGTGTTGTAGTGAAGTTGTCATGGAGGAGCTCTTTGTATTTGAACTGCAGCTCTGCTTCTCTCCTCGCTCACAGAGGGATATCGGCACAGGAAATACGTTGGGGGAGTAACACCTGCTGCCTCAAAAGAGCAACACACACACACACACACACACACAACAACCACACACAACCGCATGCACACTAAAGCACAGTGACATGCTCAAGTAAAGCCAGCCTGTTCTTTCCTCGGAACTCAATCGGGTGTTTGATCAAAAGTTAACACCCCAACTGAAGTCCAACTGTTTAGTGTGTTGTGTTGTGTAGTGTGTAGTGTGTTTAGTGCATTGCCATGGAAACACTCTGCAGTGTACACACAGTAAGAAAAGTTTATCAAACCATCTGTATATGCTTGTTGACCATTTACAATCTCAAGATCAAGATTCATATCATGTTTGAAATGTAAAGTTAGCATTCCCCATCAACAAACATATATGATTTGACCGCACCGGCTTTCCGGGAAAGTGTTTGCTTTTTGCTGTGTGTTGAAGTCATGTTCTGAACTCGCAATGTCGTTTCCCAGGCATGGAAGAAGCGCTGGTTCATCCTGCGCAGCGGCCGAATGAGCGGCGACCCCGACGTTCTCGAGTACTACAAGAACGACCACTCCAAGAAGCCCATCCGCGTCATCGACCTGCACTGCTGCGAGCAGGTGGACGCCGGCCTCACCTTCAAGAGGAAGGAGTTCCAGGACAGCTTCGTGTTCGACATCAAGACCTCAGACCGCACCTTTTACCTAGTGGCCGAGACCGAGGAGGAGATGAACAAGTGGGTCCGCTCCATCTGCCAGCTGTGTGGATTCAACCAGTCCAACGACAACCACGGTAGGACGCCCTGACCCTTTCCCCACTTTAGTCATTTTGTAATTTGTTAATCGGGCCTCCATTCCAAATGAACTGACCTCATATAAACATCTCAAGTAGATTTAAAGTGACCCAACTGGTCCCACTTCAAAGAGATTTTGATTTTCTCAGTTTATCCATCTCCATGTTTCAGTCAGGTTAGGTAGAGAATCCAGTTGCAGCCTGCCATTCCTACTATCCCTACTATCTCTTCTATCCCTGTGTTATTCTCTGGATACACACTGCTCTTTTCAAATGTCTTTTCACACCTTTGAATTGTCAACCATCAGTTGGCACTGTTGAGAATCCAGTTTTTAGATAGCTATTACCTAATACATAGTGGTTTCTTTACTGATTTTATACAAATATTTGTTTCGATTTTTAAGACAAATATTTAGTAGGCTACTTAACAAAATACAATAACACTTCCCTTTTATGAGTCTCCCACTGTGCTTTCTCATATTATTTGGAACGGCTTGTTGCTTAGCTCTCACAAAATCCAGCAGCAGAGCACCGGCTACATGATATCACTGGCAATTGTGTTTTTTCCATCTTTGTTATTTGAGAGAGTTGAATAGGAACATCCCTGCCAAATGGACACAATGTCTGAGAGTGTTATTGATTTTTGTCTTCATTTGTTTTGTTAAAGCAATGGCCTGATCTGCCTGTCATCTCCAGGACAATGGAAAGTCTTATACTGAATACAAGCCTTTTAGCTACCAGCTCATCAAGCAGATACAGAGGACTTTATGTTGTGTGTTTGCCACAACTACCGTTTTACATTTTGTTCGGATGAGAATAGCTCAGTGAGGGAGAGCATGGCACTTTCACTGCTGGGCGTAGGGGTTTGTTTCCCTCTGTGGCCACCTATGCTGAAATTGAATTCACTTATAGTACTGCAAAGCGCTTTGGATAAAAGCATCCATCTGATGGCATAAATTAATGTTAAAGCTGCACTAGGCGAGATTTTTATGTAAAAAAGCACCTGTCTTATCTGCCTAAATCAGGAAGTGAAGCTGCAACAGAGAAGAGCGTCCCATCCCCACTAATTTAGATGCTGGAGATTTGCCTTAATTGCCCAAATTAAATTCTGGTGTCGGGTATGATCACTGGTGGGAAATCTCTGCACACAGGAAGTCATGCATAAAAATGTAAGAGCAAAATACAAACTCCGCTCCGTCCAGAGAAAGCTGGACTCACCAACGTTAGATCTTTTCCTCTCTTGCCCCTTTGGTGTATTTTGGTATAAAGCATCACAGACCAGCTGGGTTGGTAAACACGTGTGTTCTGTGTGTAGTGTGTTTATGTCACAGTTCATGATTTCTGGGTGTTGAACCCAAATAACTGAAACATTTGCCTCTCGCTGCCATTTGGGTGCCGCCAACATGCAAAGTTGCCAAGTGCAGCTTTAATATAATCTTGCTCTGATGAAGCTGCAATACAAATGTGAGCTCTAAAATAATTTGTGAAGGGGATTAACTAAGGAGACCCCAAGAAGTCTTAGTTTTAATGTTATGTGAGAAATCGACCATGAATCTGACTGCTTAAAAAAGGAAAGCAGTACTAACATTTAAAATCCTGTATGTTACACCTGATGAGAGTTTGTTAGAAACAGCTCCTTTCACTCTCTTATTTCTGCCCATCCACACCCTCACACTGTTGTTTTCCACCACCTGCCAGCTGGTGGACGTTTATCCATGGCTGATTAAGCTGATCATCTGTAACATGCAGTATGTCCAGGTGTTGAATAAAAACAGCTATGGAGTGTGTAATAATGCTCACATCAGGAGTGGATCCCAAAGGTCTACGTTGAATAATTAGCAAGGTCTTGCTATGAATCTCAAACTGTATCGTGTGCGTGTGTGTGTGTGTCAGTGGGGTGTGGCTGTGAGAATGGGTTGGGGGAGAGAGAGAGGGTTGATGTAATGACAGCTGCATAACTGATTGCAATCCCTTTTGTTGTAAACGTCACATCATGCACTGTAATATTTGGTCGTATAACCTTGTTTTCATTGAAAGGGCTGGTTCCTCTTTCTGAGGAACTTTATTTTTTCAGTAACTGGGAGTTCTTTCAGTCCATCCAAATGCACTCGCCTGGTGTGTTTTAGTGGGTGAGAAATTGCAAGCAGAATTTAGCATTTGTTAGCACCCGTGACTACTTGCAAAAAATCACTTGCATCATCTTCTAAACCATGTCCTGATTCTCACCATCGATATCTGCGAAGAAGGGCTGCAATTTTCAGATAAATAGTTTTCACCCCCACTGATTTCCATTAGCATTGCAAACAAATACTAACACCTTAATGTGTTACACTGTCTAAGTGTACTAACACCAAATGTCTCACTGCACAAGACAGGGGTGAAGATGTTTGTTCAGTGAATTTCAGAGAACTCTCAGTTCATAATAAATCAGATATAAAAACCTCCCCTATCCCTTTTAAGGCTCAGTTTTTATCAGTAATCGTCTCTTACACTCTCTGCGCACACATAGCCAAATAGTGAGCTAAACCCTCCTGGATAAAGTGTGAGATGTTTTTCTTTCATGTATCTGCTCCCCGAGGCCATAGCTGCTCGGCTGTGTGGTTCCCTGTTGCGTCATCGCCACCGTCTTCAGTACGCAGGAAAGCACCGAAATTTATTGGGAAAAGCAGCCATGGATCCTGAGTGGAGTAATAAGGGAAAACTATGAACATAGTTTTTGGCAGTCCAAGCCCAGATGAGAACCTTATCTGACCTGGAGTTAGTTGATGGACCCACCAGCTGGGTCTGCTTGTTCACACATACAGCGTACACTTCCAGACAGGCGCCCCACCCTCCTCTGTGTTCGTCTATTTTTCTGACCCCTCCCTCTCTCTCTCTCTCTCTCTCTCTCTCTCTCTCTTGATGCTGACCACCTGCCCCCTAGAGTATACCTTCCTTATAAAAAAAAAGAGACTTTGCGTGAGAGACATTTACAAGCCATAGCCAGTCGCTTTTCCAAGGACTGGGGGAGAACTGTAGGCTGCTCCTCCCAACTGTAATGCAAATCACCCAGCCCTTCCTCAGATTAACTGCTGCCAGCTCCCCAACCAAGTATCAGGTTGTTGTCAGTGTTGCTTGCATGAGGAATTGAGGAATTGAATACTCCTCCAAACTGTTTTTGCCAACCCTGACTTAGTGTAGAACTAGGCGTGTTTTATGGAAATTATAACACAATTGGAAAGCATATTTCACTCATCAGCCCGCTTGGCCGAAACTACCTGTTGTATAATATAGCAGAAATACGAAGAGGCTGTTCTTTCTTGTGATTATGGGTACAACAGTCAGGCACAGTCATTGGGTATGTATGTAATAACAGTGAAGAAAGTATGTAGGTATTATGGAGGTTACCAATGCAATGTATTGTCTAAAACGTTTTCAACAAATTAGTGAGCATACACTACCAGTTCAAAGTTTGGACACACCATATTTTTCTTTATTTTTATTATTTTTTTACATTTTAGAATAATAGTAAAGACATCAAAACTATGATATAACACAAATGGAATTATGCAGTGACCAAAAAAGTGTTAAACAAGCTTTGGAAAGAAATTCATACATAGGCATCAACTTCACTATTTATATTTGTCTAAGAAACACATTTCAAGCATTTAAGCATAAGCCTTTAGATCAAAATGGCTTTAAGATGATGAAAAACATAGTACATTCAATCAGGTGTGTCCAAACTTATGACTGGTAGTGTGTAACTTGCTTCCTGGTAACAACAAATTCCATTTTTGCTAACACAGTCTTGCTGTGCGGGAATTCTCAGCACAGTTGGAATGTGCTTTCGACCAATCAGATTGGCTGGAACTACCTGTTCAATAATAGGGCGTGACAGTAGAGCTTCATTATTCTTACTATTGATGCTGGTGGTGATGCTTGTATGTGTGTCTGTCTGTGTATGAGAGAGAGAGAGAGAGAGAGAGAGAGAAGCAGGGATGATGTGAGAGCAGTGCAGACCTGACACAGGGATGACTTCCTGTCTGCTTCAGACACTCCGTCTCCCATCTTGATCTCGCCTCTTGACCAGCCAGTGAACAGATAGTGCTGCTGGACCTGAGCCACGTCTCTCACAGTACCAACACATTAACTGTCTTTTTACACGTCAGCCTTCGAAACACTTATCTGCCAATGCGGCACCTTGCGCTTTGGAGTTTTGCGATTCTGGTTTGATTAAGTGCCGTAGATATGCGGATGGTGATTGGAACTAATAGAGGGTGGCCATTGCTGGATAAGTGTGCACACATCTCTTTTATCAGTTAAGACGTTTTGTGGTTTCCTGGTAGACAGCTGCTGAGCTGAGCCGGTGTGTCACCAAACAGACTGGGAATTTCTTCTCTGGGAGACAGACCAAGTTTAAAATCCTGAAAAGTTAGTTCCTCTTACAGAGGACAACACAAACTGAGAGCAACTCATAAATAAAGCTATATTTACCTCACTAATCCTTTAGGAATGGGGGACATTCAAATGAGCAAAATATAAGGGGGCCATTGAAATGCTATGAAATACCAGAACAAATCATATTTTTTTAAAGTGAAACATTATTCCAAGATTAATTTGCAGTTGACAGACCTCTGATTACATGTGTCAACAACAGTTGCCCACAAGTAATAGAATAAATATACAGTATGTTCACATTGCTGCACGTTTCATTCACTACGACTGTCTGGTGAACCTAAATGACGGAATTGTGGCCAAAACTAATCGTCGCATTGCCCGCATGTGGAAATCACGGGCGAGGTCGCGCACCGCATGAAATTCAAAACAATACAGATGATACTTCAGTTAACATTCTTCCCCCCAAGGATTGGCTGAAGGAAGAGGAACCAGAACCAACTAACCGATTCCGGCGGGGTTTTTTCTTGTTGGGGCATATTGAGAGCTGAATTTTCCTACATTGCCACTACAATACTGGAGTTTTCAGGCACGCTGTTGTGATGCAAAGCACAAGAAGCATGAATGCAAAGGTGTATGGATGGCACGTCTGCGTTCATGCCGAGTTCGCGCATTTCTAGTTAAACAGAAAGTATGAATCAGGCTTAAAACAGACGAGATTCGGTGTCTGAGGTTCAGATGGGTTCTGCTGTTGTGCCTTTATACCCATAACTGTCATATTCATATATTCTTGTTCCAATGAAGCTGCAATACAAATGTGAGCTGTGAAATAATTTCTGAAGGGGATAAACCAGGCCTAGGGGAGACACTGATAAACCCTTGGAAATATAAGTGTTTGAGTGTTTCAGAGTGAGTAGGATTGGTTGAGATATTTGGCAGCGTCTGATCCATCAATACCCCGATCTGATCGTACCTTTTGTCTGTCAGGGCTGGACTGTCCTGCCAGCGGACAGCTGCCTCTTGGGACTGGGAGGAAGGTTGGCCAAGGGCAGCGCATGACAGCAGCTCATTGTCACACAGCTCTTGAACGCAACTCTCTCTCTGTCTCTCTCTGTGTCTTGCTGTGTCTCACTTTGTTTCTATCTCTCTCTTGCTCTCTTTCTTACACACACATAAGGGACTGTTCCACACATGACCTTTGGGCCCAGTACTTATAATTGGAAAATATGACAATATCTAATATATGTGGCAATAATGATTTATGTTTTTGGTTTTGTTGTTACTCCGCTTAATTCATTATTGTAGGTTCTGTTCTAAATCACATATTTTGGTAATTTGGTTTAGTATTGTTCTTACTTCTCAAAGTAAATGTTGAAAATTTCAAAATGACCAGAAGTTATTGTGCTGAAATCTCTTTTTTGTTTTGTGCTGATCTTTTCAGAACATTATTGGTGGAACAAAAACCAGGCCAATGCTGGATAGTAATATTGGCAATATATCAGTTAGACACAGACACACACGCACGCATACACACACCCATTCTCTCTCCTTTTGCTTCTCAGTCTCTCAGCGCGTGCACGCCTGCCTTTTCCCCTCCCAAAGTGCCCTTCATGGGCATTGATTTTTGTTGAAATAATGAGACTCCATGGTACTGGAAGGTCAGGTTTCTGCTGCCACAGAGCCGTCTGCGAGGGACGCTTTCTGCTGCTGCTGCTGCTGCCACTGCTGTGCATCCCATAATACCACTTCTGGTTGCCCTGGCAGCATCAAGGGCCTGGCTGGAAACCAAAGACTGAGGAGACATTGTGCACACCCCATCGTCCAAATCACCAGAGAAGAGGGTTGTCATTTCTGACCTTACAAATAATGAAACCCCACAGAATGCAGATGTTCAGCAAAGTGTGTCATGATTTGGGTTTAGCGTTGCATCATCTATTATTAAACCCCCCTTTTTAAAAACAAGAAGTCAAGCCAAGGCGCATGAAGAGATAGAAATGCGATTAGAGTTGCTTGTCACCCGTGTAATTGTGAACAAACACTGACAACCAAAGACAAGACTTTTCAAGAGTAATTGGACAACAGTGGGGATTAGTAACTAGTCATTACAGCGCCTCTGATTGCCATAAGCAGACAAGAACACACCGAGTTACATGTTTTTTCTAGTCCTTACAATCTGTTGATGGGTGTTAGTGCTATTGTTACCAGATACTGATGGCTGGGTGTGTGGCGTGTGTCTGCACCCAGGGAGACCCGCCCCCGAGCGCAATCTAATGAATGGAACATCATCTCGTCAATCACGGGCTTTGTTCTGCTCCGTCCCGGCTGTTTGAACTCCTAGACAAGGACAATCTGAACTAGGGGATGGGTTTTACTTGTCAGCAGTCCTCTGTTTTGGCTTTTTTTTTTTTTTTTTGTTCCTTCTTTTGGAGGACAGCTCCCTCTCTGTTGTGTTTTTCTCCTCTTCGTTCTGTTCGTTTCACAGTCTGTCCCTTGTAAAAAAAGAAAAAAAAGTCCATATTGTTTTTCAGTTTCATTGGTGGTGGGAAAAAAACGGAAGAATGAAGTCTTCCAAAATCAGCGTTTCCAACAGCAGCCTCAGCAGTTTTTGTCAAAAAGGCAATGAAAAGAGATGAGATTCATTCACACAAATAAAATCAGGAACTTAAACCCCAGTTGTGGAGCCAGATGGGTGATAAGTGATTAGTTGAACACAACTCTACATCTTAAAAACGTGCCTTCTTGTTATGCATTTATGGTGCAAAATTATTCACAGTTTTATTGATAATGACATATTCATTCAGAACTACTGTATGTTCACAATGTAAACTGGGTTGCCAGTTGCATTTCCCAACTCACGTAGTGAATATCTTGCTGTTTAGGCAATAGTTGTGGTAATTTCCCCTTAACTTCCCCATTTCCTTACACAAAAATGCAGAGATTGGGTGTGGAATTCAAGGTTGCAGAAACTGATTAAAGAGGAACTTATTTGTAAGATCAGATACAGCCGTTTGAAGGTGTTGACATCGGGTTTTTTTCTCTAACAGTGTTAAGGCTGTTTTATGGTTATAAGACAAGTGTCTGTCGACAGTGTCTAACAACAAAAGTTACATAAAAAACAAAGAAGTATGTGTCGTCCAACCATCTTGTACCTGTAGGCTGCAGACGCCATCATTGATTTGTCTTACATTTTTGTGGGTTGGCTGGACCAAGCGTTCTGTCACGCCACGGAGACGGAAACAGCTGTGTAGCTAATTGCTTTGGTCGAGGCGAATAAAAATAGTATTAGAAGTAGTAAAAATAGTAATGGATGGTTTTGAGGAAAAATTGCCGTTGACGTGACTAGTATTGGTGAGATGTAAAGTTTTTACTGAACGTGTGTCAACCCAAATTATTTAAGCGGTTGCATAATGTTGTGTGATCTAGCAAATATTCACTTCATGTCTCTAAAATCAGCAAATAGAATCCTACACTGTTGGATCTATCACAGCTATTCAGTTTTTGGTTTATTTGATTTTCTGACATATACACCGCTATCCCCCTACTAGTTCTGTTCCCCCAACCCATTTTAGAAAGTCCTAGAATCTCCCATGTCCAGTCCCATTTGGGTAATAAGCTTTGTGGATTTAGTCTTACCGTTCCCAGTAGTATGTGTAGTCATTTTGCATCTTTAAGTAGCTTCAATGTTGGCACCAGCTTAGTGGTTCAAATGACAGCTTTAGTACTTGCCTGTGGCAAAGCCAATCATTTTAAAGGGTGGCAGCCACACAGCCTACAGTTACATGGAGACCACAAATGGATTCTAAATATTGGATCAGGCCAACTGTTAACATGCAAAAGAGTTGATGTGGGTAGATGTTTACCTGTCTTCAACATGTAATCATCTATTTCTATCATTTAATCTGCTTTTTGTCATGCATAGCTGTGTCTCCCTCTTCTTTCACACAGTTATTGGTAGGCTGGTAGTGGTAGCACAGATGAAAGTGTGATTGCAGCGCTGCCTCCTGTGTATGGGAGGGCACAGATAATCCTTCCAACTGTTTAGATGCAAAGGAGTTCATGTGGGCAGCTGCTTACAGGTCTGCAGCATGGCTGCATGTCTACAGCATCAGCAAAGTGGATTACACTGCTTTTTATCAGTGAACAGTTAGGTCTCCCACTGCTTTTACACTTCTTGTCAGCCTAAAAGATATTACAGATGAGTTTGTGATTGTGGTGCTGCATTCCTGTACATCAGAGGGCAAAGGTCTTTAAACTGCAGGTTTTCCACTCCAATATTGCAAAAACAGCTTCAAATTTGTCATTGAGCACACATATGGGATGTGTGTTTCACTTTCATCCAGCATCTTTAATTCTTTTATTAACAGGTCTGTAATTGTCCACCCATGGTGCTCTTTTAACTAGGAATCATTTCACTTAATTGCCACATTGCCATCTGGGAGTTTTCTATTTTACAGAGACCCAACAGGCTGAAATTTTCACAACATTTTTTCCAAACAGGTAACCCAGGTCCTTTATATGGCTGATCAGGTTACTGTAGTTCAGCTGGAGTGTTTATGTGAGGTTGTTACATTTTGAGTGTGGCTCAACCAGCCCTATTAACGGATTACCAGGCTGCATGTAAACGCAGTCACAGAGTACAGTTAGAAAATTCCACCCAGGCCAGAGCAACTGTGGCAAACTGCCACAACACTGACATATTCACCCTTAAGAAATGTGCTCAAGGTTACTGGAGTGAGTATAAACCAGACGGGCCCTCTGTAATATCCTCCCCATGTTCTTTTGGTCTTGAAGATTTTTCCACACCACATTATATCCCTTATCCTCGGTATCCTGAAGAGCGAGACAGAGGATCCTAAGTACATCAGTACAGTAGATCCTTGTAGTTTGTGGCCATGCACAAGTATTACACTCTCCGTTCCTCATGACTTCTGTGTTTCCACACAAGGCTTGCTCCCATTCTGTAATGCATTGTCAGAGCAAATTATCCTTTTGTTCTTGGTTGGTTGGCTGCAGGTGATGGCACGGCCCATTCCAGGTACGACTTTCACTTTTTCCAATGAGAGAATGAAAACCAATGCTTCAAAATTAACTCAGCGCTCACCGCAACCATTTTCAAGTTTTCATTTCTGAGTTGCATCTACTGATGCACAGCCATTTATCCACCCATCATTTAGCAAAAAATGAGGTCAGAGGGTTGAAAAGGAGTTGCTGTTTTAGACCTCAGCCAAACTCTGTAATTCATTGGCCCTGACAAGCCCCAGCCTTTTAGGCGATTGATCAGTCAGCGTTTTGAGGCAAATTGATGTCGCAGTGTGGTCCGGGGGTGGTGCTCACATGATGCTGTGAGCAGGCAGGCACAGGGGAGTAATGTGATCAGGGAATGCTCCTGTGTCTGTGCTCCGCTCCGCTCTGCTCTGCTCTGCTCTGCTTCAGTCTCTTCTGTGCTGTTTTCAAGTGAGAGGGGAAACAGCCATGTCACTTTGTTAATTTCACTCTAGCCGGCAGAGCAGAAGACGCCATTTTACTTCTTCCTGTGCAGCGCTCTTGTGTCGCTCCCCCTCACTGCTACCAAGTCCCACCACAAGCCCCGGCAGCCTGTCTACCTCGCCCAACTCTGCTGCAGCTAGCATCTCCTTTATCCAGTTATGTCAGTCTCATGCAGAGCTCCCAACCCCCCCCTCTATCCACAGATGCAATTGGCCCCCTCACTGCGGCCTCCCGGGACACAGTGTTGCTTTTAAAGAGCCAGTGGTCTGCCAGGTCCGTCCGGGGCAACTAATATCCACTTGGAATCAGTAGTGAAAGAAGACATTTTAACATTTTAGTCATTTAGCTGGGGTTCAGTGTCTGTTTCAAGGACACTTAGGGGGATCAAACCCGCTGTCTGACCTTTCTGGTCATGGGACGGTCTCTGTCACCACTGGGCCACCCTGCTGCCGCAACATATCTGAAGTTAATTTGCAGCGCCCACTTTAGCTGTCTCGGCCCAGCAGCTATATTTTTTAAGTGCAATCTCTTATGAAACCATTAAGGAAATTGCATTTTTCCCGTAAGGAGGGGAACTCCTCAAATTGAAGGCAGGTGGATAGCGTCTATTTCTGATGATTATCTTTTGAAGGAATATTTAAGGGAGGATTGCAGATCCTTATAAAAACACGCAACTGCTGTATTTGGAAAATGAAAATATTTTCTCTTCCTACATGTTTCCATCAGATGTCTTTTCAGTCGGTCAGTGATATTTTCTATTTTTATGTCTCATTTCAGATTAGATTATCATATGTCCTTGTCTAATTCTGGCCGGACTGAGAGGAAATGAGAACCCTACAAAGACGTTCTTGTCCTTAGTGATCCAGCAGGGTTCTAATTTTGGCCTCCTGAGACCAGCAGCCGGCCTCTATTAGATTATGGCCACAGAGCAGATGAGACAGTAGGTGATGTATTATAGAACATAATTGGAAAATTGCTCATGAACTGGGTTGCTCTTTGACCCAGAATAGCCATATGTCGTTCACCGAGCAAAAGGGTCTTTTTAATGCATTGCTGTTGATAGTCCGACGTTTGTTTCAGTATAAAGCTGAGGAATGCAGCGGCAAGAACTCTCTTTCTCCCCTTTCACCGACTTGCTTGATGTTGATGGTTGAGGATTCAGCTCAGTTGTAGAGAAAACAGTTTTTGGCACCAGCGTCAGGCTCGTTGCTCAAAAAAATAATGATTATATATTACTTGTGCTAATCCTGCACCGTTTTATTACTTTTCTTTGTAGGCAATAGTGTCATAAATTACTTTTTCACTTTGATTAATAACCACGTTGACACCCAATATTGTCTGTCACAGTACATTAGCAGATGCAGGGGATTTTACTGGAAGCAGGAAAGATGGAAATTTTGAGAGGTTTCAGTGTTTTTCTTCTCTGCTCTTTTCTGTATTTTTTTTTTTTTTTTTAAGTGTTGTGGTTCCACTGCCTTGATGGAATTGCTTCCCAATGGTAACATACATCATTGGACCCATTAGTGTCAGTGATGAGCCATGTAGGCTATTCCATCAGCAGGCCAGACCAGTCGTCTTTCATCTCCCTCCGATTCTGACAGTTGTGTATGATAGCTAATCAAAAATCATTGAGGGCACACACACACACACACACACACACACACAGCAAAACACACACGCACACACTCACATACATACACACACCGTGCAAATTTAAGAGATTGCATTTCATTTTTTTATTTTGAAGTAGTAGCACTTTGTTTACAGTCATCAAGCCTGTTTTTGAAGCCCGGTTATTTCTATCCAGCGCTTTCACTCTCGCAGGGGGGAGGAACAATCTCTCTACAACAAATCAATATATCTACCCATGTTAGTGGGCCTAGTACTCACCGCGCTGGATGAAAGCTTTTACAAAGCTTTTTGTGGAGAAAGGAGATGATGCCTAACTAGCCTAGGGAGAGTGGAAGAGCTCAGAACAATGGCGTAATTGAGGCTCATCGGGGGGAGTCCCTGCCTGCGTGGCTGTGGGTCTGGACATCTCACTGATGTCCACTGGCCTGGAGACCCACAGCAGAGGCCTCTTCCCCCAGGCAGGGATGTGACCTCATTCAGCTAACTGGGCTCCAGTATATGAGTGTGTTGTCCTTTTGTCACAGTGGCCATGCGCAATCTGTATGGTCACCTTGCCTAAAAACGGCCAGTGGCTTGTTATTAAAGGACGATCTGATCTCTGAGATGCTTTGTAAAGGTCCGATCAGGGAGATAAGATACACTACCAGTCAAAGTTTTCTTTATTTTTACTATTTTTCCCATTTTAGAATAATAGTAAAGACATCAAAACTATGAAATAATACAAATGGAATTATGCAGTGACCAAAAAAGTGTTAAACAAATCAAAACTATCTTATATTTTAGATTCTTAGTAGTAGCCGCCCTTTGCCTTGACGGAAAGGCGAAGGCTTTGGAAAGACATTCATACATAGGCATCAACTTCACTATTTATATTTGTCTAAGAAACTAATTTAAAGTATTTAAGCATAAGCCTTTAGATCAAAATGGCTTTAAGATCATGAAAAACATATAATACATTCAATCAGGTGTGTCCAAACTTTTGACTAGTACTAGTGTAGGTAAAACTCAAGTGTCTCTGTTAGGTAAAGTGAAAGTGTGAAGTTATGAATTCTTTTTGGATATGCTTTTGAATTATTTCACTTTAGTCTTATGTAAATATGCTCATGCAAAACCTTTGGCCAGCACTGCACTGAGAGAGATAATAGTTTCAGCAAAAGATGATTGGTGGAGGTTTTTTTTTTTTTTTTTTTTTCCTCTCCCATCAGCCAGTGTTGCACACAGCACTATGGGTCGATGGAGCAGTGGGCCGCCCACTCTACTCCTACAACTCAATGTGTGCTTCCTTGTTTTGGCCTCCTGCCCAGTCTATTTTCAGCATCCAGATCTCAGATTTGTCTTTACTTTGTAGCCCTCCAATGCAGATATCAGGGATGTCACACAGAAACAATGGGACTCTAAAGCCATGTTGTTCACACAGTCCCGCTGTGCAGAACAATGGGAAACTCAATAAAGCCAAACCGAGCACAATGACACTGGTCAAAATGATGTGTCTGATTTTGTGACCATGTGCCGTTGACCTAATCTCTGCCTTCAGCCCCAAAAAGGCAGAAGGCTTGTTTTTGCGCTGCTCCCTTGAGACAGATCCCTCTTCTCTATTGATTATCTTTAGAGGGCACGCTGAAAGCTACTGAATACAAGACTCCATGCAAGGCAGGGACATGTAAAGGCTTAAAACCCTCCATTGAATTTCGTTGCCCTTTGACTTCGTGGATCGTGACAAGAAAAGGAAAACGTTTAGGGGATGGATCCTCCTGTAGCTGGAGAGCATACGGCATGATCAGGTATCATCGAGTCTGCAGAGGAATTGCTTTTAAATTCTCAAGCCTAGACTAAGATGGGTGTTGTAAAATGTTTGCGGGTTTGCCATTCAATCACTGATGGCCCTCTTCCCCCTCCAATCTCTTATGTCTCCAGATGGCAGGTCGTCCCATATGCCCCGCTCCCTGGGTGCAGATGTCACCGGCTCCATGGCCCCTCTGATCGGAGAGCGCAAGTCCTCGGCCCCCATCCACTCCAGCCAGCCAGTCCTCTTCACCTTTGACGTGCCTGTGCGCCACACACACAGCTCCCTGTCCAACAGCGCGCCCCAAGACTACCTCCTCCTCCACCAGTGCATGAGCAGGAAGACGGAGAGTGCACGGTAAGGGTCGCGACCCGCAGGCGTCCTGTGTCAGTTTCCTGTTATCCCATAATGCAGGTCAACATACAGGTTTACGCCGCTTCCTCAGCTTAGAAGCCCCTAAGGGTTAGAACTACCGTTACAGGGGGGAAATTTCCCAGTTCTTCTCTCCAGTGTCATTATATACATACATTAAATATATATATATATATATATACATAAAATCAGGCCAAAAAGGGATTGCTAGGTAAAAAAAAGTGTGTATGTGTGTATTCATGGGTGTGTGAATAAGCATGGTGGAAAGGATATTATGTGCAAGTGCTCTGATTGATCAGCCGCTGATAAAAATCAGTCAATGTAGTTATTGTTATTTATATTTCATTATATTGAAAGGGAAATATGGCTCAAAACCAATACAGTCTAAACATGAGGAATTTCATGAGAATTTCCCCAAGGGGATCAATAAGTGCTATCTTATCTTATCTTAATTTAAGATATGAAATATTGAAGAAATGTTTGCCAGGGTGGCAGTTTAGTGCAAATCCTGAAGTCTAAAGGAATACGTAAACAAACTAGGTTTCTGCTATTTTTTCATTTACACTTTCATTTATATTTCCACAATTTCTTTTACAAGAATACAGTACTTTCTATTGTAACTCAGACAATAAGTTTTTGAGTAACTACATGAGTGTACAGTATATAGGCATGCACACGTAGCCAGCCTATATGCTCAGAGAGAGAACAAACGGACCAAGTGTTTACATTAAATGCACTCCTGGGTTTTCCATTAACATTCACCTCAGCTCCTGCTGCCATGATGCCCGGTTCCAAGAATCAGAGGCAGCTTTAATAATGATGCCATTCAGCGGATAGCCGGCACAGTAGATGATCAATGAGGTTGAGACTGCAATTCATCACTCCTATAGGTTTAGACTCGCCCAGGGTAGAACTGCCCTCTCAGCCACACAATTTGCGCATAAATCTGCTGTGTTGGACCTCTGTGAAACCCAGGAAATCAAACCTCACAATCCATCTCATCAGCTTTATGCAGATATTTCTGTCACTCGCTCACCAGCTTCTGCTCCGTGGGTCTGCTAATTAAGACGGACATCTGGTGAAGGGTTATGATTCAAGCCACAATGAGACTCCATCGGTCTGATGGCCAGCGTTACAGTTATGAGTTAATCTTTGTAAAGAGCCGCTGTGAAACCATAATGATGGAAAGCAGAAAGATGAACAAAGTTATTGATTAATGATTGCAATCCTGAGGAGACGCCAGAGCCTGTGGACGGTGTTTTAAGAATTGATGCAACACTGCGTGCCATCTGACATGAAAAAGAAAGAGAGTGAGAGAGAGCAAAATGTTATGGATACATTAATTGCATTACATTGATGCATTGTTCCTTTAAAAACGTTATAATCATAATCAAGATTGAAATAAGTCCCCATTAGAATCCTGCAGTGTAGCTAATACAATCTCTTTCAGCAGAGATTAGTAGTGATTTCTAGAGAACATGTCATCTTTGCCCTAGCCAGCTAAGACAGGCCATTGCTCAGCTAACTGGCTAGAAATGTCTAAGCTGTAGGGTCGCTCCACTTGGCACTCAAGGTCAAGTCCTACAATGGAGCCAGAATAAATGAGCCATGTCCCTAGGGTGCCTAACCGAGGCTGAGAAACTGTGGGAAAGTCATAGCATTCACCCCCTCAACATGGATGCCTCCTCTCCCTCAACATGGGAGGAACCACGTTAACATGTCGGCTTCTTAAGCAAACGCTAACAATAATATGATAGCATGGATTTACTTACATAGAGGTGTTCCAGCTCTGATGCAGAGGTGTGTTGTTTTTGAACACGTGCCGAGAACCGGATGGCTCCACCGTCTCTTCTGAAGTGCTGCAGTATCCTCTAGTGGCCGTTTGGTTAATTACATTGATAGTCCATAAAAAGCCAAGAGTAGATGGTTGTCAAGCGGTTTATTGCCATTGTTAGGGAGAGGCTGGCATTGAGGTAGGTGGCAGATGTCTATCTGTGAGGGAGCTATTAGGCGCAGTGGAAAGTGGGCATGATGAAGACTGACGTGTGTGTGTGTATGTGTGTGTGTTACAGGAGTGCCAGTTTCTCTCAGGCCACACGAAGCAATCTGTTTGTGGGCAGTGACTCGGCGGTGCAGAAGCTCTCCCACGGCTTCTCCCACTGCCTGAATGGCATGGGTGCCCAGCTGCACGGCTTCTACAGCCTGCCCAAGCCCGGCAAACACCAGCTACCGGCGCATGACGACTCGTCCCAGGAGGCCTGCTACGTGCTTCCGCGGGGCTACAGCGCCGAGGCTCCGGCTCACAGCGGCCTGGGAGAGCTTGAGCTGGAGAACGAGGAGGTTTACACCTTCAAAACGCCCTGCAACGCCCTCGCCGCCGTGCACTCCAATGAGCGCCCGCCCGACAACTACGACCTCCCCACGCCGCCCGGCTCCTTCTACCAGATCCCCCGGACGTTTGATAAGAACCACAATGCCCTGACGCCCTCCAGCTCCGAGTCGTCCTGCGCCCCTCCTCCCAGGCCGCCCAAGCCCAGCCAGGGGTCCGAGGGCCAGTGGGGGAGCCCCCAGTCCGTAGGGAGCCAGAACGGAGATGTGACCGCTGCAGTGTCGGTCATCCCGCGCAGAAACACTCTCCCCGCTGTGGAGAACATCCGACTGCACAGAGGTAAACTCAATGCTTATACCACTTTACTCACACATTCACTTTCTAAACACTGTAGCATTGCACATTGCACACTAGTTTAGTTTCTTCAATCACAGCCTCAGTTGACTCATACAGATCTTTTGAAATCACGCATCACGTTTCCTGTTTTTACATGCGAGTATGACTTCATCAGTCCATCCCCTTGCGGTATTGCAATGAGCCTGTTTCCTCTTCCTCCTCCGTCTTTCTCTCGCTCTCTTTCGCTCTTCCTCTATCTCTCGTTGTGCTGACTTAACTCTAGCAGCTGAGCAGAGACAAAGAGGCCAGTCTAGCAGACACTGTTCTGTTGAGACACTAATGAAATTCAAGCCATGCAGCCTGCTCCAGAATGCCTCGTTCCAGGCTGATAAGCAATAAAAAAAAAAAAAGGAGCACTCACAGACACAATGCATGGCCTCTTAGTATGCTGTGTTCTCTGCTTGGCCAAGCCCATGGTCAGGCCTCACATAGCCAGAGACGGCAAGTGACCTGTGGCCCTTGTTAGTGAGGCCACAGGCTGTTCACACACCTGCGCTGCCTGCCCCAACAAACACTAATTATAACCCAGTGGAGCATTTAATGAAATGTCACTTGCATTCTGTTTGTTTCATGAGGAACATGAGTTTACTGATTCCGAGTATACCTTGAAATGTCAGGTATTTTGGTCTGCATCAACCTCTCTTGCAACGATTATGATGTCTGACTCATGTAGGTTTGGCATTGTACTGTTTCACTTGAGCGGTAATCTTTTTCGTTTTAGAGTTTATGGCAGTGGTAAATATCGACTTCTCTTCTGCGCTTGCCTTGCTCCTCAGGCTCCTCCTTTGAAACGAACAGCCATCACCGTCCAGTCTATTTCAACAACTCAGGCCAGTCTGTCGAGTCTGTCAATGATGGGTTCAGCTCTTACCTGGTGAGTCACTTTCTTCCTTTTACTGCGCTCCCTCAGACAGAGACTATCACAGCTAAAAAGCAGCGTGCAGATAGAAAATACATTTCTGCTTTATTTACTCCAGTTGAGTGTTGTAGTTTTCCCTGCAATACTGAGTCCAGAGTGTCTAAGAGAGCTGTCTGTGTGTGTGTGTGTGTGTTGGCACAGAGAACCAAAGCCCCTCTGACCCGCTCAGACAGCGGCAACTCAGACGACAACTATGTGCCCATGAATCCTGGCTCCTCGCCGCTCAGCGCTGCCCAGGCTGACAGTCCCAAGAACATCTACATTCCTATGAGCCCCGGGCCACATCACTTTGATTTCCCAGGATTCTCTGCTACACTACCTGCCCGTAAGGGGAGCACCGCCTCCCTGTGTCACCGGCCCGGCCGCCTCAGTGATGTCACACCCCCGCCCATCAACCGCAACCTCAAACCTAACAGGAAATGTGAGTCTTTGACAGCAAAAGCTCTCTCTGTTATCAGAGCAAAGGGTTCACTGTTTTTTGGGGGCTTTTTTTATCACCATTTTTGGCTTCATTTCAGCTCATTAGCCTGCATTGTGTATTGTTTACAGCAAGACAATGATTTGTGGTGACAGTGTCTGCTCTTGTTTTCTACAGCGAAGCCAACACCTCTTGATTTGAGGAACAATGGGATCATTGATGAGCTGCCATTTAAGAGCCCAGTCACCATGTCCTGGACACGGCCCATGTGAGTCTCATATCAGTCATTCAAGCTAGGTTGCCCTAGGCCACACACACACACACACACACACACACACACACACGCATACACACACAGTTTGATGGTACAGATTACAGCTGTATTCTGTTTCTGAAGGTAGAAGCACTCACAGTCCTTGTCTGCTTTCCTCTAGGCCCTCTATGAACTCCATGTCCTCCCAGCACTGTCGACCCATCTCCACACAAAGCATCACCAGCACTGACTCTGCAGACAGTGAGGAGAATTATGTGGCTATGGTGAGTCCCAGTAGCTGCAGGGAGATCAGGGAGAGCACATTGTGTCCTTTGTTTTAATGATCCACTTGTTTGTATGCTGCGCTTTACTTACCGCAGCCCCGTGTGAGTAAATCCTCCCTCTTGTCCCCATTAGCAGAACCCAGCGTCTACCTCCCCGGCCGTGAGTGGCACCAGCAGCCCCGCCCCTAGGAAGTGCGGCAACGTGGACTATCTCGCTCTGGACTTCCAGCCCGGGTCACCGAGCCCGCACAGAAAAGTAAACAGACAATTATGTAGAGACCTTATTCGTTTCACTGTTTGTTCCTGTCTTCTGCCGTGATGCAGAACGCCCGCGGGCCAGTGTGTCACTCCTGTCTTGTTTATCGCTCCGCAGCCCTCTACATCCTCCGTGACCTCAGACGAGAAGGTGGACTACGTGCAGGTGGACAAGGAGAAGACCCAGGCGCTGCAGAACACCATGCAGGAGTGGACCGATGTGCGTCAGTCTACTGAACCCGCCAAGGGGGTCAAGTCCTGACACTGACCTGCACAAATAAACACACAAAAAAAAACTCCCATCTTATTTCAAGCATCCCCAGTATCATGTTTCTATCACAATTACAAACACTTGTTGGGCTTGTGAAAGACTAAAAACATTGGGACAAAAAGCCATAGCCTATCTTATGCCTGTTCTCTGTGACAATTATCACTGCAGTGCGCTGCTAACACATGCAGGATATCAGGCCATACAGTGAAGCGCCCTGCCAAAGCTCTTCATGGAGACTGTTATTACACCATATGGACAATTGATATTGCATATGAATGATATCATCCCGACTTATGAAGTCCAATCGATCTTCTCTAAAGCGCAAGTGTTTCATCGAAGCTGTCCCACTGCAAGGGCGCTCTGCAACAGTCGCACGTTTTTTGCATTTCGCAGGTTATTTACCAAATTGCTGCCATTTAAAAGAGTAGCAGGGTCTAACTGGTCAATAACCATATTAATGTAGGAGTACGATTACTGGTCTCAGGAATGCCAAGATGCACTCTCATTTTGGCATGCAGGCAGGCAGGCTCTCTCTTTTCACTTCAATCTATCATTTGTGCTGAGTCCTGCAGAACCAGTGAAGAGATTATTTTCACTGCAGGCAATCATTTCAGCTTAGCAGTGCATGTCTGGTAAGAGGAAAAAATACAGCCTTACAAAAAAAAAAAGGCCCGTGTCAGAAGCCCTAATGATAACTTCAGATGACTGTTGCTTCGGTTTGAATTAAGTATGAACTCGAACCGTATTTAAAAGCTGTCACCCAGGATGGCACGCCAATTATTTAAATGCAGGTACAAAAGCCAGTAACATCTAGATGTACAGTATAAAGAAAACACAAACCGAGATGAGAAGAAACAATCTAGTGTCTTTCTAGTTTTGACTTCAGTCGTCATTCATTCATTTCACATAATACTATAATGCATTTCATTGTAAATGTGCACTGACCAAGGTAATCGGTGAGTTTGAGGGATAAAAAATGAAAATGCAGGAGGTAAGCTTTCCAAGGAGTTCAGATGATGTCCTCTCTCTCTCACTTTATCTCTCTCTCCCTCTCTCTCTCTCTCTCTCTCTCTCTCTCTCTCTATTTCTCCCTCTCTCTCTCTCTCTCTGAAGATCATTAAAGTGCCCATAAATACAAGCTAAGTAGGACGAGGATAGCATATTTATGTATTACAGAATTCAACAAAAATTGACCATACGTACCCAAGTCATGTGTTCACTGATTTATATGAAAGGTCTTTAATATGCCACACACTACAACCATTTCTCTTATGAGTAATTATTTCCAATACATATTGATAGAATGAAGTATTTGCAGCACATCTTGTGTAGAGAGTCGGCTATTTACTGTTAGCAATTTGAAGCACTTGTTTGAGACAGAAAGTGCACTACAGTAATGTAACGTTGTGCTTTTCTTGCAAAAGCACCTTGCCACGAAGAAGATTTGCCAATGATCATAACTTAAAAATTGTCGAGGAAAGAATGTTATCCGATTCCCCAAACTTCTCTCCTTTTTTTTAATGATATAATTAAATTGCCTTATATTTTTATTTCAGTTTAGAGTGTGTGTTCTTTTCCTTGCAGAAATATAATTATTCACAATGTTACTAAAGAAACAGCCATATTGTGTTTAAGACAATTGAATTATGGTTTTTGTAGTCCAAATTAAGTCCAGTATTTCATTGTGGGCTGGAACCACTCAAGGGGTAATCCCTATTTGAACTTAATATGACTAGTGTGGCCATGCAGTGCTAGATGGTATTATTGATGGTTTCATTAAGATTCACGTCTTAATGTTTTTCTACCATTTTTACTGCTTTTTGTATTCTTTTTATCATTATTTTTTACTGATACGTGTAAGCAGGTGATATTCATATGGATGGGGGTCAGGCTAAATTAAGCTAAGTTTGTCACAGTGTGCATTTCTATTATGTTTCAAATTCCAGAATTGAATTTTTTTAGGATCCATGCTTTCAGTGGGGAGGCTGGCAGTTAAATTGCACTGGCAAAGCCCTTCCCGGGTGAACTGTGATTCACAAAGAGAGAGCGAGAGAGGAAAGAAAAGACTGAAAAAAAAAAGCCTGTCTCCCTGTCACTCTCTGAAGTGAAATGGATGTGTAATTTATTATCTAGAGAGACTCGTTGTAAGCGAAAGAGCTGTGTATGTGTTGTGGTAGATTGTGAGTTGTAGTATGTTAAATGACAGCCTGACTGGGCAAGATGGAGAACACTGCTCAGATCTGCTGTCAGACTGTCACTGGGCTGACATACTGTACTAGTAGAGATCATTTTTTTAACCACTGTTATTGCTACTACTGTAAAGCATTTGTAGATTGCTTGTGTGTTAATTTATTAATTTATTGTGTGTTTTGCAGTTGATAAGTGTAAAAAGGAAAAAAAAACAAGGAAACTGTCTCTCTACTAACATTGATGTATGCAAACCGTCTTGATTTTGTGGAGCAATATGACAAACGATGCCAGTGCGATGGTAATGTGGTACAGTACATTTGAGATACACAAGAATACAAGACTTTGTTGTTCCTGTATTATGGTAGACTTAAACTGTGGACATAGAATAAATCAAGAAGTGGAACTTTTGTGTCGGAGCTTGTCTTTAAATATAAACCACAACACCGCTGTTGATAACCACTATGTCATTACTCACCCAGACACTTCTAATAGACACTTCTAATGGACGCTGCGATGCACAGTGGCTGAATGGCTGCTGCCCCCTGTTGTGAAAGACAGAAGATGCAACCATAGACCCAAAAGTATTGACATGACAAGTTACTGTTACTATGGTCTTAAAGGCCGATATGGATACCAATATTTTTAGACTGAAGTCACCAATAGCCGATATTTTGTACCGATATTCAATATCATTACATTTTTCCATTTTCATGCCAAAAAATGACGTATTCAAATTTTCCCCCAGATTTGATTTTCTTGTCGAGGTGGAAAAGCTTTTAGACCATCATGGGATGCTAAAACTCTCTATTGAAAACCAGATTAATGATATTCTTTTAGGTGGGTTTGCAGCTCTTTAAGAAATTAAAATCTATGAAAATCTGAAACTCCAGTCTTGCTGCCTTTAAATATAGCATTGATTTGCAAAAAGTGAAATTGAACAATTAAATGAATAAAGGAAATGTGCAAGGAAAATGCAGTTTCTTTGCTTACAGGTCTTACAGACTGGGAGGAACCTCCATAATCAGTGCTGGACAACCCTGACTGGCTGATATCAGATATTTAATAAAAGACCAATATCGACCCAATAGCTCAGTCTAAAAATGCAACTCTTGTCTGCACAATGATTAGAGACTCTTACTATACACAAGAACATCCTTACAAAAATACTTCTCCTTGAATCCTTCAGGAATTTATACTTGGATAGTTGACCGGTGCAAGTGTTTAAAAATTCTACAAAATCCTGAAAAACAAAATAGGCTCCTGTGGGAATTCCTCTGGATATTATACCTGTTTGTCCTGTGGGATTTTTGAATTATTGTACAACAATATAAAATCCACTGGACATTTTGAAATTCTGCTGAATCCTACCCCTGCACGTACAACAGGATTTCTATATCCCTGCCAGAGATCTTAATTCTTGGACAGCAGCGTGTCGGATCTTGTTGCTGCATGCCTTGCTGGATTTTTATTGTCTGATTTCTTCAAATTCCTGCAGGACTATACAAAATCCTATACTATGTGCGGGCTAAAAAAAAACAAAACCCTTGCAGGAATCCACTTTTTACTGAACCGATAGTTCAACAGTCTAAAACATTCATTTTTGCTCAGTTATTTACCAGCAGGATGTCCTACAGGAGTCCTGCTGTAAATGATGAATGTGCTACTTTATGATTCACAGTGTCAAGGATTCCTGCAGGCCTTCTCGGGAGTATCTTCCCCTGCCATCCCCATGTGTTCGTGATAATGATAACTTCATGGCTCTTATGGACTAAGCCGGAGGTGAACAATATGAGCTGTCATATATAGTCACCTCAGCCATCAATAATGAAATTAAAAGCATGGGCTGCAGTCGATGCCAAGTTGCTTCAAGACCGCCAGAGTCAGTAAAGGGGCTTCTGGTATCTGAATGTCTGGGCGGGTTTGAATCCCACTTCCAGGTGAGCAAGGTGGTCTGGGTGTTGCAGAGATCGTCCCGTAACCGAAGGGTCAAAGGCTTGATTACCAGAACAGCCAGTGTGTCCGTCCCTGTCATGACACTGAACCCCTACCTACTCCAGTAAAGCTTTCACTTCCTTATTGACTGTGTAATGGCTCCACTGTGGCTCAGTGGTTAGTGCTGCTGCCTCACAGCAAGAAGAATCTGGGTTTCATTCCCACTCTTCAGCCTATATTGCTGCCCAGGTTATTTATTTTATTGATTTATCCTTTTACATTGCTATTTAATATATGGTATTCCCCTTTTCTTTTGCCTTTTTGCACCATTTGGGAGGTCACAGTCCACTTTTCATGACAATAAAGTTGAATTGAACTGAACTGAATTGAATTGAATTGAACTCTGGTCCTTTCTGTGTGGAGTTTGCATGTTCTTCCCATGTTCGCATGGTTTTCCTCCAGGTGCTTTGGTTTCCTCCTGCGTTCCAGTAACATGCCAGTCAGGTGGATCGGAGACTCTACATTGCCCATAGGTAAGTAGTACTGTATGTGAGTGTGAGCGGTTGTCTGTCTATCTGTTAGACCTGTAGTGGACTGGTGCCCAATGCTGCTGGAATAGACTCAAGCCAACTGTGACCCTGAACAGGAGTAAGCATGCAAAGAAAATGAATGAATGAATGAATTAATATAGCCTAGTGCTTTACCCAGGGATGTAGTGGGGGGTAAAACCAAAACCTTTGACTTGCAAAATACATTTCCTCATCTTTATAGGCTGACATAAATCCTTTATAGTAGCCCACACATCATAGTAAACAATATCAGACTGGTGTAAGTTATAAGAGGTTAGGATCTTTTGAGGAACAAAAAAACATACATGCCTTTCCTAGCGCAGTTTACCCACCTTTTGATCGACCACTACATCCCTGGCTTAATTTATCTATATTTTCCAACGCAAATTGAGTGTCATGTGACTGACAAACCAACACGAGGTCATTTCCCCTATCCTTGTCAGTTTATTCTGGGGCCATATGCCTCTTCGGGGCAGTTCATTCTTCGCTCCACTAGAGTGTGCGTTTGGACCCCAGTATCCATATCCGTGTGTCATGTCTAAAGAGGAATGTTCATACAATGAGGGTCTGTGTAGTAGCTCCGCAATTGCCTCGGTGCACCACTCGGACAAACGATTGTCAATGGACTACTTGAGACGGATCTCAATCGGTTTACGCAACGGTTTCGGCTGCGTTGTTTTATTGGTAATTTGCAACCAGATCCGGATGGAGAAAGAGCGAGAGAAAAAGGACTCATTTCCCCAAAAAACATGCCGTGAGTCTTGAAGTTTAGTGGATTTGTCTCGTAGCTTCTCCTATTTTGGTGACTATTTGCTCACTTTGAATTTATAGTTCGTAGTCTTACTCTTTTTTTTACTGTTTGAGTGTGGCACATTTTGAGGTAAAGTAAGCTGACGGTGTGCCAGGGATGTATGTGCTAAATCCATCGGTGAAACAGAAGTTCTGCGTGATATGGTTTTGAATTATCCAAAGGACTCATATTGAATATAATTTATTTGTGAGCAGAGGTCGAGCGGTTAAGCAAGAGGGGGTTCGTCCCAGCTTTGAGTCCATGAGCTTTTCGTGTTTGTAAATCATCTGTATTTTAATTATAAGCTGACCTAGTGCCACCCCCGAGGAAAAAAATCACTAATATAATCCTATAACATCCCTATAGGGGTTTGCAATGTGTCTGTGGTACTCAGTATGAGTTTATAGGGACCTTATCGTACTTCATGGTGGTTTTTTTTATCTTCTTTGGTATCACTATTGCCTATTATATCCCCGCTTGAAGTGATACTTGTGTAATACCCTTCTACAATTTGTCATAGGATTACAACAGCTCTTTTTCTCACGGGACTTTGTGCGTGCGTGCGATTTAGTACATTTCTTTTACATGGGTTCATAGCTGAGTCCATACATTCTGTTGTCTTCCATGCCCGTACTGTGGTCCCTCATAAGCTCAGTGGACCTCAGTCTGTGTAAACTTGTTGGGGACCTTTGGGCATGGGAGAGGCGACTCCCGCTCAGTCCGCTGCGGGGGGATTCGTACCCATGTTGGGTGTCGGCATAGGATCCATGCCCGGCGGGGTCGTTAACGGGCCGGTGGCCACCTCCAGGGGCTCCGCTGTCCCGCAGCTGCACAGCGCCATAGTGGAGCGTTTACGCGCCCGCATAGAGCTGTGCAGGAGGCACCACTCCACCTGTGAGAACCGCTACCAGAGGGGCCAGGCCGAGAGCTCGGACCGGGAGCACGAGAGCACGCTGCACCTCCTCAACATAGTCCACCAAGGACCTGGGAACCGGAAGGCCAAGGGCAGCCGGGGGTCGAACCAGCAACCTCCAGAGTACAGCAGGGCCAACGGAGAGCAGAAGCCGCAGGGGTCAGAGGGCGAGCAGAAGATCTCCACGCGCATAGCGGTGAGTTTTTGGGGGTGGGAGTGGGAGTTGGGGAGTGATGATGATGATGAGGATGATGGTGATGATGGTCATGGTCATAGTCATGGTGGGGATCATGATAATGATGATTATGATGGCAATGATAATGCGGCTGCTGCTGCTATGATGATGATGATGATGATGATGATGATGAAAGAATAATTGGGGTTTTGATTGATCTACAGTTACAAAACGCAGACCAAATAGTGCAGCTGAAAGGACATATTTTAAAAACAAGGGGAATAAACTCTAGGCTCCTGATTGTGTTGATTAAAGGGGCCTGAAGAAGAAGGGATGACACCGGACCACAAAGCTTGTTTGCCAAGCAATCCATTCAGAGGAAATGGTTTTGGGGTCATTAGGCCACGGGGATGTTTCACATTTGCCGAAAACCATGTCAACATCTCTACTGTGCATCTCATTCAAACAGATGGAAGCGCTCTGTGGCTTGTTTAACCTATTTAATATGCACTGTAGTTTCACTTGACAGCGCAGGTAATTCAGTTTTCTTTAAGCGTTACATGAATACGATTCTCAAGAGAATGCTACATGTCATTGAAAGAGGTTTCTCATATTGTAGCCACATAATTGATGAGTTTTCACTTGATCATCACTGGAACATTTTTGTGTGAAAATGGCCTACAATCGAAAAAGGCATTCCAAGACCAACCAAGATCCTTTTTGTTCTCCAAGAAAAGAGCTATATGACCTTATTTTGAATAGATTTCAAGCTTCATTTCTAAAAATCTGTGAACAAAATGCTAAGAAACACCTTCCCCTTGTCTACTGAGACTATAGGAAGATATACTGTAGTTTGCATACGGTCCCCCAACAGAAGGGCATGGCAAAGAATGGGGTTGGGAAACTGAAGAGTGAAACACAAGAGGGCTTTCTGTGTGCCTGCTAGTGCTGATAGGACTGGCTTCCTGTATGGCATCTGTTAAGGGCACAGCCAGTGAGATGTGAGATTTATTTTGTTGTTTTCTTTCATTGGGCACTGGGGAGTTCAACAACTAGACTACAGGCTATGAAATATTTCCCAAGGAGTGTTTCAATAGAATGTCAAAAGGGTGAGAGCTTGCAGATGTTTCTGCTTTAGGTTTGCTTTAGACACTAAATGGAAAAATAAACAGTGTAATATTTTTTTCCAGCAAAACCATAAAAAGGCACTGATTGTTATGTCAATATATTTATTGTCATCACTGGAATTGGGCACTAGATATAATACGTCATGTAATTTTAAATTTATCTGTTTGGGCCTTTTATCCACAGAATGGATAAAGATCAAAAGGCTCACAATAAAAATAGATTTCCCTTTATTCCCAGTACTAATTTGCTGGGTAGCCTAGCCCTCCATATATTTGGCTTGCATGCTGTTAGGTGCAGTACAGCTATGGAAGTGATGGGAGGCAAGACGCAGCAACATCATGGATTATATTGACTGTCTAAAAGAGGTCAGGGAACATCATTATCATGTACCGTTTCATTTTTACTGATGTTGACTCTGGAGTAGCGTGTTCTACATAAAACTGATGAGTGCAGCAAGACGGTGAGGAGGAAATGAAGTCCTGGTGTTCATGTTTATATCAACCCTGAGGTTAATATGTTTTTCACAACTCATGATGATTGGGTGAAGCAAAATAACTGAGTGTGCAGTCAGTGGCAGGCATTGTAGAAATCCCCCTTTATGCATTTATCCTGCGTCTATCCGGTATTAATATTGCAGACAATGCTTTATTGAATAGAGTAGAGCAAAATTAGTAAACTGTAAGACAAAACACTAATGTCTCTCAGCCAACTAGTTACCAAACCGTTCCTTATAGCCTCCAATGGCTAAACAGAGAGCAAAACTTGATGTTTCCCTGGGGGATAGAGCAAAAGTGCAGCAGTAGTCCAGCATATTGCATTCTTTTGCATTAAAAAGTGGCTCTTCTACAATGACTACATCTGTGCGTGTTATTGACTGTTCACATTGGAATTTGCGATGGAAATGTACACCAAGCGAGGGGCAAACAACACAATGGATTATGACTGGCTGGGAGTGCAGAGTGAGCAGCACTTAACAACGGTGCTCATTGAGTCCAGATTAACAAAGGATATTCTTTTAGATGAAATTGGAGAAATGGGAAAGAAGGAGAGATGAGAGCTTACTTATCCAGCGATTCGGAAAAATGATTTTCCATAATGCACGCATGGACTGGAAGCTTTTGGGGTATTCATATTTTAGATGATGTGTCTTTTTTTTTTTTCTCTCTCTCTTTTACATCCAGCTTTTCAGCCTGCCCCTTTTCATACCTGTATCAGCAAATGTATTCAGCACAGAAATAGGTCACAGAGTAGAGTTTACAAAACATTAGTACTGTATTACAATGCACAGACATTCAATTTCATCAGATCAGGAACTAGCAGCCACCTTATATTGTCTATATATGACACAGTGAGTAGAGAAAGTAAAGGTTTAACAAACAGTGATACGGCCTTGCTGCTTGTGGCATGCCATGCATTGCTGTGCCCTATTATCGTGGGTTTAACAAATGACTCACTAAGCACCTTCTTGAAAGATGTGTTGGCCATGAAACTGTTTGAAGCACAAGGCCCCCATATAAATGTTTAGAGCCACTGAATACATTTCCTGGATGTGTTTACTTTAAGTCAAACAGGCCTTGAAAATGCAGTAGGGGAGGGATGCCTGGTGATTAACAGTCCTGTGTGCATTGGGAGGATTTTGTTATTTCCCAGTCTTGCTCTAGTGACAGATCTGGGAACTATAGGCCTGGAGCAGCGTGCTCTCTTAGAAAGGAGTGCTGTGTATGCTGATGTGTTTGCCTGTTGTGTTTGCCCACTCACTACTGTATCCATCCAAGTCCACCACACAGTCAGCAGTACTAGCTTCCCTTAAAATCCAGTATGGCTTCTTATACTGTGTAAACACTTTTTGTGTCTACATTTTCGTCTCCATTTGGTTCAGTAAACACAACACGAATACTAACAATAAAACAACAAAACTCTTTATACATGGACTTATGATACATTTACATTGAAGCAGCCACAACTGCCTGACCAGTGCTTGCTCAAAAAGCATGAACAAAAAAAAAATAGATATTGCTTGTGATTAGTGCTGAAACGTTTAGTCGATTAATCGATTATAAGGTTGATAATCGGTTAATCATTTTAGTAATTTATCAAGTAAAAACACCAAACATTTGCTGGTTACAGCTTCACAAATACTAAGATTTGCTGCTTTTCTCTGTTTCATATAATTATAAAATGAATACTTTGGTGTTTTTTTTGGCTGCTGGTCAGACTAAGTAAGCAATTTTAAGAATCACTATAGGCTCTGGGAACTTGTGATGAGCATTTGTCATTATTTTTTTACATTTTACAGACGATTAATCGATTAATCGAAAAAATAGCCGTTAGATTCATCAATAATGAAAATAATCATTAGTTGCAGCCCTACTTGTGATCTGTCATGGTCACGTATGACGGATGGAGTGTGTGTGCACATGTATGTGTGTGTGTGTGTGAGTGTGTCGGGGCGGGGTATATGCACTGTAAGTGTTTCCTGGCATGCCCTGTTTGCCTGCTGAACTGCCTGAATCAGAGCTGCCGGTGGTCTGATCTCAGCCTCGCTCCGCTCTGATATGAAACAATTAGCCCAGGTCCATGGGGGCCACCCACAGCGAAGCCCACAGCCATGCCCACACCCAGGGATGCAGCTAGGATCCACTGTTCATCCCACAGATCACTTCCACGCTCAAAGCTAAAGGTTTTTTTGGGGTTTTTTTTTTTTAAGGGTAGCTGGCTGCTGGTCAGGCTGAATGCCAAATTACTTCTAGTACCCTTTAGAGTGCACTGGAAATGCTATGGCTGCTGTTTATTGACAGCATGACTACACTGTAAGCCTGATGTGATTAAGCTTGTCCCATTGTGCGGAGTGTAGCTGTGAGATGAGCCGAGCATCTCGCAGTGTTCTGATTAAGAGACATTAAGATATGCCTCCATATAGTAAAGCCATCTGTTAATCTCCTCCTTCTATTTGGGATTAGTGCTCATTGCAAGATATGGTTTAAACACTGCTGCAGGGTACAGTACAGTGCTAAATGTCAATCCAATTCTCCATATGCATACTGTGCATACTTTTTGATGTGCAATGTCTATTAAAAATGCCTTCTATTATTTTGATGATGTTATTTTTTATTGTTAAATCTTAAAGGCCCCGTAGTATTCAGTTTTCATGATTTTGTTTTCAAATATAGCTACTGTGGCTCAGGATAATAATATTGTTCTTCATGGTGTTTTGCAAGTAAATGTAGTTTAGTTAAAAGGGTGTTTACTAATTCAGTTTGAAGACAAAGTCCTCACTGGCACACCAGTCACAATACTGGACCCTGATTGGCTGACAATAACAGCTTCTTCAGTTCAAATGCTTCAAACTTGACTGATAAGACAGAAACCTGTAAAAAAAAAGGATAGATTTTTGAAAATGACTTAACCACTCAAGACAAAATCAACTTTTAGCAATGTCTTCATTAAACATCTATCTATAATAGGGCCCCTTTAAGGGAAAAGTAGCACAACTAAACAATCACTGAATGCGTCTTCCAGCAGAGGGTCATAAGTCTCTCTCTCGTCTCCTGATTGAACATGAACACAACATAAACAGAAGTAAACATCATTACATTGTGCTCAAATAAAACATGACAGTATCTTTTTACAGAAATATACAGTTACAGATTTACTGCCTTATTTAATAGAAGTTACAGCTAAGTAACATGTGTCCTGGGCATTCCACAGTCGTAGCCGAGGGCAGTTCATGAATTGTTAGCACCAACTAAATCTAATCACAGCTTGTCCTGACGAAGGGGAAATGGTAGGTTAATATCACACGCGACGTTAAGGCTGTGGTTTGTGAGTTTCCGGGAAATTACTGCCTCTGGAGGACATTTGTTTGGACAGTATGTTGATTCTGACATTGTTAATAGCTACTGTATCATCTTCTGGCTAAATGATGCATGAAATGAATGTCTCTATTCCATGATAAACATAGTTCATGATAACATCACAGTACATGCGTTCTAAACAATTTAGCTACACATCAATTTCGTGATCCTGTTTGCTATGTCCCCAAGGGACAGAAGGGTACGAGTTTCGACAAGCACCGTTTTTTGGTGGCCGACCTAGATGCCAGATTTTGAAAGCGCTGCAGTGAGGCAAAACAAAGTTCACAGATGACTGCATTTTCTCAGAGGAGCTTTATTTTCCAATCTCTCTCAGTTTATGAAAACATTTACTAAAGATATTAAGGATACTGTATTTCATTGCTTCAAATCTTATAAACTGCAGCTTTTCATATTATCTAATGTCATGATGATGTAAGTCAGGATGTTTAACAAATCATTAGGTCCAATGTGATGCATGTCAAATGAAAGTCAAAGGGGTAATCTGTGAGCTTCTTGTTTTTTGGGGAGTTTTTTGGGTTATTTTGGCGACATCTTTGGTGATAAGTGATCACTGCTGTGGTGTTTTTGCACTTCTCAGAGATCACTTGGCAGTCAAACAGTGTCTCTTTTCTTTGTCTGTTCAGCCACAGTGGCTATCGCCGCTCATGCTAACTGCCCAGTTCTTCTTCTATTTATTCCAAACAAAACACTGTTGCTGCTGCCAGAAACATAAAACGCATCACTTCCTGTGCACCAGAGGATTTTTCCCGGGAAAGACCTACCAGACACCGGATGTTTAGAACAGCAAATGCAAAAGCTTTCATGAACTGGGTATCGGCTGAATCACTACTGTGTTACACTAATCAGCAAAAGAGCAAAACAAAAACGCCACAGATTATTACTCTGTTTCATTTGTTTGCACATACAAATGATAAAAAAGAGAGAAGAAATACAAGCTGTACAGATGTGACAAAGAAACCCCAAGGGGCTCATAAAAAAATGCCTCACCCCAAAAGACAAAAAAAGAGAAGGATAACAAGATGACGAACATAGACGCAGGTGAATTGGTCTGTAAAGCAGAGTAAAAGAGGTATGAGAAATGAGCCTTTATTGACAGTGGAGTTTTAGTTGAAACTTTGAACAGCCAACACTGTCTCCTCTGCCTCAAATATAGAGTTCTTATCCTTCTCCCTTTTTTGTGAACTACCAATGTCATCCGTATTATTCGTCTGAATATGGTCTTATTCCATTTTTACCACTGCTTTAGAAACTGCCTCTGGTCCTGGAGAGGTGTGAATAGTTTGTAGTATGTTCATGAACATCTTTACTGTTTAGCGGATCCATTAGGCTGGATTGGTAGTAAATCAACACTATAATCACTCACTCTGGGGACTAACTAATTAGACTAATAAGACAAAAAAAAACAGATTTTATCTACTTGCCAACCATTTTGATTAAAAACAATTCAGCGTAAGTTGATGTTACATTAACCTGAAAACTACTTTGTCATATTTTGACTGGATGATACCTTTAAGGTTCCCTGGGTAAAACTTTTGATAAATCCAGTATAATTTGTCATAAAAAGACAAGGCTCAGCAAACGTTGTGTCATGTGGCAGCAGCGAGTTGGAAATAGCGCTCGGCGAATCTGGGACATCTCCGTACCTGGTGAGATTTGCGTTGCCTTCTCCTCCTGAAACGAATGTGCTTTTATTCTTTTCTGAACTAATTTAGTTTTTGTTAACAAGTTCCATGCGACAAAAAAACCCCACAAAAAAACAAAGAAACACAAAGGAATCAAGGAAGACGGAAGTTTCCAGACACCCAGCAGGGCAGTGTGGATGGGTATCGAATCAAAGGCATTCATGGATCATCTGTTATATCTGTAGTAGTGGTGTCTTAAGAAACCCCCCCCTCCCTCCTCTCCCCCACACACTCACTCACCCATCCTCCCACCCATCACACACACACACACACTCACACACACAACCCACCCAGCCGCGCACGCCTCATGTTTTATTCACCAGCCTATGGGAAGGCTGGGGCTTTCTTTTGAAGAGTGCTGCTGAAGCCATCTAGTAGACCCATCTCATCCTCAGTCTTCAAGGGATAATACAATATAAGTGGGTACATGCTCGGAGGAACGCAGGCTCTGCTGGTCCAGGTGGACCAGCGGCGCTCCGCTGCGTTACGGCTGCGGTGGCCTTTAGGGTATTTCGCCCGTGGTTCTACTAGAAATGCCCGTCCTGCGCTAAAAGCCTTTCTTCCATAGACATCTGGCTGCTGTCCTTGGCTGCGGTGCGGGGGCCTCGAGCGGAGCTTGCAAGGTAACAATGTTACCTTCACTGCTCCCTTAACATTGGAGAAAATACACAATCAGCATCAACCTTGCAACATCTCCTCCCTAGTGTTGCGGTTGTTTGTGTCGAATATATGCTAATTTGCATTCAGTGGGTAATGAATAACAGGTCATTTATATGTGGTTTGCGTTTCCCATTCTTACACGATGAAATGAAGTGTATTATGTAGAACTACAGGAGAGTATCTGAACCGCAAGTTCACCTAAACTGCAATATGAAAATGAGTTCTAAAAATTCTGCACAATTGTTTAAATTTCCTTGTTGATCCTCCAACTGCAAATTAGACTCTGCAAAGTGTTCTGGAATATGCGTGCGTACTTGTTTCATGTTTTGAATATGAATTACCCCGCTATTCAGTGCGTTTCATCCAACTGAACATTTCACTGGGTTGAAATACCTCCTTTCCCAAGGGGTTTGGATTAGAGAGTCCCCACTGTATCCCTTTGTTGTTGATTTGTGCTTTCAGCATGCTTCACGTTGTTGCCAACACTTTGTTTGAATTTTGAGTACTATGTGGTCCTCAAGACACAAAAAAATCTCATCCGCACCACTGGGGAGTTTTAGCGAGGAGTTGTAGGAGGACTAATGCATTTGCGCTCCGTCTTAGCTATTAAATTCATTTGACTGAGGAAGTATGGGTTTTCATCATGTGGAACTTAGACATAAAAATGTATGTGAAGCTGGGGGAAATCACACAGTGGCAAAGGGCCGTATTTGTACGTACGTCTTTAGAGGGGCCTTGTAGAGGTATCCGCTCATGCCTGATGCGATTTCTTCTGCTGAGAGAGCTCTTTGAGGTTTGTCAGGTTTTTCCTGCTTGACTTAATTGAAGAGAGGGCAGGATTGTGTGTGAGCAGAGGAGAGGAGGAGGAGGGCGAGGGTGTGTGGGGGGGGGGGGGTTGCCTTGGAGTGTCTTTCCACAAGTGCTTTGCTACCCACTGCTGAAACTGGAACCCTGTGGGAACTAGCATGTTCAGGTGTATTTTATGTGCAGTGCGTGGAAGGTGAATTGAGGAGACAAACCGCACGTAAAAATGAAACAGAAGCAAAACTCTGCTGCCTTGTTTACGACAAACCCTAAGAGAGCTGAACTGGCTCGGGCCAGTATTAGAGGTCTCTGTTTGGCTGGGGAAATTGCACTATTTTGATACTTACTGCGTTCATATTGCAAATCAGCTCGGCAACTGTGACGCTTTTGTTTTAGGACTGACAGTTATGCGACGCGCAGATAAACAGGAGCTCATCCGTAACTGTTCTCACACTTATCTGACAATCAGCCACCTGATATGTCAGTGTTTCCTGGACTTGTTGGAGCTGCTGTTGTAACTGCCGTAAACAGATCTGATTATCTAACTTCGCAGTTGACACTGGAGAGCTGGGTGTGGATGTCCATTTACGTTGTAGCCGCTCGCTGCCGTGCTAACACAATGTCACCACCTCCACCTTTCTGAAATTCCTTACACCGATAACCAACCGTGACGCGGTTTTAGGTTCACAACAAGAAAGATCTATTTGTGAGACAAAACCATTGAAGCCCAAATGCTATCAGCCATCTCTCTCTTTTACCGAGGGACAATGGGGTTCAGAGCAAAGCAGCTTTATTTGCAGGACTTCAAACAGCCTATTCTCCCTAGGGTCATTACCCCGCTCAGGAAATGAGAAAGTGGGCTCCTGATGTCACTGGCAAACCCCTCGCCGGAATGCCGAGTTAGACTGGGAGAAGGCGGGGAGGAGGAGGAGGGGGGGAGGGGGGGAGGGGGGGGGGGGGGGGGGGGGGTTCTTGCTAGATCAGAGTTCAGACATGTTTACATTACAGCTCAGGATATTTCTCAGAGCCTGGCCAAGCTGCCGAGGTTCCCAGGCTCCAGAGTTGCGGCGGAGCGCTGAAAAGAGGCACAAGCATTCACTTTTTCTTCTCTCCTCTCCCTCCCTCTCCTCCGCTCTGAGGTCCAAGTCATAGTTCAACTCCATTTGCATTGTGGTAATGCTCTGTTCTGTGCTACACTGCTCCTTTAGGGAATATTATACATGTGAAATAAATGCAAGGTGAAAGTCACTAACCATGTAGTTGACACAGTTTATGTTTGCACGTCTGAAGTGACGTTGTTGACATTGCTTTAGAAATGAATGTCAGGAACTAATAGCAAATTCAGCACAAGTATACATTATTATGATTTTTTTTTTTTTTTATCTCTAGTCCTTGACATCTCCTTTTCCTTCTGAAAAAAAAGGTGTTGAATATGCATATCCCTTCCTCTGTCTCGGCCATAACCATATCTGGCAAAACACACAAGGTGAACGCTGTCCCATTCTTAACATCATTTGAATAAGAGTTAGACAGATGTACAGGGCCAATCCACTGCCGATATGATTTTTTTTTTGTGATCAAATTTGTATTGGCCATATGCTTTTTTTACACACAAACACAAGAAAACAAAAACACAGAAACCACATACACCTACATACTCATAAACATACACTCAAGTCCCCACTCCCCCACTGCCGATATGATGAAGGCTCTTCCCTGACCACAGCTTGTGAATATGTTTTTATTATTATTTCTTTTTTTGTTTTTTAAAATTAGATGGCTGACCAGTGAAATCATCGCAGTGTGGTGCGGGAAGATTTTATTCAACAGCTTTAGGGGTGGCCATCTGTAAAACCTGCAATGAAACCTGCCTCACCCTTCCTTAAAGAATTTAATTAGCATGGGTTTCAGTAGAGAGTTTAAGTGTCCCATGATGGTCTAAAAGCTGTTCCAGAGGCTTTTCTACCCTGCTAAGAGTAACATCCTCAGGGAAACACCAGAATCCTGGTCAATGAAAATGGAATGGCACTTAAAGTTATTGATTATTGGCACAGAATATCATCTTCAACACAAAAATATCAGTCTCGATGTCAGCCTTCGTATGCCCGTATCGGTCTAAACCTAAATCGAATGCTTCAGAGTGCTAGACCAGGCTTTCCCCTGCCTGCAGCATCAGATATGGGTCTAGCGGAGGAACACAGATGGTCTTGTTTCTTGCCTCGGCACTGCCAATAAGGCTGAGAAGTGGCAGCTGGAATGTTTGTGTTAGTGCTGTGCTGTGGTGAGGTGTCACGGTGCTGAGCTATGCTCTGGCGCCTCCTCTCTCTCCACCTTGCCTAGAGGCACACAGACACTGCTGTTGCATCTACAGTGCACACACACACACACACACACACACACACACACACACACACACACACACACACAGGAGAGGAGGTGAGACCAGGGGAGGATCTCTGGTCTCTCTCCCTGCCCCGTCGGATCAACCGGGATCTGATTTTAACAGGAAGCAGGCCCACGGTGACAGAGGCGCTGCAGGCTCAGCGGCTATTTTAGACTAATTTCAGCTTATATTACTGATTATGACATATAATGGAAAACTAGCTGCTGCACTGGAGCTGTGCCTACATAAGATTGATTAACATCTGCTAGAGCTTTAAATAGTGTATTTCTGCTTGATTACGGACCAGTGACAGTTGGGGGCGATATCCTTATCTCACGATACGTTTCGATACACGATATGGGGTTCAGGATTCGATACAACCACGATACGATGCAATAAATAAAACTTCACTGACAACAAAGTGTGACTGTGCAGAATTGTGTTTATTTCTGAGCCACAAATATTTCTAGCGATGGTATTGGCTTGCTAGAATCTAAACAACAATGTAAAAATGTCATTACAGAGTGCGAATAATGTAATTTGTATGGAGAGCTTGTGAAATTGTGATGGGCAAGCCGTCTCATTTGTGATTACCACAGCTGAATAAAATGCAGCTAATATTGAAATTATTTTTTCTGTCCCGCGATACGTATTGTCACATTTTTGTATTGCCATATATTGAATTTCGATATATTGTCCCATCCCTAGTGACAGTCTATGCTAGCCAACAGAAGAGATGTTAAAGGTTCCCTATTATTCAGTTTTTATAATTTTGTTTTCAAATACACTATGGCTCCAGATGAGAATAATGTTCTTCCTGGTGTTTTGCAATTAAATGTGGTTTAGTTAAAAGGGCATTTATTGAACGAGGCAGAATGGTCACTATACTGGACCCTGATTGGTCGACAACAGCAGCTCCTCTAAATCAAATGAGGTAAACCTGCTGAGTGGAGGCTTTCCAGTGTGTCTGCTCAAATGATTGGAAGGATTTCAGTGATTCTTAAGTGAGGGGAGCCAATCATGATCAAGTCCAATGATGATGCGTTGACTGGAGTCAGTCCAAAACAGCCCGTAGAAAAGGATGGCTTTTTAAAAATGCAATAACTTTACATTAACTACTCAGTCAAAACCACATTTTAACAGTGTCTTTATGAAACGTCTTGGATCATATATTCATATAGACAGATGAAGATTTGAATTCCTACAATAGGGCCCCTTTAAATTTCTTTGGGTTTACTTGTGCTGCTAAATGAGATGGAAAAAAGATCATTAAGCAAGTAAGGGCTCATTCCCCGGCCCCCTTTGCTTACAGGGAACAACTGTGATGCTGCATTCTTCTCATAGCTGTTAGCGAGAAAGTGGGGTTATTATGTGTATACGTACGCATGATAACAAGACGGAGAAAGAGAGAGTGAAGAGAACATTCCTTTCTCACTCCCACTCTCCACCACCACACCCCCATTGCTACTCACTGCCACCCCACCCCCAGTTTCCTTCCTGTGCTTTTTTTAGAATCTATTGGATGTTTTTCCCACATCCGGCAACAAAGAGAGTCTTATTATGCCATAACCTAACAACATGGTCTTCTGTGGTACAGCTACACGAGCGTGGTCATAATGTTGTCATAAATTAACCGAAGCCCGCTCTCTTTCCTCTTCGTGTCAGTTGTCAGATTAGTAACAGTTAACAGTTAAAAGAACAGATAACCGTCTCCTTGAAGAGCAGATATAATGTCAATCATGTGGAATGGTCCCTGTAACTAGTGTTAATACTTAGGTAAAGGCTGCCAATATTTTGAAATTCCACATAGCTCAGATTAACTTCAGCATTAACATCATCACCTGGTATGAACATTTCTTCTGGGAAAAAAACACAAATTGGCTGAGAAATGTATTATCTTCAAACAGTGAGGATTGTAAAGACTGTTGTGGATTTAGTTATTTTAGATAAGATTTTCACTGCCATGGCACACTTAAACAAGACCCAAGCATCCAAGGGTACGCAGAAGACATAATGTAATTGTCAGTCTTCACATAAAGCAAAGTATGATCAATGCATATGATCAAGTAGTGATAGCAAATGCAAAGAGCTGTGGGATAGGACTGTTTAAACCAAACTGTTTAAAGTTTGAGCATATAAATCTGGTACTACACTGATTTAATTGAATTTCATACATGTAGCATATAACGTATTTGTTGAAGATAGGTTTTCTTCTTTTCCCAGGATGTGAAACGGTTAATACCTCATATCAAAACTATTTTACAAAGCACTCATTAAAATTATTGCCACCTATGTTTATAAATTTATGTTCTCATTGTCATTCTCAGTGAATTAATTCCCATAGCAAGAGGGAATTTTCCCCTCTATTATGCTGACTTTGGCTGTGTTTGAATCACCAGGCTCATCTGTTTTGCCTGAAGTGAGGAAAAGCGAGGAAAAAAACAGCTGTCTAGTCAGTGAAGGGACGCCTTGCCAATTGAGCTGTGAAATCTACACAAGCAAGCAGGATAATCTCTTCCACCCAGACCAAATATCATATCCTGGGATGGAAATGCAGATAGTACCGTGTACACAGCCTTGACCTAACAGTGTGTAATTTAATGTGGCAGCAATATAATGTAGCCTTGATACCCCGAATCCCATCTTGTTGACACTAAAGCCAGATGTCGTCTTTGTTTGAATAACATTTGTACCAACAGTATATAACCTCATATAATGGCATATTTAAAACATTTGAAGACACAGTAGCGCGGCGGTGAGCAGGTACCTGTAAGTAAATGTACCGCAAACAAGATTGACCTTGCGATGGACCCGACAAAATTCACATGCTTCTTCCAGTCATAGCAAGCCTAGAGTCATGCACATGTACTGTAATGTTAATCTACTAAATGTTCACATTTGTTCAGCCTCATGTGATGCGCCCATATCCTAGCTGAGGATGTGTAGAGTAGACTGGAAGTGAGAGATTGATGATCTTAGGTTTCCGCTTCCCACTTCCCATTGCCTCATCTTGTACTATCACTGTGATCTGCCAGTTCATTTGCCATTAAGCAGCCTCTATGCCCTGCTAGGTTGTTGTTGTGCTGCGGCCCGTTCCTACAGCCTGGACAGAGGGAGCCTGGCCAGGTCCTGTGCTTCCTCCTTCAGCAGATGCTGTGACGATAGCCAGATGGCTTCGTGTGCCTTGTCTTAGCAGTTTTCATTGCTGCTTTTTTCAAGGGTGCACTGTTCATTCAGTCATGCAATACCAGGCATACAACAACAGCTACTTGAATTACGCATCGGTGATATACAACATTTCATTACCAATAAAAAAAACTCCTGGGCATTTAGTGATTTTACTGTCTCCATCCCAGATAATGTAATTCAATTGAACTGCAGATGGAGTATCAAGAGATTTGTAGTTTTTCATCCTAGTTGCTCTATTTGAATCTAATCTAGAGCAAGTACAAAGAATTCAGATGTCAGAGGCTGCATGTTCGGCAGTAGCAGCAACATGATCTGGGATTTAACCCACCGATAGAAGGCTCAACAGGAAAAAGAGTTTCTCTATCCTCAAGCAACAGACCAGTGTTTACTTGACCAGATGCCATTGTGTGTAGAGAAAGTCCTTTGCTTTTAGATGCTTTGGACTATTTTGATTGACAAGATATGATGCCTAGGGGGGCACTACTTTTTCCTAGTACTTGTCTTGATCAGTGCAAATCTCCTTAATTTGACAATTCTGACATCTTAAACGCTAAAAACACAACGTTTTATTCGTGCGCCTCCTTTAAACCTTGAGCGGATGTTAATGATCGGATCATGGGAAAGTTGTTTTTTTCCAGACACTTGGAGAGATTACCTGAGAGCGCTCTGTCTCTCTCTTTCACCAGCTGCGACATGTAAAAAAGACCTAAAGCGCCGGTTCACAAGGCCCAGTTACAAGCACTCAGAGGAGCTGCCTGCATGCAGAAACTTGCTCAGAGACACAGGCTGTGCTGCAACCTTGAACTCTCCCTGCCACTGTGAGAGCCACCGCTCGCCCAGACAGTGGTGAGCTCAACACCTGCAGGGCGTCTTGTATGAGCCAGTGTCCTGTGGAAAGACAATTCGGAGAGCCACGGGAAAGAGATGTCTTATTTTTCTCCACTTATATGCAGGAGAATACGCTGTATCATTTTATGATGTCTTAAAGCTGCACCAGGCAGTGATTTTTATGGAAAAACACACCCGTCTTATCAGCCTAAATCATATTTATCAGCCTAAATCACAAAGAGGGGGCTGCGACAGAGAGAAGCATCCCATCCCCCTTTAATTGAGACGCAGTTGATTCGGTCTGTTTGTCAAAATGAAATTCTGGTGTCGGTTAAGGACGCTTCTCGGCCCTGAGGAAGTGACGAATCGAAACTCAAGCTTAGATCTTTCGCCTCTCTCATCCCTTTGGTATCCTTTGATATAAAGCGATCACACCCGGCCCGGGTTGGTAAACATGAGTGTGCTGTGTGCAATTTACTGACGTCACGTTTTCATGATTTCCGCGTATTGAAGTTCAAATTGACTGCCATTTGGAGCCGCCAACGTGCAGAGTTGCCTAGTGCAGCTTTAAATTTACTGCTCTACCAAAATGATTCCCACGGGTTTCATAAATTCCGGTATTTTTATGACAGTCAGACTCCATCCAAAATGAAATATTCACTGGTCTCGACAGTGTAAAGCCGATCCTTGTGCAGACCGCGGCTATCCGGAATCAAGGCAAACAGTAGAATTGAGGATAGTTTTTGTTTGTTTTTCATGGAGGGCTGTATCTACCTAATATCTCGCTGTAAAATATCAGTATCATGTGATATTTTGTTTTTTGTCGTTCTGGGAAATGTCAGGCTGATGATAAATCATAGAGGTCACATATTTTGTGCACCATGATCCCCCAAACCCCCCCCCCCCCCCCCCCCCCCCCCCCTCTCCTCTTGGTTGGAGTCGGCGAGAGCTCTGCAGTGTTTTCTGTGTGTCCGTCTCTGCCAGCACCGGACTGCACAGACCTTATTTGGAATGTCAGAACTGATAGGAGTGGGAGTCAAACAAAGCTTCCCACTCATTTATTTTTTCTTCTTACTTTCTAGCTGCAACAGTCCCTTTTCGAACTGAACCAGCCGAGGTTTGCTCCAGAATATGCAGAGTGCAGATTTGTGCGACTGCTTGCCTGTCTTAATGCGTGTGTGTGTGTAATTTAAGTGAAAGCTGAGAAAGATGGCAAAACTCAACAAGTACACCCTGCTCAACCAGTGGATTTTTCCAAGCTTTCTCCATTGAAGCGGTTTAAAACACTAAATGTGTTTCCCTTCTCTGAAAGCAGGAGGCTTATCAAGACCTGGCTGAGTGAAGCAGCATTAGCACAGCATTAACCACTCAGCCCAGGTTTCCCACGGGATATAAAATGGATCCTTGTTTCACTGGGAAATCGCCACAGCAATGCTGTTAAGGAGCACTTTGCTGCAATCACATCACATATTGATGAATATTGTTGCATGATTTGGGACTGCAGTTATTGCATTGCAAAGCAAACGCAAGGAATTTAGATTCCAAATAGTTGTATGGAGGTGAAAAGCCGATAGTCCCCGAATACAATACAGCTGAAGTTTAATTATCATTTCATCAATAGTACACCCTGAATAATTCACACTACTGGGTTGCCTCACATTAGCTAGTCAAGCTATTTGATGGTTTTCTCTCTTTAGTGGCCAGAGACATGACTGGAATGGCTCAGGACTGTGTTGCTCAACTCAACAGTGGCACTGTTGGCTCTCACCGTGCTGCAGCTGCGTGCTGAAGAGCAGCCAGATGTTTGAGATGGTGAAATGAGCCCAGCGAGCAGGAAACGGCTCTGCATGCCATAGGAATCGTCTTTGAAAACAGGAAGGGAACTTGTTCCCTGCTTATGGACCTTTTCCTGTGGCATGACCGGAGGCAGGCCTTGTGTTTGACGGTTGCTGGGAAAAAGGTACTTGTGGCTGTATGGTAGTGGCCATGTAAGGGTATAAACACACTAGGGGAGCTGTAGACCTGTTTAACTGGGGATTTGTTGTTAGAGGAGCTAAAATGATCAGATTGTCTACTTTCTCATGTGGCCTTGTTTCCATTTCATTATGTAGTTTCCTCCCCTGCTCCGTACTCATTACGTTTTTGTGTAATGTCATGGTAGAACTAAAAGAATTTGTATGGCAACTAAAGTTAAGTGGTGGAAAATTGCTGTTTTTCATTCAGTTCCCTGTGGCACATCACCTAGGCCACAAAACAAACTACAACACACAGTTCAGTGTTAGCCAGTGCCATAGCTCTCAGCTGCCTAAAGATACAACTTTCAGTGGTTTTACTATCCTGGTTTACCTCCTTTAGTGTAATAAATAACTAATCCTAATATCCAGCATTGTTAAACTTGAGGTTTTCTGGCTTTGTTCAATCATTTTTGTCATGCTCACAGTGACCCCTGGTGTCTATAGGGATTGTTATTTCATATTCCTCAGCATTTGCTCTTAAAAAGCTTTTATAAACCTGATTTATATCGCCCCCCTCCCACACCCTCAAGCTGTCTCCCAGCCTGAAAATTGTTTCTTACCCTCCACCTCCTGCCCTTAAGCAGACACAGTGCACATATACCAATTCAAAGCAACATGTCATCATGGTAGATACATCATGTCCTGTCATTTTTGGTACACAGCGTGCAGCACATTAGATGTGGATTGAAATAGCAAGTGATGAGAGAGGGTGTTCCCAGCGCTAAGAGTGTTGGGCCAATGAGAATTTAAGTCTGTGTTACCACTAAATTAAACCCTTGGAGCTAGAATAGCAGCTTAGCCTATATGCTGTCGACAGGCAAGCCCTGTACAGTCAACTGTGACTGGCTCCCAGCTTGTTAAATGGTGGGACGTCTTTCTCTCCATCACTTCTCCTCTTTTTTTTTTACAATAATGGCTAAGAAGGGCTACATTCATTGAGGAAAAAGGTGGCAGTTGTCTATAATTGAAAGAATGACACTGTGGCCTCAATGTGAGAGCAGGATGTGGGAGCTAAACCTGGAGCACACCCCGTTATTTTTTATGAATATGATTTTACACTTTGCTCAGTACACTACCAATCAAATGTTTGGCCACACCTAATTGAATGTTCTATGTTTTTCATTCTCTTAAAGCCATTTTGATCTAAAGGCTTATGCTTAAATGCTTGAAATTTGTCTCTTAGACAAATATAAATAGTGAAGTTGATCCTATGTATGAATTTCTTTCCAAAGCCTTTGCCTTTCCATCAAGGCAAAGGGTGACTACTTTAAAGAATCTAAAATATAAGATAGTTTTGATTTAACACTTTTTTGGTCACTGCATAATTCCATTTGTGTTATTTCATAGTTTTGACGTCTTTACTATTATTCTAAAAAATGGAAAATAGTAAAAATAAAGATGTGATGTCCAAACTTTTGGCTGATAGTGTACATTATGGCAGGCAAATTTAAACACATAGTTTTCCTCATTGGCTTATTGAAGGGATCCCTTTATAGCAGTCCCTGCTGCGTGGAATGGCTCCTGAGTCCTGGGAGCCTTCGGTCGTCTTCAGTAAATGTCTCTGTGGTTAAGAATGACATGCGGATGAGAGGCGACAGCAGTGTCAGGAGCTCTGTGAGCCACATGGCCATGGGTGATATGATGTGACGGCTTGTCACTGCGATGTTGGTGACCTGTGGTATGTCTGCAGTGGCGTGGCTTAGCTGGTGCTGTGGTGATGCCTTGACAGAGTCTCCCCCCCCGCACACACACACACCCTACATTCGTTCCCAGGATCACTTCACTGCCACCCTACCAGGCAGGGCGTCTTGTGGGCCCCACCAAGGAACCTCAGCTCACACAGCTCAGGGACTCTGTCATCGCACACCCAATGAATATTAAATATCATGTAGGCCGTTCAACTGATGGGGCCTAATCAAAATTCCTTTACTTTTTTTAGACAATCCAGAAGGATTCATATAGAGTTTTATTTGAGTTTTAGAGGACTTAAAGGTCACACTGAAGCGAAAAATGACTTTTTCACCTTTTTTAGCTTTTATCATATCATATCATACACCAATTAGACAATTTATGACCAAAAACATTACAAAAAAAAGTTTCTTGTATATTTTTGTCAAAATCCCATTAATTTGATTTCATGGAAAATCTTTAGTGGTGACTTCATTGTGTAGCAGGAGGCAACATAAAAATTCCAACCAATAAAACCATCACAGACTTTTGAACAATCCCGCCCCTCCCATCAAATGACTGCCTTTCTCTCCCTAACTGATATGCCATTGGTTTACACTTGAATGCATGATCCCTCCCTGTGTTATGTCCCGCCCCTATATCCTGTTTGAACAGGAAATACATCACATTAAGGAAGCAAAAGGCCCACGAAAACGGCTTCTCATTGTGACTTTAAACTCCTGCTGGACAGTCCTAATGTCACAAGCAGTCTCATATCAACAATATATTGCAGTGGGATTCTAAAGTATTTTCCCATCATATTCTAAAAAAGACCTGACTGGGGATATCCAGCTCACATTTGTTGGGAGGAGTAGCTTCAAATGCCTCGTCCAGTCAGCCTCGGATCAGGCCTCTCAGCATTGTAATGGGCCAAGTGTGCAGTGAACAGTGACTGCAGAGATAGCAGCATTGCTTGTTCCTTTTTTTTTTTTTTCCAAGAGGGGCCCCACATATTTTCTTCTGGGGTCCATACATATTTTCAGAGCTGCTTCCTTCAGCCTCCTTTGGCCCCAGGATATCACATTGAACCCGTCTGCTTAATTCTGAACAAAGGGCATGTCATAGCAAGGACTGATTGGAATGCCGGGTTTTAATCTGTGCATTTATTGAGAACGGAGAGCCGATATTTGAATGTGAAGTGTCTCCAACAGGATTTTTTTTTTATTGTGCAAGCTCCCCCTTTTATTAAAAATAGCTAGTTTCTCCGTCGAATGTTGGGGCTGAGCTACAGTACTACTGTTAAAAAAAAAATCTGCCTTCAGTAAACATAATGGATGATTTCTCTTCAAAGGAGCTCTTATCATCTCTTCCCATTTCCCAGAGGCTGCCACAAAGCTGCCTCTCTCTCTCTCTCTCTCTCTCTTTTTTTTTTTTTTTTTTTTTTCCTGCTGCTGCTCATCCTTCTCTCCTGCCTGCTCTCTGGAGGGCAGCCTCAATCTAATACAACTGTGTCAGTAAGTGTGGGGATGCAAAGTGCTGATGAGCCAAAAGTAGCCCACCTCTGCAGTGTGCTGCTACGTCCCAACACGCGCCAGCCTGATTAGGGGAAGCACACCACAAACCCATACTCACGTCCCTGCACAACCTTACGGAACATGCCCCATAGAAACACATGAAATCCTCTTTTTTTCCTGTTCTGTTCTGTTCCAAAATGCAATATATCCATTTTGTAAAAAAAACAAAACCTGGAGTTCATCATTTAATATGTCTAAAATAGAGAGGATCATACCTGTACATGTGTTATCACTTTGCCAACCACTAGTTTACCCATTATCCTTTAAAAAAGTGCTGTAAATTGTTTTAATTCTGTGCTGTTTTGTACAAGTAGCTGTCATGTTTTTCAAGTGGTGGACACTTCATGTTGGAATGAAACTCTTCTCTGAACCCTGATCCATTAGGAATCCACATAGTTCAGTAGCCTAGTTCCTGCTGGATTCATCTTATGATTTTATGACCAAAGAAATGTCATAAAACCTACCATATTTCTTTTAGATCTAAGTTCAGTTATGTTTTCAGTACAATATTTTGTTTTGTTGCCTTGTTGCAAGCACCCCTCAAAGGTATAGCATTTCCTTTGTTCTCAGTGCTATGTAAACCTTCTCTTGAAATTAAATCTGTGTGAGGCTTTAAGCCAAAGCCACTGTTACTGCTACTTAAATTGGACTTAAAAATGCAAAAAGTCAGTGGCAGTATTCTCTCCTGTTGGTAGGCTTGCACAGTTAACCTGGGATAATGATTATATGGTTTTATAGTATATTATTGTGCATACTATACCATTACCTGAAATGTGCTGAATAAAAATAAGTCATGTCTCTGTAATAAACACCACCAGGATTAATCAAAGGAAACAATTTGGGAAAGGAAAAGCAGACTATCCCAGTCCCACTGACCCGATTTGACTGGAATCATGTACAGTACAAGCCACATGAATGTCCATATTATAGCAATCTCAGCCTCAGCTTCCTTACCTTCCCTTTTAAATAATTAAAACCGCCATGTAAAGTTGTTCTGAATGTTTATTTAATTTCGCTGAATATGATGCCATGGCTTGCAGCTTTCGACGGCAAGTGGAAACCCTATAATTAAATTGTGTCCTTCTCAATCTCTCAGCATTCTGGGAGCTGATAGCTGCATTTTTTATGACAGCTGATCATTGGCGCTGGTCTGAGGGCTCTTGTTTCGTGCCTGGCGAAAAAACGAGCTAAAATCCCCTCTTGCAACAGTATGCAACCTGCAGAACCGCATAAATATTATGTCTCCCTAGGAACACAATAGTCGTATTTATTCCTTTATTTTGGGACTGTTTTTTCCGTGTCAAACGCCGAGAGGAAGGTTTCTAACTCTCGCAGGAGCAGATTACAACATGTTTAAGGGCTCTGGTGAATAGATTAAAGGCTGGTGAGCTGGATCTTTTGTTCAGCCACACTCACGATCATGAAAACACACACACACACACACACACAAACCCTTGGAACACAAACCTATACCCTTCCAGCGTGCGTGGCTCTGAGGGCTGTGCCACTGGACTGACAGATGGTACCAGGAGGCCTGGTGTTGCGTCCCTGTGATGGCTCACCCGGAGCCCCATCCACAGTGCTCAGCATCACCACACTGCTCAGCTTGACACACTAGCAGGCAGCACAGAGACGCGCTACCAGCCTCCCAGCGCCCAGGAATAGATCTCTGCCTCTGCTGACATGGCCAAGGTCAGGTTCCTCACAGCAGCGGTCAAAGGGCGTCAACGGGGCAACTTAAAAAAAAAAAAAAAACCAAATCCCTTTCAAATTACTGCTTCATTTCTTAAAAGTGATTTTCAGCAAGTAGCTTCGTCTCCACCGGGAACCCCTCTCTCTTTGCAGCGCTGGCTTCTCTTCCCTCATTATTTTCACTGGAAAGGATGAGCTGTTGTTGCGTGTTGCAGGGCGAATTCAACTGGCTACAAGTCGAGCGTATAATGTTCTCATGAATGGCTGTCACAAACAAGACACAACCTGTTAAATGCTGTTGAATGCACACCGTGGGTTGTTTTCTGCTTACTGGTGACTTGCCTTAGCTGTGAGGGGTTTAGACGAGAGATTTAAGCAAAAAGAGATTCACAGAAGTTTTTATCTAGCCACGATTATGTGGAAACTCCTTAAATTTGTGTTCCGCTCACTCTGAGACGGATATAAACTTGGATGATAAGGTGAAGTGCATTTTGCCGACATGGAAAAAAATGAATGCTATCACTAAGGATTTCACCTCTAAGATGATCGGTGTATGAACGGTATATAATACATACGTTTCAGGCTCTCGTGCAGCAGGAGTCACTTTCAAAGTGATCCAGAGCTTCTAAGCTCATTAAATGTTAATCAAAAAATCTATTTTCAGATCACTTGGAGATCTGTCATGAGGATTTCAGGCCAGCTTAGAGGCCACTGCTTCTGAGTGCTGAGCACGAAATGAACAGGGTGATACTTGTGATGTGATAAATTGTAGTTTTTGAGTTAGCTTGGATATTAGTTGGTGACAAATGAAGGTAGAATGAAGATGACAAAATTACAGTGACGCAAAATCTCAACCGCGGAAATATTCGAAGGGCTTCAGCTATGAATTTTGAACTTAGAAAATATTGTTGTCTAACAGTCCATTTTTAAATGGCATGGAGGCAGTAGTGAGGCAACCCAGTCTCACAGTGGCTCTTTGCAACACATCCACTGTCCTTTCCATTATTCATGATGTGTTTTCTCAGACAGTGCCTTGAACCATGAGGAGTAGTCCTGGCTGTCTTCTGGCACTCCAGAAAAGAGCCCAGTGGAATGAGAGAACGTGTGTATGAACTCCGCACACTAGAAAGCCTTGTTTTCATCTGCATTTGGAGAAAAAACAGATGTCCGATAGTATGTGGGGAGATATATTTAATAGTCTGGATCTCAGTGAAGATGGTGAGGGGGAGTTGGTGAAGGAGACGTGCTGTAGATGAGCTTATGGAACACGTCCAAGTTGAAATTATATGCGTCTCTCAATGTTTCTTTGTATTAACTCGTCATTACATCATCTGACAAGATTTCTTTATTTTCCCTGCGCTTGTTCTCTCTAGCCTCTGAGAAACACTTTTCTACCAAGGTTTACTTTTGTGGCAAAGTAAATTTAATTTCATTGTAGTTATTGCTTTTCTTTTTCTGGCCTTGTATTTTATAGTTACATTGTAATATACAGAATGCCAATTGATCTCCTTATAATTTACTTATTTATTTTCTATGAATATTATTTGTAAAACTCAGTACTGTTGGACAAGGGCAGAATTATACTCAAATATAACTGATCTGATATAATTTCCCATATCCCTCTACCTCTAACGCCACCACCACCATCATCATAATCATCATCAACATCAACATTATCTTCATCTATCCGCATCGATACAATATGCTGAAACACACACACACACACTCAACAGCCCTAACAAAAGAGGCTTGGTGAGTCACAGGGATATTTGTGCTTTGATTAAAATGTGAGGATGCATTTCAAAACAACTGTTAAGAGCATTAGCAGAAGGCAATGCAGGCATGAACGGAGTAGAAATGTAGTGAACTACAGAAATCACTCCAAACCCTCAGGCTATGAATCATCTTAATGTGATATGTGCCAGCAGGTGGAAATGACTCCAATTTGTTCCCACAGTGAAATCTGCAACACACTGATACTCCTCTCCTATGCTCAGGTTGGTGTACAATTGGAGCCATTTTATTTCTTTGCTGGCACCACATTAAATGATGACCAGATAATCAGTCACTTTTATGTGTATACAGTGCCACTGAACTGTGCTCCAGAGACTGGCACTGGATAGACAATTTCTGTCTCAGTGAATTGTCGCTAATGACTCTTGTGCTCATGTTAAGGGAGAAAATCCATTATTTCGTTGATGTGACCGTGATGTCCATACCTGAAAACATAAATCATCATCATCGTCATCATTTTTGCTACGGTAACATGAGTATTCTGCTGAGGTTTTTATGCTTCAGTTTTATGGAGTGTTACTCACACAGTGGTTGGAGTTGTGAGTCACGGCTATGTGCTTATTACCCTAAATGAAGACATGGGGATAGGACAAAAGGAAGTCAGATATCTGCACCAGCATGTTAAGCAGAATCTCAACCACAAAGGAGAAACTCTGCTATCTAACGAGGCACAATGGAGGAAAATATAATTTATGTAAATGAAGGAAACAGACAAAGACCTCATTCTTTTCTCTGTGGTCTGTCGACTGTATCAGATTCCTAACTATCTTCTCAGCCCATCCACTGCGCTCAAACTACATTTTATCAAACCCATTTTCCAAATGCTGTTACAGTGTTTTGCCCTCATCACATGCCTAATGTATAAATAGATTCATAAAATTGATCTGTCTGTATTTAAAAGCTTGGTATGATATACTGTCACTGTCGTGTGTTTTCTTTGTCTGAATGCATCTCATGCCATGGTCTTGCTATCTTGTGTGACGGGATGATTTATGATAGGACAATGCATTTAACTATATTTTTGGCCTCAACCTTATCAATCAACACTTTATTCTACTAAATGAAAACAAAGTCTAAAGCAATCTTCCTAAAATTCACTAGCTGGTCAAGTGTACGGGGCCTACAGGCCTTGGAGCAAATTGTGAAATTGGATTAATTTACATGCTTATACTTTGAGCTGGGTGTACAATTTAATGCGGCGATATTCAGAACTATCATCATAATTTAAATTGGCTCACAACTTGAAAGACGGTTTTTGAATGAAGCGCAATGATTATACATAGAGGGTCTTGTTATCAAACATTTTTCTTTAGGCCACTCTTGAATTGAATTTCAAAATCCATGACCATTAACAAGGTCTTTTTTGGAAAACACTGTAATAGTGAATTAATGAGTTTAAGCTGAGATTACCCAGTCAGGGACTTACTGAAATGGCTGAATGTATGTATAGCATTGATACATTTCTCAACCAGGTTATTGTGTTTTCACAGCTTCAAGGATCTTTGCGGAGGAAGATTGAGGGACATGCACCGGGACACGCCCCGAAGCAGAATGGCCTCTCCTGTGGCCTCTCTGGATCAGACTTCAAGCGGGTCCGTGTGGACACCAGTGGTCTGGGACATGGGCCCTGTAATCACAACCTGACCCAGTCTCAGTCTCTGCAAGGGGCCTCAGCCATAGGGATGCAGAGGAAGAATTACATGATGCCCCATGGAGTGGGCTCAGACATATTCAACATGACCCTGAAAGAGATGAAGAAAGAGCCAGTTGAGGTCCAGTCTTGTGGCCAGTCAAACGCAGAGATGATTTTTGACTTCAAAGATGAAGGTAGTGGTCAGATTGACCCAGACCTCCAGGATCTGTTTGATGAGCTGACAAAGTCAGTGCCCTCGCTGAATGACCTGGAGTTTGAGAAGATGCTGAAGCAGGACGACACGTTTGGTTTGGATCTAGGCCGGCCCAGTTCAGCGGGGGCAGCCGCCAGCCTGTGTTCCCCGATGGACAAGCCGATAAAGACAGAGTACTCCCCGGATTACAGCCAGACTCACGGCGGCTCACCGCAGCTCCGACCAGCCTCAGCGGGACCCTCTTTTACCTTGACTAGCACCTCTCTGGCCACCACCCCTACCACCGCAGCACAGAAAGCTAACACTCAGTCGGGACACCCCAGAGCCATGCCCTGCTGGCCAGAAGTATCCCACGCAGAGCAGCTGAAGCAGATGGCGGCTAACCAGCAGCAGCCAGGCTCTCTTCTCCATCACCACCACCAGACCTCATCTGGGGGACTGACCAGCTGGTCTCCTGCCATGAGCACCCACTCCTCCACCAGCTCCTTCCCCCAGGACAAGGTCTCCGGCCCGGCCCCGCTGAGCCAGCAGAGGATCGGCTCCCAGAGCAAAGGCATCAACAACTGCCTCTTCAAGTCGAACGGGCACAATGGCTCCAATCATCTGGACATGAAGGTCCTCAGCACCAAGCCCACGTTGCACTTCAGCCCCAAAGCACCCCAGTCTGTCAGTCAGCCGATGCCTATCATGGCAAGCTCGCTGAACAAGACTTCAGCCCAGCAGCAGCAGCAGCAGCAGCAGTCATCTTCAACCGGCCAGAATCAGCCGCATTCGGCTCACCACTTCCAGAACCAACAGATCCCGCCGTCAGGAGCGCTTTGTCTGCAGCCCAAGACTATTCCTCAGCATGGAGCAGGGCTTCCCTTCAAACTGTCACAACAACGACAGGTAAGGGCTCAGTCCAAAATTCCTGCACATATGTAACTACTATCCTGTGTGATTGTATTGCAAAATAGTCAACTTAATGGCATTTCTAGGTATGTGTTTGGGTAGTGGGACTTAGCAGCAATAGACGAAGACCTGATGAAGGCACGATTGGGGCTGAAACGTTGTCCTTTTAATCTTTTGTTGAATAAAGGTCCCATGTGAGGAATAGTGTGCGGATTCTATGTCTTCTAACCATTGCAGCAATAACCATAATCCATAGTGTCTCAGTCTTAAATGAAATGTACAATTTTGACTAGTTACACTGTGTAGCCTATAGCGTTTGAGGCTGAGTGTACATAATGTTCTGTTGCCTTACAAAATTACCCAAATATTTTGCTCCTTGTATTATTCCATTAATTTCCAGGACATGCTGAATGTCTGGATAGTGTATTTTGTTACAATATTTGATTGGAGCCTTTTGGCTATCTGAAATAATATAGCATAGGCTCTCCTTTTTTTCTGCTGATGATGTAGTAATTTAATACGCAGCACAGTGAAACTCGTGCTTTAGTCTCCCGCTCATCAATCGGTTTCCTCACTTTGCTCGCGGCAGTCAACCTGCTGTCGGAAACTGCAAGGAACAATGCAACGCTGTTTGTTTTGGGAGTTTACTGTCATTGTTCTAGCTGCTGTCTGTGCCTTCACTGTTGCAGCTCCCTTGAATATGTATTTCCCCTCAAAGTGTTTTGACGATGACAAAGATTGCCAGAGCATGGTAGATTAACATGCAGGACTTCTAATTTCTCTGCTTGTCATGGTGGCTCCCCGTCAGGGCACAGATATGCACAGCGGGATTTGCTAATTGGAGGTTGTTAGCTACAAGGGACAAGTGGTGGAAAATGACAGTAATCTGCTTAGCCTGGTGCCGGAGGTTGAATCACTGATTTGTTATGATTGGGGAGATTTAGACCGTCCCCCCTTTCATTTTTGCACTAACAGTATCTCTAGCTGTCTTTGTGTGAAATGATAATGCGAGCCACACAAGAGAGCTCTCGTAACCTCTACAGATCAAGGGAAGTGCCTGGATGACTGGGGGAAGGAGGGAGGGAGGGATGGAGGGAGGGAGGGAGGGAGGGAAGGAGGGAGTTACACAGACATGGAAGTAAACAAGGTAGGATGACAAATATTCACCACGCATGGGTAAAACAGAACCAGTTTCACCACTACACCAGCTGGCCATCTACGCTCTAAATAGAACGTGTGGCTGTGCACATTTATGGGTTTAAACCCTTTAAAATTCCCTTTAAAATTGTTTCCTAATCAAAGGCTTTCCGGAAACATAGGAGGTAGAAAAATAGAGCAGAATCTTGTGAAAAAAAAAAAAAAATCTTTGAAATCAGCATAATCTCAACATTCATCTTAACATTTTCCGTTCCCCAAAAGGTCATCTTATCATGAGGTTTCAGAATGTGTCAAATGTTCCTTATACACCCTAGACATTTTTTTGAATTACTATTACGATTATTATTGTTGTTTTAAACTTTATTTACAAAGCACTTTTCAAAACAGAAGTTACAGGCAATAAAACAGAAAAATGGCAAAAAAAAGAAAAAAAAAGGGTTAAAAATGTAGGTTAAAACATGCATGTCAAATTATGAAAAAGCCTTTTTATACAAATGGGTTTTGATAAATTATTTAAAGGCAGGGTATTCCAAAGCCAAGGGGCCCTGACAGTGAAAGCCCAGTCACCTTTTGTCTTTAACCCAGACTTAGGAACTGCCAAGGATCTAGGGCTGTGCTCAGGCTCAAAAGGGATTAAAAGATTTGAGATTGAGCAAGGGACAAGGCCTTGACAAGCCATAAAAGTTATCAATAGAATCTTGAAATCAATTCAAAAACTGAAGAATGTGGTTCATTCACTTAGTTCTGGTCAAAAGCCTTGCTGTGGCATTTTGCACAATCTGGAGCAGTGCCACAGCCTGTTGGTTAAGGCAGGTAAACGTAGGCGTAATAGTGCTGTTATGTAGGAGTAACAGTAATCAAGACAAGAAGAAATAAAAGCATGTACGACTCTCTCTGTGTCACCGAGAGACAGGGCCGATGTAATTTTGGCAGTTGCAGAAAACATGACTGAGCTAGTGTTTTGGAATGTTGCTCAAGCTTTAAAGTTGGATCAAAGATGATGCCTAAAATTTTAGATACTACAGCCTTGATATTGTCTGTCAAAAGGACCAACAGATCACTGAATATGTCTTGAAATGCATCCAGGGCCTGTAACGATAACTTAAGTTTTATCAGATTTTCATTGCAGAACGTTCTGAGACATCCAGCTAAGTATCATTGCATAGCAACGGAGGGTAATGCCATACAGGAGAGTACAAGTGGTATCATGTATAGTGAAAATAAATGTGGACCTAGAATTGAGCCTTGAGGTACGCCACGTGTAACTGAAGAGGTGCAGGACACATGGTCACCGATGGAAACACAAGATTTTATATTTGACAGCTAAGATGAGTTGTGGCTGTAATACTCCTAGCTTCTTTTGGACCACATTTTGCAACATATGGTCTGATGAAAGTAGTTGGGAAATTGTGTGTAATCCAACTTCAGAGCCACTTTCACCCACTTCCTTTCAACATACAAAAATAAACCTAAAATCTGAAACTGATTAAATTGCTGACATTTAAAAACAGCTTCTGCAAACTGTGTTGTGATCTATAAGGGAGGGAGTCCCTATACTTTAGAATGGCTAAAACTCCTAAACACTGACACAGATCCTAGACTGTGCTCCAGCTCATAGTGGGTTAAATTCAAATATCACATTTTCATATGAAGCTTTTTAATGATTAGTTATTCTTCTACACTAAGTCTACACTTCACGTATATAAATCTTCCTCAAGCACTAAAATAAAACAGTGAATCTTTGGGAAGAAACTAAAGGGAAAAGGTCAATTGGAAAAGTTTTTATCCTCAAGAACCCTCTCTGAGCATTTCTAGGCACAAATTACTCTCCTGGTGAAAAATGTATGTGCTAAGCAAAACCATGTAAGAACCCCCTTTTAGCTCTTATGTTTTTAGTGTGTGCTATACATTTCATCACATGATACCTTTTATGGGGGGATTATGCTTGGGGTGAGACAGCCTTTCCAACATCATGTTTTTAATGTGCAGTATGTTTGGACAAATAAAATATGCACCCATGAAGCGAGGGATATGATAGTTTAGGGATGTTGGAGAAGAAACAGTAGCCACCCTGTGTCTTTTAGAGTAAGTGTTTTGAAGAAAAAGGCTAGCGTTTGAGTGCTTGCCTTCTGGAGTCAGCAGGGACAGGGTTAAATGTCTAGCTAATGTGGAGAGGACTGCTCACAGAGAAGAGAAAAGGAGTGGAGTCTCTTCCCACAGTGAATTGAATTAGTAATGCCATAGAAAATAAAGGTCCCGAAACAGTGCCCTGATCCCCTGTGTAACACTAGCGACTAGCAGTGAACTTCCTCCCACCGGGTGAAGCTAAAGACGTTTTTAAACAGGCAAAGATGTGAGCTGTGGTTCTTGTTTGAAGCTTCTTACAGTTTAATAATCGGTTGCTCGTTCAACTATGTCAAATTTCAAATCCACCGCTCTCTTTAGCACTGAGGTTACACAAAAATACCTCACACACTTAGACACTATGAATACGTTCTCAGAAAGCAGCGGGTGGAAGACACTTCTGCATTATGAAATCAGGTAGAGTTGCTGTGGTCGGTGGGCAATGCTATTTCAAGGAGAAAAGCTAGCATTGCTAGTCACAGTTGTGTTCTGTATTCAAACTGGGAAAAGGGAAAAAGTAGACCATTCTTACTGTTTTGTTCGGTTAATTCAGTGATCAAGATGATTAGGCTTCTACTGATGATGATCAAGTAAAGTCATTACTCTGAGGAGTTTTTAGAGGGGTAAAAACCTTTTTGTAAATCCCTTTATAGCTGTATGCTAAGATAGGCTGGTTTTCTAAATTAAACATAAGATAAAGGTTTATTTGCAGTAACACAAAAAGCACTTGCAGTATTCCTCAACTAGGGCTGATGATCTTGTGGCACCACATCTCTTTGTGGGATATGAGCAGGCCATGGGGGTTGAGCCTAGCGGGTCACTCCGGCAGTGCTGTGAAGGGAGTACTTGTTTCCTGGGAAAGGGAGCTGAGGCCAAGTCCAGATGCCGAGGCCCTCCCCAGGGACAGCGTCCTGAGTCCAGACTGGAGGAAGTGCAGTGTGAGAGCCGGCAAGGCTGGGCCTGGATCACTGTCAGCTGCCTGCACTGCCGCAGGATGGGAGACTAAATCACTCCGCTCCTTCTCTGAGGCCCAAGCCACATGTGGTATTCATTTACAACAAGCTTGTGAAGAATGAGAGGGGAAAAAAACATGGAAAACAGCTTTATGACACGTCAGGATGACAGAGAGGATTACTCAGTTGTACATGCTAACAAAACACTCCCCATCGGGTTTTTCTTACAACAAAGATGGAACAAGCCCTTTCCACTGTACCTTTGTTGGGAAAATGTCTGTGATGGTCATAATTTCTCACAGTCCTGATAACTGGATACAGTGAATCAAAGTCAGTGACTCTGCTTTCTATCGTAACTGGAGCAACCACTGTTTTGATGTTTTGGTGCCTGTGTAACCACACTGCCACGCTTGGTTTGCAGTGTGGATTGAACTCAGGCAGGGAAGGTGAATATTGGCTCATGTGAAATAGCTTATGACTTCTACTGAGAGTCAACTTCCCTCATTCTGTAATCCTGTCTGATTAATCTCATTTGACACTATCAGTCTGTTACTAGGTCATTCCATGATAGTCAATAAAACTCAAAATATTACAGGCACTCACCCAGGACCTTGAAAAGTGGAAAGGAGTTTTGGTTGTGAAGTCTTCTCTATGGCCTGTGGAATCCTTGTGGATTTCTTTTCATAATGTTAACACCCCCCACCCACACACACACACACACACACACACACACCCCTCTCTCTCCCTCTTTCTGTTTTTGTATAATACTTCCATGTTTTTTCTCTGTTTTCTCTGGGGGACCCAAAAGTCACCACCCTTTAGAGAGTCATCCTCTGCAAAGAATCTGCCCTCTAAGTAATAGCTTTTTGCTAAATGTTTGCTAAATGTGGATTTCTAATCCATTTTGCTCTGGGAAGCTTTTTGAATCAACACAATGATTGACATTGTATACACACTGTGTGTTGACTTGGATTTGGTGCATTTTAACCCCCCTGATGACAAATGCTTGTACTTGGAGAGGCTTGGCCATAGTAAGAGTGTCCTTTTGTCCACAAGAAAGAGGTTTGACTTGGAACAAAGCTGAAATATGTACATTACTATGCCAATATAACATGTCAAACCAGCCTTACTGGCGAAAACTTATCTGTAAATACATAAATTAAGGAGATTATAAAATATTCATTTCAAACAAAAATCTGGTTTGGACATCTCAATCTCATTTGAGTGGCTACAATAACATTTTGATCAGTGCGATGTAGCCAGTAGCCAAATGGGTTTCTAGTGGATGAAAAGCCTCCCTGCCAAACATAACACAGTGATCAGTAAAGGAGAGCTTATTAAATGGAGGTAGTCATGGTGCTGGCGCTCAACTCCCCATCGGCACACATTTCCTGCTGTCTCAGGGATTCTTTCCACTCTCTTTAGACACAATTATCAGGGGAAAAGCAGGCCTTGAGGAGGGCTCTCGCTCACTCCCCCCTCCCAAAAAAAGCCTCTTTCCAAGTCTCCCTTTTTCATCTGCAGAGGGAGTAGCCTTGACCACATTCTGGAGGTTGAATAGCATCTTTGACACAGATGCACCATTTCTAGTAGAGCTTTGCCCTCTAGTGGTACATTCAGATTATTGCATTGTTTTGTTTTGCTGTGCTCATGTATTCCTATTGTAATTACAGTAGCTTTCACAGCATTTAACCACTTACAGTTGCAGATCTCAAGGCATTCAACAGAGATCAGGCAAAAAAAAGATACAAATTTAAAAAGTAGTGCCACTGATACTAATGTAAAACCTCCTTGTGTGTCTTATCAGGGTATTCCTCCTGGTCCACGGCTGCCCACTAATGGCAGCATTGGAGGCATGTCCGCCCCGTCACAGCCACGGGCCCCAGCACCCAACAACCAGCAGAAAGGCACAGCCAAAACCCAGGCCATGCAGAGACAGCTTGCCCAACACCAGCACACCATCAACGATGCAGTAAGCAACATGTTACATTGTATAGCTTATACCTAATAACGAATGCCTCATACCATCACAGGTTTACAGCAATATTCCACTTAGTTTTAACATGGGGGTTATCTGGAACTTGACCGCCATGAAAACCAGAATATAAACTACTCACCAAGATCGGATGCAGCGGGGACGAGTTTGTAGCATTTGGATTTTTATTTCCCATTCATTTGAATGAGGCCACAAGCCTGAAAACTTACATTTAACACGTTTGTGTTACAGATTCATCAACAGACCCTGCTGCTGTGATTTTAAATTGACTGTTGGTCCGGCGTTTTAGAACATAATTTCGCCAAATAGTATTTTTTTTATATAGAAGAGAACATAGAGGAGAGATAGTTCCTGTTTGGGAGACTGGATCTACTTTTATTTTTAAAGACTAATTTTAGTGTAAACCAAGAATAGAAATGCAAAATGACAACAGACCATTGACTGCTTTGTTGTCTTAAAAGCGGGATCTGTTGTTGAATCTGTTCACAAATGTGTTAATGTCAGTTTTCAGGCTATTTTCATGTCCTCATTCAAACACTACAAACTCTTCCATGCTACATCCGATCTTGGTGAGTAGTTTATATTCTGGTTTTCATGGCGGTCAAGTGCCAAATAACCCCCATGTAAAAACTAAGTGGAATATTGCTTTTAACTTTTGAATTGATAAATCACATAATCAGTATCCTGATCCTCTACTTTGTCTTTTCATTTCAGGACAAAGACAATGCGCAAGATCAGTTCAGTCGTCATCTCACAAGACCGCCACCTGATTATAAGCAATCAAGAAGTATGGTGGGAGTTCAGCAAGGAAACATCTTCACAGGTATACCGTGCATTTCTGATGAGATAGAAATACTCTTAATACTGACATGTTGTACTATCACGGCACAGGTGGCCCTTACTGTAATCAGCTATTTTGTTTTCTGTCTAGGTATAAATTCTTCCCCGTCTCTGAGTAATGGTCCTGAGAATGACCTACAGTCCATGTCTTGTCACCTCTCCAATGGTTCCAGTTCAAAAATTAGTCCTTCATCGACAGACAGGAGATTTGGTATTGGGACTGACTGTCATCCAACTTCCTGTATTGGCCAGTTCCAGCAACACAACAATCAGAACAGAATTGGACTAAATCAAAATAAATCTAGGTTCCCGGGGCCAAACACACAAGGAAATTCTTTTGGGATGAACAATGTAGGAAATATGCAGCATCCGAGAGCGACAGTTGACCTGCAGTCCACAGGAGTACCGGGACAGGGTCTCGGAGTCTTGATGACAAACGTCAACATGGGGTGGGCATCAGGCAACAAGCAAGTGGCAACTGGGCTCGGTATTAGGAGGCTACCCAACCCGCTACAGTCTCAGGGTGCACAGCTGGACATGCCAAACCATCCCTACCAACACAGGCACATCGGCCCTCCCAACCAGGTAGCACCAGACATTGGGATGCTCCCTCTGAACCCTGCAATAAGGGGCGCAGTCCCCAGACCCAGCCAGCCAATGATGACCTCTCCATCACCAGTGGGCAACTTGAACCAAGCTTCCCCTGAACAGAGGGTACCTGCAGGCAACTTTGCAGCACCCAGCCCCAGTTCTAACAGCTACCAGAGTAACCGGGCCAACCGCCTGACCTTTGACTTCCTCCCAGAGGGAGACAACACAGTTCCAGGGATCAACACAGACTCTGACTTCATAGACTCTCTGCTCAAGTCTGGCTCTGGGAACGATGACTGGATGAAAGATATAAATTTGGATGAGATTCTAGGCGGACACTCTTGAATCGGGGTCACAGATTGCTAACGGTGAAAAACTGACCCACAGCTCAAACTATAGAGGATACGGATATTTGGTGTAAGGGGTTACATTTGTAAATTATGTTAAAATGGAATTTTATAAACTCATATTATTTGTTATCCAAGTATACTGTATTGTTTTGTGTATTTTCTGTGAAAAGACTTTGTGTTCTGTCCTTAGTACTCAAGTTTATTTTGTTCCAGGTATATTGACCAAGAAACTGCTTTTCTTTGCAGTGACAATTTTTGTGGTCTGTTTGTCATGCTCATGTTGTAGTGCTGTCGTATAGGATACAATACCAAATTCACACTGTGAAAAGAAAACATTGCTGTATTGTTTCAAAAAATTCATCTTGGTATTTCAAGTTAAGTTGCTAAATTTGCATCCACTATTTAGCATGATAAGGTATTTACCTTCAGATTTTTGTTTATCTACCATATAAACTATATCTTGCCACAACAAATGTTTTCCTACTTATTCTTCAAGCTTTTCATCTGTGGTGGTTTTTGATGCAATTTAAATAGTGTAACCATTTAATTTTTTCATGTAATATTTAATAATTATTGGGATAGTATTGAGACATTATAATTCATGTAATTAATAAAATCGATTTGAAGAAAGTATTGTCTTTGTTTGTTTTCCTAGCTTAACAATAATAGCTGCATTGGTTTGCAATGTAAAACAAAGACAGCAATAATTTATAAAAGAGCCTTTTCTTTGTGGCCAATACTATTCAAACACAATCATTTTAATAGCATCCTGAGAAATAGATGGTACATCCTACTGGTCAGACCCTCATCTTGCTATGGTGAGCATGGTTGCCCAAAATTGAAACCAGGCCTGTAATGAAGGACATGGCGATTTTTAGGAGTTTTTAGTTGAAAACACGGAACCACAAAACATTTAACTGCATTTCATTTATATCTGACCATTTTATTAGAAAAAGGTTTGGAGTTAGTACTTTGGGCACCAGCAGGCACCTATTATTCAATACCTCTGGATTGTTGTTTTGTAAATGTAGACAATCGTTAACGTTTGAACCCTCATACGGGAACGTTCATTTTAAGATATTATAATCTGATATACCTGATATTGGCACTGACCAAGCATCAGAAGACATCAGAATTGTTTATGAATAATTATTTGACCCAAAGAACATATTTCTTGATTTGAATTGGTTCAAGTTGAACATAAATCACTAGACCCTGAGTTGTAAGTGCAATATGGACCAACTATTCATTCCTGTCCAATGTGTTTGAGATTTGATGTTACAAGGGCATTTTGTCTTTGTCTTTTGTCTTTGTTAAAGTGCACTGTGCATGCACTCCCCCTTGTGTCAGGGAGGCATGTTTTTGACTTGACATCTGGAAAAACGTGATTATGCTGAGAGCTGGTTCAGGTTAAATGCACACTCACTGTAGAGCTCTTGTAAATAATGAACAACAGCAGAGAGGCGGTTGTTGTATACAGGTGTATGATTATTAAAGTTCTTCACTGGGGGAACACAAACACTCTAATGTGTATCTAATATAACACAGTTGAATCCCAATGCAGTACTTTATATGAAGCAATGATATGCAGGCTATTAGTGTTATGGACATAATTAATGAATTTAATAAGAACTATGCACGCCAGTCACAATTAACATCAGCAGACAGCTGGGCTTAAATAATTATTAACAAATATGTTGCTTCTGTAGTGTGGAGCATTAGGAGGATTGAACCTGAACTCTTATTGGCCCTTTGAGTTCTCTCCGCGCTTCATGGGGTTTCCTCTACAGGTGATAAACCTTTGTAGAGACAAGAGAAAGGCAACTACAACCAATTTGTTTAATAGGTCCAGGGTGCATCAGGTTATTATACATTTGCATATGATACACCAACGATTTTCTTGATGCCAGCCTAGATTCACAGAAAAAGGACCAGTTCACCACTGTGGAGAAGGAAGGAGATACAGATGCTCTCCATTTTTGACTGAACAACTCTGATGGCGCTTCACTGCCTGACTTCCCTTCAGTATCCAGTACTGATGTCACAGCTCAGTGAAGACACAATCTGTTCCTGGATGAAGGATACGGCTGTCCATGTCCTTTACAAGGTGGAGAGAGACCGCGTGACAGTGATCCAACACAACAGGACGTACCATCGAGCGGACAGGAACGTTCAAGCCTGCGCAGAAAACCTCCCACTCTAAAGAAGCCAGCAGAAAAGGTCAAGAGCCGGTACCGGGGAAGTGAGCTGGCTGCTGGGAAGGGCGGCGTTGCCAGCTGTGAGGGCCTTCAACCTCTCAGGGAAACTCTCTTCTTGACTAACCTGCGCTAAGTATCTCTCGGCCCTCTTGCAGTTGGGTTCCAGGGAGTCAGAGTTAACAGCCTCTGCCCGATGAGTATCTGCTACAAGACTGTGAAGAAAGAAAGGACCATGTCTCCAGCGTCTGGGTTTGGACAATCAGCCAGGCTCTTGCCCCTGGTAATGTAAAGCGATAACTGGAAGATCAGATAGTTCCCTTCCCCGGGCCTGCCAGGCTGTCAGAAGGTCAAGAGGAAGGTCGCCCTATAAATGCTGTAGCCTTTGCTCGGGTAGTAAAGGGTATGATGTAAACTAATGGATTGTATTGGCTTGCAACAACCTTGTAAATGTACCTGGTTACTTGCCCGACAGTGAATTTCAAACGCTCCAGAGGTGAGAGGATGGAACACCTTGTCAATCAGGACTTTGTCAGACTGAGTGGAAGAGAGGCTTTGAATACATTTATAAAGGTAGAAGCATTGCTCCGAAGACGAGAGGATGTCGTCATTCACTTCCTGGTTGTCTTGGATATGCTCCTGAAAAGCAAAGGAGGCACAACATGTTATAGCAAAGGGATACACATCAGGCTCTTTCTCCATTTACATGTCCCGCCACAACCGGACCAAGTGGGCCATATTGTTGGCATTGCATAGAGACACTGCAAATCCCATTGGGCTACAATCATGACACACAAAAGGACAAGACAAAACTACTATTTTCAAATCAGGAGCACGTTCCTCTGAAAAGGAATATCCTCTTATGTCTATGGCCACTCAGTTCTTGAACTTCAGGTGATCAGTGACTCAATGGTTATGCAAACTTTTTTTCAAACATCTGTGTTTCAAGTCAAGCAGATTTATTGTCATTCAACAATATACAGTGCACAGTATATAGACATAGTATATATATAAATGTAATACATAATATTCTATAATGTAATATAAAATGATGATTTCCTAAAATGATATAAAGACCAGCAAAATGTCAGTAATTTCCATTGCCAACATGGAATGTATACATGACAGTGTACAAGTCTTGGTTGGTTTAGCTCTCAATGTGCTCGCTAAAATGTATGATGGGAATGCATACTGCATAAAACCATTTTCATCACTGAAAATGTTTAGCACCTCCATCTTCTCCATCATCATCAGGAAAGGAAAATCATGATATGTGCAAATAAAGAGAGAATGATATCTGTGGTTGAGAGAGCGGTAACATGAGGGACATTTGTCACTGGCATGCGATGTAGAATGATGGTTTTCATGGGAAGTGTGATGGGTCTTTTCTGCCATTTGCTATTTCCATATATCTTTCAGGTGCAGCAGAACATTATATCCCCCTGCATTAGGCTCCATCTTCAGTTTCAACTTTCATCTTCATAGCAGGAATGATACTGCTGGCATTTGTAATCAACTGACACTCTCAGAGGCTGACAAATAAACATACCTCTGGCAAGTTGTTCCAGGAAGTCAAGTTGAGTTACAGCACACTGTAAACACCATGGCTTAATCAAAAATGATCCATTTCATGCCCCGTCAAAGTGATTTATTGAGAATAACACTGTTCCGATCCGACTTACTCTAAGAATTTCTGTTACTGTAAAATATTTTCAAATGGAGTGTCAGCATTTTTCTGAAAGCATCACAATAATAATGATGTTTGCATGTGAAACGTGGTCTATGAGATGTGAATTCTTTGGAATATGGATACAGTAATTAGAAATGTGTTGTACATACAATAATGCACTGCATGTCATTTTAAAACTCTACATTTGCACCATTATTTTTGTGAGAATATGTGACAAACAGAAATTAAAAGGGCACATTTGCCTGACTTTTTCTTGGACTACATGCCGTAAAATAACTGAGATTGATAAATAATTTGCTTATACTAAATACATGTAAATAACTGACTAACATATTTAGAAATAGTTTTTGAAAACATCAGAAAACAGACAAATACGACACATGGAATATATGAAAATCACATACTGACCACACAAGAAAAGTATTACCACAAAGTATATACTTTATTTCAGGCCAATTTCAAAGTATCATATGAAGAGAGATATAATGTAACAGAATTTATCGTTCTAAAACACATGCACATATATCTATCAAAAAAAAAAAAATGAACAGATCATTATTGAATATAAATTCATTTCATGTGCATTTAGAAAAATCTAAATACAAAATCCTTTAACTTGTGTGATTAGTTCTACTGCTACAATGACAGTCAACAGCTAATATGCTCTGACAATTACACACTAAGTAAGCATAAAATCATGTTTCTGTGACAAAATGCATCATTTAGTCAAAATTCTGTAGCCGTGCAATACAAGCACTGTAGTGTACCACTCTCTTTAAAGTCATTTTAGTTGCATTGTTCTCACCAACACTGTTTAACCATCTTATATCCACCATCAATACATGATTTAATGATCAATAAAATCAAAATCAAATGGAAGTGTCTGAAACAGAATCTGTTCTCACAACAACACAATTTTTGTTCACTTTTCTCTGATCTAAACAATGTTGTTCCATCAAGTTAATACTACCAATTTTATGTATTGGCTGGCAATATAATCAATGTGACATACTGTAAGGCTTCCTCAACCAAGGACATGCACGGTAGGCTGATTATTCAAAAGATTACTGCAGTAATGCAAAAGTGTAGCCATGATGTAAACATATAATCATCAAAATAATCTGATCGTGAGGAAGAATTGTCAACGTATTGTCTTCACCGTCGCTGTAGCAGTTCCTTGCTCTGTGAGAATGTAAACAACGTGTGAGCGCTATGGAAGAATCACTTGCTTCTCTGTTCTAAAACCTCATCCTTAAATCTCAGGGTTAGTCACTCAAAACAACCATCTCGTCTAAAAATGGAATCTCTCAGCTATATCTACTCAGACATATCCATTAACACACAAAACCTACATCATTTTCTCATTAGCTTATACATTTTTTTTTTTTTTTTGTTCATACAGAGGCTGATTACAAATCATACCGTTTCTGGACTCTTTTAAAAAAAAAGGGAAGCAGAAATAGGTGTTAGAATCATTACAAAAACATCTTTGGAATCTGCCGCAACAATTCCTGACTGAAATAATTACTGATTGTTTTCTTTATTTTTTTTTTCCACGAGAAATTATACAATCCGTGTAACTCACCGCCGTCAGTCAAACCCTGGCCTTCTACACTACTCCTCTCTTAAACCTGCTTAAACATGTCCTCGCTGTAGTCTATAAGCAGCCCTCATTTCAACACAGCACAGCATAGCGTAGGCCCCCGAGGGCAGGAAGACAATTTCAAACATTGTAACTCTTTTATACTGTAGCGTCGTCATGAGGTTTAATTGATCAAAGAGCTATTGTTTCTGTTTAGCCTAGAGATTTACCTTTTTTTGGTTAATGTTTAGGAATATCTTAACATCGAGAAAAATAATAAAAGCTGCATGTGATCAATAGACATACGATAACACTAATACGTATATAGGAAATCAGAGACATGGATAGAATCAGCTCATTGGCTAAAGAGCCAAAACTGAATCGATTTGTGTCGTGGAAGACTTCATCTCGGTGAATGAATGATCATCTGCTGAAGTGATGTGCTGAAAGTTGACCCTGTTAAAAAGTATTAATTCATCTATGAAAGAAATTAAAAACAAACGCAAAAATGCCATTTGATCTAAGCTATAATACATATGCAATAACCTAAAATAAAAGATAACTAAAAAGATAAAACCAAGAATGAATCATGAAATTAGGCTTGAATAAGACACAAAGAAGCTAGGGTTCAACAACAAAAAAAAAAATAAAATCCCTAAAATCCCCTTATAATATTTGTTTATAAAACAGAAATACAGTTTTGATTATTGAACATTAGCGTACATAAAAGGAGAATGTGGTTGATGTTCGTGAATACAGCCTCTCAGATATTGCTTATTGCTGCAATACAGAAACTTGGTAATTGTTTGCTTTGCTCGTCTTTCAAAAAAATACAACTGAAGGCACTTGATTTGACAAAGGTTTAACTTAGACTTGCTGGCACAGCCAAGCAGCAATGTAGTAGGTCCCCAGGCTCCACCCTCCACCCCATCCCCCCACCAAAGCCAACATGTCCAAACTGGGCCTCGCATTGCCTTTACTCCAAATCAGTATTGTTCTTTTTGCTTCAGATACATCATTTTTGGTTTCTCAGGCTCATTGAAAATAAAAACAAAAGAGTAAAAACATAAAAAAAAGGCCAAATATAATGCTATTTGAGCTAGAAGCAATAGTCCCAAACACAGATAAGTAGTGCTGCTTCACACTATATTGCAGGAAAAGAGGCACCAGAGACTCCAGGCAGTTATGGATGATGGTAGTCCTTTCAAAAAAAAAAAAAACATGCACCCGCCCAGCTCAGCTATGAGGGGGAGACCAGGGGAAGGAGCAACCCCTGCCCCAGGTAAAGATGCCCTAGATTCACTGACAGACCTGTGAAAGATTTGGGGACCCTTGAGTAATTGTCTGTTCATGGGCCAGCCTTGAAGACACAGACAAAATAAAGAGATAAAACACCAGGGAAAAAGAAAAGAAACAGAACAATACTGCCTCAAAAAGAGCTTGGCCTTATACGCCGAGGCAGAGATAGATGTCCAGAGAGGCTCGCTGAAATGTCTTGTAAAAAGCATCTATGCATCCTTCACAGATTAGAGCAGGCAGCAGTTCAGAGTGTAGGGTTAGGAGCAAGGAGCGGGCCTTCTATAACCATGTGAGGAAGCTCTCCTTGTCGATCTTGGTAGCTGCCAGCACGGACTCCATGTCGTTGAGGATGTCGGAGCTCAGCGCCTCCTGCAGGCTGGGCATCAACTCCTCGCCCTCCACCGCCATGCTCTCGCCCTCCAGGGTGCCCAGGTCCACGTCTGTCCCCGGGATGGCGTCCAGGTAGTCAGGGAAGCGGCTGGGCTGCGTCGCCATGGAGGTTGGAAGCGAGTCCCCTGATAGACAGTAAGACATATGTTAAAATACTTTAGACTGTGCCAGGGCATATTTTTCTTGAGGACCCAATCAGCTTAATACATGACAGTAATGAGAATAATTATAGTGCCATTATTGATAATAATAATACTGGTACTAACACTTAATACTTGTGCTTGTCTGTTGTTTTTATTGACTCATTGACAACTGCCGGTCATGTCCATAGCCTTCTTGGACTAGAGGACCACAATGGAAATAAGTCTTGGACTTGCTTGTGTTTTATTCTCAATAGTTTTTTAAGCAGGTGCATTACATTATATTGTACATATGTAACTTGTTTTAAAAATGGCCAAATAAATCAAATCAAAAAAACAAAACAATAATAATACAGTTTTTTTCTTAAACTAGTAATCTGCAACATTTTTCTGCTTTGCTACTCTGTATTGTCGATTGATATAACAGCGATTCAGCCTACACCCATTTCATTTAAGTTTTTACAATTGCAACATTTGCTGTTCTAAACACCCGGAGTTGTTCCTGCAACACTATTTGATTGCCAAGTGATCTTTGGTGAGAAGCGGTCCTTGCTGTGGTGTTTCCCAAAGATATCGCCACAATCAATAAAACAAGGAATTTGCAGAGTACCACTTCAACAAAGTGTTGCACATGACTTTCATCTAAATGCCACTACTGCCTACAAGTAACGTTCAGAGACTTCAGAGGGAAGGTCGTCTCCCAAGAGCATCACACATAGTCCACTTTGCTTCCAGACTCACCTGTGTCCATCTCATCCACGCTGTTGAGGAAGTCGTCTGGAGTGCGAGGGACGCTGTAGCTGCTCATACTCAAGCCGCTGTCTGTGCTCTCATCCCTGGAGTGGTAGGTCCCGCTGAAAACACACAAAAACAAAACACAAAACAGGGTTAAAAACGCAAACTCTGCCCAACAAATCACCATACATCATGACTTTCAAAAAACTTAAGTGCACTTTGTCCCAGCAGAGCTTTTGGATGACTCCACTTAACTCTATTTTGAAACCAAGCTAGATGAATCTAATTAAACAATCCGACAAAGCAAACACAGTAGGTTATTAAAAGCACACAGGCTGAAAGATAACAGGGCCTGCTTCCGATGGCCTTAATTCCCTCGGGAGATTTTGCATATATCCATGTTAAGACAATCACTTGCTGTTCTATCTCTATTTGAATGACTATGGTGACTAATCCCCAATGACGCTCTTGAAACTGAGCTTCACTTTTTTTTTCCTCCCTCCCCTATTGTAGAATATAGGAAAAGAGCAATGATGAAAGGGGCAACAGAGAGACAAAGAGAGGGAGAGAGAGAGAGAGAGAGATTTGACAAGCCTATACTAATTAGCAGAGGAAAAATATGTAGGCAGAGTATGGTAGAGGCAGGATGAATGAGGCCATTGTGAGAGCAGGGGAGTGGAGGGAGCAGGGGGAGGAGGGGAGGAGGGGAGATTAGGTTGGCCTGTCTACTGACTGGACCACATGTTCTCATGGCCTGCTTGCTATTCAGCTCTATCCGCACTTTTTGTCCGCTCGCTGTGGAACTGGGGCTTGGACTGCCGGGGAACCATTTCCCAGAATTCCACGGCGCGGCATTCACACACACACACACACACACACACACACACACACACGCACACACACAGTAAAAACCTCCCGTCCCGAGTTCCTATTAATACCTTAATCGCAACCTTTTTCAGTGTTAGTCTCAATTTGTGCCAGGTTTTAGTCTCTTGACCTGCTCAAGTTGTGCAAGTTGGACACTGGACAAATTTAGACATTACTGATCCATTTCCGTCTACAGTTTCTACAATTGTGGGACCATGATTTTATACTTTTCTTCAAATGTTTACACCAGCATTCGAGGCCTGATTCCCTGTATTACAGCAGTTGTACAGCAGAGGTCAACATTGTGCAGTGAACTCCGGCACGGTGCGGCTGGTCTGAATGAGTCATTACCATGTGAAGAGGGTTAAGCCCAGAGACTGGCCTTCTGTTTTTACTACTTGTGTAACTCAGGGAGCTCGCACCAGAGCTCAAACTCAAACAGCACAGGCACATAGGCTCCGTCTAACAGGATACATTAAGGCCGACGGGCTAAACCAGAACGGGAGCCCTAGCCAAGTGCGCTGACGTCAATCAGCGGAGCAAACTAGCACCTCGGCCGCTATTGTACTAGGAAAATTACCTCCGTTTGCGCTACAGAGGCACTCCTGTACTCCTGGCTTACTTTTCTGTATAAAACCAACCTGTTGAGGAATGGGTCGGAGCTGTTGGCCGTCATGGTCCGGGCGTCCTGGGCCATAGGTGAGGACACAGGGTTCGGGGTGCCGCCGTCCTGCTCCATACTGGTAGGCAGCTGATTCCTCAGAGCCAGCTCCTGTGGGCGATAAAAAACACAAAATCCGTGAGGAACGCAAACGAACCCCCCTCGACTCACCTCAAAAGGTTAATTATTCGCATGTCATTGCCGAATGCCAACTAGAAAATGGTAAATTGAGGGATTACACATAGGCTGCCGGCTTGTTTCTGTCTCTGTCTCCTCTCGCAGAGTTTCAAATTACGTAAGAGACAGACTACAGCTGGAGAGATTTGTTTTCCACACATGCAGTATCAGATAAAGCGGAGGATTGAAGTCATGGCTAAAATGTTTTGGTGTTTTTTTTTTTTTTACCTCCTTCCCTGTAAGTCCTTGAACAGCAGGTTTAATGAGTCGCCCGGTGTCACTGTACCTCGCTATACTTTTACGGGGCCAAGGACAACATCGGGGAGGCAGCCAATGGGATATGACGTTTTTAGTAAGAATGTAAAAATTACTGCTAGACACCCTAGTGGTTAGTAGAAGCCTTTATTGGTTGTGGTTTAGGAGAAATGGACACAATGTTCTCTCAGAAAAAAAAAATGATTGTAGGCCTTCATTAGCCCTTTAAAAAGTATTTTTTAAAAAGTACTTTTTCTTTCTGTCTTCTGTTTATATCTCAGATGTACTGGCAGCAGTACCAGAAGGTGTTTCCTTCTTGAGCAACAAGACCTATCCCTGCATCCCACGCACACATGTAAACAATCTGGTTTTGATTAAGAGGGATTATGAGGGCTGTGTACTGTAAACAACCTTTATGGCTTTACGGCTCTCTTTTTGTGCATGACTGATCAACGTCAGCACTGGACTGTCACCAGCGAGTTGCATACATCTCCACTCATTCTTCATCACACTTTTGCCATGTGGAACACATTTGGGTGTGGCAGGTATTGCCGCAAAATTTGACTTCCACTGTAAGCATACACACACAGTTTCACAATGTCCATTTGTACTCATGCTATACAGTGCAAATACAATCCCAACATCTAGGATTTGGAAGATGTTTGAATCAGTGAAGTGTATTGTCTCATCGTTGCTAATATAGTGTCATGTTGTCTTTCTTGTATGTCTGTTTTGCTGTGTATATATGAAATAATAAAAACATGTAAATGGCAAAAAAGAAATACTAGTCCAAAGCGTGTGCATAGGGACTCATTTCATTTCATGTATACAGCCGTCTGCAGTCGCATCTCCATATGTTTTGTTCATTACGCCCTTTGGTTACCGGGTCAGTGTGGATGTCTGAGGTTCGGATAATTGAGGTGCTACTGTGCTATGAGAGAAATAAACACACTAACACACACTATTGACAGTGAGCAGTACCCAGCGTGATTAACTGATTAACTGTTCATATCTTTTCACTGAATAATGTGTGTGTTAATTGTATTGTATGTTCTCTGGACATTTAAATGCATACTCAGACAGGATAGTCGAGATTGTCTTTTCCCTTCAGGTCACTTCCTACCCCGTGAACTTTTAACAACCACAGTGAACGGCATGGTAAACAAAGTCACCGGAACCCTCATTCATAATCATAAAGTGCTGTTTCTACTGTTGTGACACAGCCTTGAGTAAACTACTGAACTCGGCTGCACCGCCCTGTGTGGGCGGCGCTGTGACACATCGCCGTCAGGAAGTGATAAACTGACCACAGATGACTCACTGAACTTCATTGCAGGGTAGTGTAACAATAAAAGCCCGATCAAAGCAGCTCTAAGCTTCAGCAGTATACCTACGAACAATGACTCAAACTGAAGGGCCTATTCTACGTTTATATTACATTTTACAGTTTGGACATTTTGCTGACGCCCTTATCCAGAGCAACTTTCATTACGTGAGCAGTTAGGAGATCGGTGTCTGGCTTAATGCTTCAGCAGGATACACCGTAGCTGATGGACACACATTGCAAGTATTGAACCTGTGATCTTTCTGATACAGGACGGCCTCTCACACCACTAGGCATTGTACTAGTAAAATTCAGCACATTTAAATAAATACATTTAAATTTCAGAACTGCTAAAAGGTCTGACTCCTGACCTGGGGCCTCTGGCGAAGCAGCTCCTGTTGCTTCAGTCTCAGCCTTTCCTTCTCTATCTGCTGTAGTCTCAACTGGTTGTTGCCCCCCATGACTCCACTGTGGGGGCTGGAGGGCAGCGGCCCCCCCTGCTTCACTGGAGCACTCTGGGAGATCCTCTGCTGGTTCAGGGCTGCAAAAAGAGACAGAAGAGACAGAAGAGAGTTCAAATCTAGCTGTCAGTACTCCACATATGCAGCGGACAGATAGCAGTGCTTGTGAGCTACACTAGGCAACTTTGCACAATTTAAATCCTGTAAGGTGATGTCAGTAACCTGTTCACAGCACGCTCATGTTTACCAGCTTGGCCGGTCTGTGATGCTTTATACCAAAGAGACAACAGAGTTGGTGAGTCCAGCTTTCTCTGGACAGAGCGCTGCTCGCTGCTGTTTAGGAGACTTTTTTTATTTCTATTTGCTACTTGCTGTGGGCAGAGAAGAGTCCATACCCGAAACCAGAGTTTCATTTAGGCAAACAGGGTGAATCTACTGGGTCTCAATTAGGTCGAATAAAACAAGCATATTTTTACATTCAAATCTTGACCAGTGCAGCTTTAACACAATTTGCAATGACTGCAATGTTGTTGACTACAACTACACTAGCATTGCTGTGACTGCTTGTTGTAATGCTTGCCTGCATTCAAACGCAGCATAACAAGACCGACAACTCCTGCAGCTTGTCTGTGATGTGAACTTGTTAAGAGCGGAGCCAGTGCAGCAGGTTGCGTGGGGCAAGGGAAGTCCCAACAGAAGTTTTCCTGCTAGTCTGAAACAACCGCTATTCCTGTAAGACCTGATTCCCACCCACTCCGTGACTAAGACAGGCTTTGTTAGTTTTGTACATTGCATCAGTCATGACTTATCCTCATTGTGCATTTTGTTTCCTTCAAAACAAATCGCAGATTATCCCCCAAGACAGACTGCCTTGCCCTGGCCTGATGTTTCCACTTCAGCCTGTTTAATTCACGCAATATGAGCATAGTGTGCAAATCACAATAATTAATTTAGCTCGGTGAATACATTAAAATCAATGCACTTATTAAGCCCTGTAGGCACAGGCTTGGACGCGTGAAAACACTGTACCACTATTAACTTTAGTTTCAAACTACTTTCACCCAACAAAGGTGATTGCATTAAGCACTAACAAGCTAACTACATGTTTACAATATCAATACAAATGTGTGTGTATTGAAAACCTGCACAGCTGTTCCCTCTTCTTTGTTATTCTTTAGCCTAGCGGGGGTGGGTCTAATAAACATGAGTAAAAAGCAGCAAAGCAGCATCTAATTGCAGCAATCTCTGCATGCAAAGTAGGTCACACGTTTTATCACTGTAGTAGAGAAAGACAAGCGAATGCAGCTGACCACGAGGGGTGTTACAGTAATCAAACCAATGAGGAGCCCTGTTTACTTATGTGCTTGAGGCACCAACCAAAACAAAGCCTTGACGGGGACACAATTTTCATGCGGGGCTGCTTTTCTCTGCGCTGCCCTGCCCGCCCCGGCACCTTTCTCATCACCATTCAATCACTGTCTGTTTACACTATCTCAGTAGCTGAATGAAGCACGGCTCAGGGCGCTCCCTGGGAAGCTCTGCAGGCCCCGCCCTGCCCTGCCTTCCGGCTCCCCCTGTCCACACTGCCCCCCCCCCTCCCTACACACACTCACACACACACACACACACACACAGAGCCAGGGAGCCGCCTCCTGTCTTATCTTTGTCAGATACAGGGCCTTTGTGGCTGGGTCGCTCCACCATCGGGGCACCATTAGCTGTTCCCAAGGCAGAGGTGCTGCACATGGGCCATGTCAGCGGCTGTCCATCTGTTAAGACACGAGCTTTGAAGAGCGCACACTCAAAACAAGGCAAGGCATACGGAAAGAGATCGGACCGATACACAGAACTAGACAAAAGGCCGTAAGTTAACTAGCGCACAGTCTTCCAGCTGAGTTCCTATTGAGCTAAAAGTCAAGGACTCTGTCTCAGACCAAACAGCTAACAGTAACCAGTGTTACTAGAAAAAATATACACAAACAATGAGCGGGGCATATCGAGGCAGGGAATTAAATCTGTGGGTGAGATAGGAGGGAAGGACAGGTTCAGTTCAGGGCCACAGCGATAGTATAAAAGGAGGCCAGTCCGGGCGGAGGGGAGGGCAGGGCAGGGGAGGACTGTGTGTGTGTGTGTGTGTGTGTGTGTGTAAGAGGAAGGGAGGGGGGGCAAACCCAGTGTATACGGGCGGTGATAGGTGGTGGGCCTGGGAGATAAGGGACAAGTTAATGCCGTCTGCCTTTTGTCTTCTTCACGCACCCCTGCAACACAACGAGCCAGCAACACAGGCCCTTATCAGGCGATCACACTGGCAGGCATATTACACCAGAGGATCACCTGGGGCAGGTAGAGTTGAGGGTGTGCCAGCTGTGGGAAGTTCTCTATGTGACCAGGGCACAGCGCCTTTTGAAGGCTAGGTAAATATTTGTCCGCCGCCGATTTAACAAGTTTAAAAAAAAGGTGTTGTGTTTCCAGCCTCTAGATAAGAGAAGTGGAGAAATAGTCTGGACGTGATACGAACACTCTTTTATCATATTATACTCCAGCAAAGTCTGGGTGAAGCCGCCCAGTGGTGACCTGGCATCGGCTTTGCATGGCAGGGAGTAGAGCAGAACAATAAATCACAAAAAGAAAAAAAAAAAATCAAAATCACAATATGACCTTTCTGCAATTTCCAAATCGCAGAGGCTGCAATTAATTGCTCAAGAGTAAAGCGTCCAAAATGAATTTCCAAACAAGGTGTTTTAGTGCTGCAGGTAATCTTTGGTCCATGAATCAAGAACAATATTGATGAAAAACTTTCATCATCCTCAAACTCAGTAAATCCTGCACACTGACATCTATTTTTTAACAAACTTTTAAACAACAATTTTAGGTTCTACAATATTTCTGACATGAACAACTTTAAGTTTAAATCGCAATTGCAATATTCTGTCAAATAATTGCAATTCGATTTTTTTGGCAATATCTTTCAGCCCTAGCAGGGAGATGAACAAACAATATCAGGCAATATCAACATCTGGCCATTAGTTTAGTACCCAAAAAAAAAAAAAAAAATGTGTTGGATTTTCAATTAAATTATTATTCTTTCACTGACAAAATTCAATCTTTTTTGGTTCAGCTGAAAATGCAAATATAAAAATTAAATGAGTTTGCCATTCCTCTAAGTCCTGTGAAAATCACTTGGAAGGTGTCCCTGCTAAACTGCCATGCTGCTGGCTCATCACACCACTGGAAAAGATGAGTGCTTCATGAGAGTGACATCATTAAGCACCCACCAACAAGGTGCCAACTCCTCCGCTGAAGCACTGTGACAGCAGAGGTAGAAAAACAACATCACATGACAGATAATGCGACAATATCTTTGACAAGCGGCTTTACATTACAGCTTCAAAAACAAAATATCAAAATCCCCAGAGGAAATCTGTCTTTTTGTGCGCATGAATATATCCTGCTAGTGTGTTTTTTTTTTCCCCCTCGCTGTCTCTCCGGAGTGCGTAAGAAAAACAACATAAGGGCTCTGGTATATCCACATAGGCCAGCCCCCTTTTGAACTTAGCCACAGTGCACTCATGGCTTGTTCGCTGCTCACCACCTCCTTGGATCTTAAAGGGGATGCATGCTTATCCCGTCGGCATTTTCCCTCTGTTCCTCCCTTTCTCTTTCTTCCCCTTTCGCCTTGCCTCTCCCTGCCCCCCACCTCCCCTCTCACATTGGAGTTCTTTGACTGAAAAGGTCTGGAACAGATTAAGAGTTGGACCACAGAATAAAGAGGCCTGGCAGAGATTCAAGTCTGTCTGGAGCTGGAGCAGAATGGGGCTGTGCCTGCACTGGGCCTCACGCAGGGGAAAGCCAGCCGGCAACAACCCTCAGTTAAAGGCGCTCTGCTGCTTTTCTTCTCAAAGCTCAAATTAGCCTCCATTATCAAAGCAGCTGGCTTATGATTGGAGACCTACATAGCAGCAGTATAGAGCTTTCTGAAGCAGAGGAGTCCATTCCCATGCACAACATAAAAAAAACTCTGATTTAGAATTAACTACAATTATTAAAAGAAAGTTTCCCCTCAAGCACAAAGCCACACATATCAAATATCAAGTAGTTTGAAGTGTACAGCACTTAGAGACCTTCCTAATCGTATCAAAAGGTACAAACAATAGCAGCTGAGCAAGATAAGAAACGGATATACATTTTGAGCCTATAGAATTATGAAGCACAGCAAAGATTTTATCTAATGTGGAACAAAATGGCAAACTTTGATGGCACATAATGAGTTAACGTGGTCTCTTTCTCCCTCTCACTCTCGCTCTCTTTCAGGGGCCCACCAGGCTTGTGTGTTCAAGACTTATAAATCTTCAAAGAGCTTAGCCCATCAGAGCCGCCTTCTCTTCCCAGCTGCCCCGCTCCTCTTACCACTCTATGTTTTGCACTTTCCCGCCCGGCCTCAGAGTGGGGCACGCATTTACTTGCAGAAAAACTGCTCTCTAAGTGCCCGGGCTCGATAACAATAATGCTAAAATTAAACAAGATAACAGGCCGCGCGCTTGTTCACACATGTTGCCTTTGTGAACCGGGGTGAGCTTCCCTGGGGAATGGTGCTGTAATGAAGGGATGGCACCTCAAGCGTAAATGAGTCAGAGTGACATAAGCAGGAACCTTCACCTCTGTGAGCCTTCCTGGCACACAGGAGGATTAGCTCATTCCCATGGCCAGAGAGAGCTCTCACCACATGTACCTGGGCCTGTCACTGGTTCACCAGCCCCAGCCACAACACACTGCAAGCTCACTGTGAAACTTTAGCTTGGCCTGAGGGATTAATGGCCAACTCAGCTGTTGCTGGAACACTAAAATGGCTAACAAAAGGTTAGGTGCTGTTTTTTTTGTCTTCCCAGGCACCTATTAACACCGGGGTGGGGGTATGGTGAGATCTGGTTTTCAGAAGTAACAGGCGGACTTGTCATTGCAAAACAATGTAGTGGGGTGAACTGAACTATGAATCATACAGAATTTTTTTTTCACTATTACAATTGCAGTGATACATCTTTTGCGGATTAGCCAAAGCTTTGTATTGGGAAAAGTGAACTGCTGTCACAAATAGGACCAAATGTTCAAGAAATTCTCTATACTGATATTAGGCCTCCATATAATTGTTTACATAGAGCAATTATATAGTTGCTGTTATTACACCAATTCTTAATTCTGGAATATAAAAGATTTATAAAAAATATAAAACAATGTGTACATCTAACATAATAAATAGAATCTGCATACCAATTTGACTTATTGAATGGAGCCTTAATTGAAGAATAGATTAAAAATCTCTTCTTAAAGCAGCACTTCATGTTGAGCTCACCAAAGCGCGGGTCAAGTCGTGGGTCGAGCCAGGAGGTGGTCTTGTTCTTGTGGTTGATATAGTAAATTTCCCCCTCTGATGTAATGGCTTGTTCCCAGCCGTCAGGGAGAGGACCTGGGGGATGACGGGCAAAATTTAGGCTGGAGAGATCCTGGCGGTTCACTCACCGCTCAGCAACAGCGGCGGTTTTTCTTTTTTAGGACGTAGGGTTAAATTCATGGAGTGAAACTGAACAGACGAGCAAAATATAGCAACATTACATAGCTAGAACCAAGCTTTGGACATGGCACAGCTATAATCAATCTTGAACTGGGAGGAGCAGCGTATGCTATAATATTATCACATGCGTACTGTACTGCTGTAATGCACGCACAATGAAAACAGTGAACTGTCTACACGTGCAATCCACATCCATGGCAACAGTAGCTACGACGCATCGTTTTTCACCTTCGAGAGATGAATAAATCTTTGTCATCTTTCACTGAAAACATATAAGCCTGTCTGTGAGCAAATAAGCTAAAATTAAAGAGACAACCCTATTCCTGACTGATAGTAGACCAGGTGGAACGGTGATGTACTGAGAATACAGAGAGATACTCCAACTGTAAATTCAGCTGCCTGTCAAGGAGCTCCCAAACATGTCGGACAGGACCTGTCACGTTCTACCTCGGTCTAACCCCACCTGGGGCAAATTCCAGCTGCATGGACAGAAGTGAGGTACACCGAGTCTCAGTGACAAGTAAGAACTAGACTAGGCTGCTCCTGACTTCTATGCTGCATATGAAAGTCAGAAAAAGCTCTGAAATGTAATAACTATTCAAACCAACATCAATCAAGGAAGTATAACTTTGAGTTCAAATGCTGGACACACTGCAGGCGTGAGGAATATTATTTGTACTACATGTTACGTGTCACAAGTCTCCCGCGAATGAAAATGTTGAAAATTCAGTGTGTACGCACCGCTGGCCGGGTTCATAAGGTTTTGCTGTTGGACTGGCACAGGACTGGCAGGAGCAGCCTGGTTCATCTGGAGCAGGGCTTTACGTGGGTCCTGCCAGGTGGTGGACTGATCAAGGTGGCTGAAAGACAGAGACAAGATAGTCCAACATAAGTCAGATAAAAGCACCGTGAATATACTCCTACCAGGAATCGGTGGGGAGTTCAAGTGAAGAGCCATATCAATGCGAAACGGCAAGTCACATGCAGGAACCGATGACTCAGAGCAGTTTCAACAAACCCTTTAATGAAAACATTGAATCTAACCCCTGCTTTCTGTAAATGATGACTATCACAGGAAACCAAACTCAATTTTGTCTGTTTGGACATAGCCTGTCCTGTTGGATTACACAAAACTCAGTATAGATTCACATACGGAACCAATTTTTGCTTTGGATAAATTGAGATTTTTTTTTTTTTTTACCCTCTATGGCTGACTTAATATTCTATGTCATGAATCAGGATTTGAAAAACTGCATCTTATTTTGAATTTGAAAAAAAAAAAAAAAAAGGTTCTAAATAACGAACAACAAAACCCAACTGTAGATGACAGCTGAAAATAAATCAACGCAAACATTTGCGACCGTGGGCAAAGCTGAAAACTTTCAGCAGATTGCACTCCGCTTCTCAAAAGGCGATGATTGGTTGCAAAACAACTATTGTAGCGTCAGACACTGTTGCTCCATCTATTTTATGGCTCGTCTTTGCCGAGGGGCGGAGGGGGGAGGGGGGAGGAGGGAGAGAGAGAGAGAGAGAGAGAGAGAGGGGTGGGGGGGGTTCGGCGCATTGTGTTGCATTCTGTGAAGGCATTGATAATTAGTGCTTTGTTGGTACTTGTTGCTTGATTAAGATGGAAAGCTAATACAGGAAGCCCTCCTCTCCCGAGCAGGACCCTCTCCATTGAGGGAGGGTCAGTCCCAGGGCTCAACGCAGGGGGTCCTTTTTCCTGGAAGCAGCTCGGACACTGTGGAGTGTCAGGGGCTTTAACAATCTGGCGCCACATTTACAAAGCTTTCACCTGCTTGACAAAGGCACAGACTGAGCTACGACCTAAAACCCCACTATTCACTTGTTCTTTTTTTTTTTTTTTTTTTTTTTTTTTAAACCATCCCATTTAAAAAGACACCCCCCCTCCCCCTCGTCCCTCCTTCCCTTCATGCAAATGGGCACCGAACTCAAGCAGTTTGTTTATGCAACAACGCAACTCTTACGTTTACATCGCAGCGGCGGTTGAATTATTTCAGCACACATACACGAAAATAGACAAAACAGAAGCAGGGTTTGTATCGGTACTGAATAAAATTTTACCCCTCAGCCGATAACAAACATGTTTTGCGCTATTCCGCCCACTGTGATTCTTTACAATTCGGTGTTAATTTGATCCCAAAGCGCCATTAGCCCAGATTTTGGAACAGCTGGAGTGAAGTGAGAGATTCGGAGAGTTTCTCTTGGCCTCTGCGGTAATCCCAGCCTGCCTGTCTGCTCTCTGTCCCAGGCCAGAGAGCGAGAGGGCCTGACTCAGCACTCCTCCCCCCCACACAAAGCAACCCATTTTGAAGCCCCCTCTTGTTTATGCTTTACTGATCAAAGGAGCTGCCAAATCCCCCACCAAACCCTCCCCCAGCCTTCACACACACACACAGAGAGAGCACACACACACACACACCAACACACAAACACCACAAACCAAGCAAAATAGCTCTAACTGCTCAGACTGGAGGGGCCCCTTGAGAAGGAAGGGTCACAGGGGGCGGGGAGAGACGACTACAAAAAAGAAAAAAAAAAGAATGAAAGAGAAAAAAAAAAAAAACAACTACGGAAGCAATCCCTCAGAACTCCATTGGCTGCATGAGTTGCTGTGGTCCTGTTACACTCCGAGCGCCCAGCCCCCTCCATTGCCTCCTTCCCACTCTGGAAACTATGACATTTATTATAGAGGGGAGGGGAGAACAGGGGAGGGGACAGCGGACCGGGAGAGGAGCGCTGGGATAAGGGAAGGGAGGGCTTATCGTAAATGAGAGGCCTGCACATCCTGGTACACCAATGCAGAACAGAAATGCTACTATTGGAGCGCAGGGCTGGAAACATGCAACCTCAAAGCACAGCAGAGAACTGGTCATAAATAGTCTTTAATGCTTTAGGGGAGGACAGTGAAGTTGTGCTTCTTTCAGCACAGATGAAAGTACAAATATTGAACTTTCTATCAAACAGTCACTGGGCAGAATAAGTTTTGCAGCCCAGATCAATCGAAACAGAGCTGAACAATGCTTCATTTCGAAACAGAGGTATCAGGATGATAATCAAAAAGCCTGTGATAAGACCCACGCTTCCTCAGAGTTTCTGAGTGAGTGGCACACTGCATTCAAAGTTGACTTTTAGAGTGCGTATGTGGGAATTGAGAGAACCGGTAAATCAGTTACCAGGAGCCAGTAATTCATCACCAGGTTTTAAAACGAAAAGATAACCCATTCACTCAACCTGCCCCGAACCCTGCGCAGCTAGCGCTATCCAACGCTTACTGTAGTAGGGGAACATAAAACAATGTCATGGCAACTGCTGGGACGGCTGGAGGCCAGCAGTTGTTGTGAGGAATTGCTGATGATTTGAGGCCTGTGGGGTCACAACTGCTTGGTGTTGTCTTCACATGTCCCTCACGTTAAGGCAAGCTCAGCAGGACAGCCGCTCCACCCTCCCCCTACCTATAACCCCCGGGGCAGAGCGGTGGATGCAGAGCAAACCGGGTTACGGCTCAGTTCACATCTCGATACTCTTGTGACTCACTGGACAATAGGGATGGGATGATGTGCTTATCTTACGATATGTTTTGATAGGCAATGCGGGGTTCATGCTTCGATACAACCACGATACGATGTAATAAACAATAAAACTTCAATGACAACAAAGTTTGACCGTGCAGAATTATGTTTATTTTCTGAGCCACAAATCTTTCTAGCGATGTCATTGGCTTGCTAGAATGTAAACAACAACGTAAAAATGTCATTACAAAGTTCAAAAATTCATCTCATTTGCGATTACTACAGCAGAATAAAATGGAGCCAATATCAGAAATATATTTCTGCCCCCACGATACGCATCGTCACATTTTTGTATTGCGATATATTGAATTTCGATATATCATCCCATCCCTACTGGACAAAAAAAACATATACAATCCTCTGGTGCAAACCTCAGGATACCGACCCATGACCAAGTCCGGATCTGGAGCATGGGGCTTGGCTTGCACATTTTCACTCAAGCTGTCATCATGGTGGCCTGTGGGTTAGGAGAGCACAGAGCGGGACTCTCCATCCACCCAGGCACTCGACATCTCCTTGACTGATGGCCCAATTATCAAGGTGGTGTTTATTGTGCCAGCGTTATTTATAATGTCTCATGCTGATGGGGTGGGGGGGGGATGGAGGTGGGGGGCTCTTCACATAAAGGCTAAACCTGACTTCACTTAAATGATTTGGCACACACACAGGGCCAATCGGATGGGAGCTGGGTCTCAGTTGTCTTTGCTTTTATTTATTATGCATCGAGATCAATCAAGATGCAACTCATCTATCTGTGACTAAATGTATATCTCATCTAAAAGACTGCGATAAAATCAAAAACAATACTGGATAAAGCTTGCAAGAGAAATTTGAATGCTTCACTTTTGCTGTGGTTTTCAGTGACTGATTATAGCACAATGACAAACATCCTGCCACACAGAGGCCCTATTTACACCAATGAAAACGGTGGCATTCACATCTGGCTTTGAGGGGGACGTTATTGCCAATGAGAAGTCAATTCTGTGGTATAAATGACTCTGAATCAGCTCTACTGCCTGCCAAAGTAGCGGATCAAAGCTAGATTTGACTCCAGATTGACCGTTTACCCCAGCAAAACTGTCCCTCTTCAGAGCCAGATGTCAAAAGCCATGTTTCTCTGGTGTAAAATAGGGGCAGAGTGCAGCCGTGATGAAACACACCCCACAGCTGAGTTGTCAAATGTTAAAAATGGGATCCTCAGGCCACAGGAGCTCCACCCAGGGAGTGTACGGTGGGAAGGTGGTTGAGGCCGATGGCTGAGAAGCGCTCTGAGGGAGGCCAGATCTAATCAGGCTTCTGAGACGAGGATGACCACCTCCACTCTGGTTGACCGGGGATGCCTGGCTGCCTCTCTATCAGCAGGACATCATCAAGAGAGATTATTGGGCCAACCTCCGTGACCCTACTGTGGGTTTAGGTTTCCCTTTGAAGGAGGGCTCACATCACCAGACTCACTAACGAAGCAACTAATTCACAAAGTATCAGTACTGTCAGTGTGGCTCAGGAGGTTCACTTCTACTCACATTTTATTTGCCAAGACTAATTCGAAGACTAGCTCTTTAAATTTATTTTTTGAGTGCTGTGTTAGATGAAGCGGTCAGTCCACAAGGCTTCTACATCCTATTCAGCAAAAACTGTGGCTAAGTCCCTTGAGCGCAATACATGTACTGAATTTAATCATTGCAATTCTTTATTTACAAAAGTCACATACTCAAGTAGCTACTACTATCATAGTAGCAGTCCAATAACTTACACATAATGTATTGCGTATATATATTGTTTTTCATTTTTTACATTTTTGTTATTCTCATTAGATTTTATGTTGACACCTGCACCAAGAGAAATTACTTGTACATTGTACTTGGCAAATAAAAGTTTCTGATTCTGTTTCTGTTATTGCAAGGGTCATTTTCAAATACAAATGTTAAACCATGCTACAATATAAATCATAAATGTGTCATTTGTGATCAGATGTTTCTTTACTTTACGTAAGTGCTACTCAGTTAGCATGCGGTGCTGTGAGTTTGAGTAGTTTTGGGAACTCTAAAGCCCACCTGAGAAGGTCCACTTCTGAATGAAGACAGATACTACATCTCTGTGGAGATGCCCTCAGTGACAGTGGAGGCATTGATGTCTGGAGCAGAGGTGTTACATCAAGACTTTGGTAAACACTAGCCTGACTTTCTCACAGTCCCATTTGTGTACTGAGCTGACAGGCCCCAGTTGAACAGGAAGGGGCTTGTCTGTGTGTGGTCAATAAACCAAAAGTTTGACAAACACAAAGTTGCTCCAAATGAAGGCTTCACGCAGGCTTACAGCCCACAGTCCTCCCAGCACCATTTGTGTGTAACCTTGGTTCAAAATATCTTAGGATTAAGTCCAATTTGCATATTTATCACTTCCAGGTTTCTGCAGAGTTTAAGTAGCTTAAACAACAGTTGATAATCAGAAAATAGCTAGTACACATGATGGCAACATAAGAAACTGAATGTGAGATCGATGTTTACAACTTATACCACTGAATTCCAGTTTGGATAATGGTGACAGATAAACACTGCTGTGGCACAAGGATATTTCACACAAATGTGCTGCAAATGGAGAACTTAGAAAGCAGACCAGGTGGCCGACTACTTAATTTGAATCAGCTGAATCAAGTTTAGCACTAAAATTCTTAGAAAAAAACTATTTAAAGACTTGTGGACTCAAGTAAGTGCTTCACCCAGTAAGTAAATGTTAGAGAAAATGAATCTAAAAACCAAAAACAATATATCTATTAAGCACAAACTAAAGGAGATCAGCACCACACAGATACCCGACTGCATACAATAAGAGCATAAGGTCCAAGCAAACAATTTGATAACTAGTCTCGAGTCAGCGCACACTATATGTGGCTTCCTGAACAGCTGTTGCACTAAGAAGAAGTCAAAGAGACCTCCTATTAGAACAGGAAAGATCAGTCTGTTTAGTGCTCATGGTTACCTGGGGGCATGCAACTTTACAATGTAATTGCACAGAGTAAAAACATTGAAAAGAAACATAAAGCATAGCCTGTGCCATGAGAGGAAAGGAGGAAGGAATCAACAAATTTGGTCACCATGAATAATGAAATCAGTAACTTTATAGTCTGGCTGCCACTTATGATCATTTACAACCGCCGTTACGTAAAACAGGTGAACGTGAAAAAAAAAAAAAAAACACAACTTGGTGAATCATAAACCATTCCAGCTATTGCAAAATAGGCTCATCACAAAACAGTTTAAAACCAATTGGGGAAGTAGAAAAGTGTCCGACATCAAATAGCTCTACCTGGCCCTGAGGGCAGATAATGGCTACTCCCCCAAAGCTTTCCTCTGCTTAGGGCTGACTTCCCACGGACTAAAACCCCATTCAAAGCTGCATTTAATAAGCCCCCGGAAACAGTGATTACCCCTCCTAGTTCACTGGTGTGTCTAAATTAGAAACCTTCATTAGTTTATGACCCAGCCCTGGAGACTGGCCCTGCCCCCCATCCCAGCACCAAGCAAGGTGACCCAGCCTCCCTGCCCCTGCTGTCATAAATCAAAGGCCACAGCAAACTGCTGGAAGAAAGAGGAGGAAAGGTCAACAGACTTTGTTGACATTCTCCCAGTCTTCTCCCAGCTTAAGGTTTTTGTTTTTTTTATGAAGCCCGGCAAAACAAAATGAGATCTCGAGGCACGAGATTGCTCATATCTCACCCCTATCCACATTCAAGAGAAGAAAATAAAAACACTTCCTTCCAAACTGAAACCATCATCACCGCTACACCGGTACTGGAGTAAATCATTTATTAGCACTGATTAGAATTCGCACCAACCTCCACGTCTGACAAAAGCTTCAATTGTAAAGAACATAGTAAAACTGTAAAGAAAGCCATTGCTCTCTCTCTCTCTCTCTCTCTCTCACCGCCATCTTTAAACTTCATCTCAGCCATTTGTCTATTTTTGGATGGCTCACATGAGACTCAACAGGCCTGTGGTCTGAATAAAGATCACTGTTTCACTGCTGGGACAAAGGGAGGGCCGGAGTTTCTCTTGGCCCCTCTTCTAGTCATCTCCACATGGCTGCCATTTAACTCCATTGACACAAAAGAGGCACCATCACAGCGCCACGGCTCCATTCATACCGAAACGGACCCTCGCTTTAAAGGGAGCGGGACACCGGCGACCGCAGCGCCGCTGTGACTCACCAAGCCATTCACTCCCTACCGGAGAAGCAGCAGATCCCGGCTAGTGACTCATAACGTACTGACAAACACAGAAAGGGCAACAAACATGATTCCTGACTAAACTTTCACTCTGGCCGAGGGTTAATATATGTATGAGAGGACAACGGCGGTCACCTGAGTGAAATATGAGCCCTGTTTCTGCTCTGTCGGCTAGTGACTGACCCCCCCCCCCCCCCCCCCATACACACACACACACATACACACACACTCACTCTCTCACTCACTCTGCTTCCCTCCCTCTGCAACACTTCTGTGTCAGACAACCCCTGTTTATAAATAGGGGAGTGTCTTTTCCAGCAGCTCTGCCGAGGCCGCCTTTAATTTCAGATCAAATATCTGCACTTTGATGTGCGGTGGATCGAGGTTTCCTCACCTGAACCCAAACTCTGTGTACTAAGCACATAGTTACTCCAGTTGTATAGTAATTGAGCATATAGTTACTCCAGTTGCATAGTAATTCTGCGATTTAAGTACTGTTTTGCTTTCATTATAAATAACGAGTACATAGAATAAGCTCATGAAGATTACGGAATTGTTATATAACAAGGCAAAAATTACATATCGTTTTAATTTAAAAGAAAATCACTGACGTTCAGTTGCTGCAACTGAACTGAATCCTGCAGCAAAAGTTTCATCTTTAAGGTAAACAAGATTTCATTTTCCAACCCATACTTTCATTTAGTTTACGAAATTGCTTCATTGTCTGGAAGGGCATGAGATCAGTCAGTTTCCAAACAATCGCAGTGATCCTGCGAGAGTCTGTGAGAATAGCTTTTTCTCTCTCCCACCCCCCAATCCTTTGTACAATTTCAGAAGAACCTCCCCAAAATGGGCCAGATGTTGTCCAGATGTGAGACCTTCAAACATCTGGTACTGAAAGCTCTCTTTTTATCCCAGTAAATTTGAGGGCTATCATGTTTGTTCAGACCCTGTTGGTCAGAGCGGCGTATTTCAGAAAACTGACAGCATTTTGTTTTTAACAAGAGCAGGAAGGAAGGTTTTCAGTGTCAAACTCATCTCTGAACACAAACGTCCGAACATTTCATAAACTGTGGATTAGCTTGACATAAATTGTTGACTCGAGGACGTCACTTGTATGAATAATTCAATGAACTACAAGAATAAATGCCCATCTCATCAGTAGAAAGTACAGAGAATGAAAGCATTGAATGAGTCATTAATGACTAAGAAAGTAATGAAGTCTAGAAACAAAACCCTCACACACCAAAAACCTACTGATAAAACTCAGCGACGGACCTAATGGCCTCTGGTATAAGTACTACCTACTATCTCAGAAGTTTACTTTGGATCATTGATGTGGAAGAGATCCACTTCTTAGGAGATGAGTTTTGCAGAGCGGCCTGTCCTCTGCTGTCTGGGGCAGCTACAGTGGTCCATTGTTTCTATTGAAACCTGAGCCCAAGAAAAGGAACACCAAATACAGCAGCAGTCCCTCAGAGGAGTCCTCTTGTTTGCAGAGGCCACCAAATTTAATAACCTACAATTTAAGTATTGCAATTGCCTCTTTTTGAGCACACTGGCCACTATTGTGCACTGCAGCAGATTTGCAAATTATTGTCAGCATAAAGTACACTGAGCAGGGCTGTAGTACTTGAGTCCGGTCTTTGTCTTGAGTCCGGTCTCGAGACCACTTTTCTGACTTGTTGGACTCTTCTCGGTCTCGTGCCTGTTTTGACTCGGACTTGTCTTGGTCTTGGCCACTACTGGATATTCACTCGACTTTTTCCTGCCTATTTAAAAAATGTTAAAAATTGATAATTTCATTGACGTTTTGTTTACTTTTTCCCCAACAATACAAACAATTTAAGAGATTTCAACCTATGTATGTAATGATCCTCAACTGTCTATACATTGATTGTTCAATTCCTATGCATTGATAAGTTGGACGTTGAAGTGTTTAGTAGAGAGCTCCAGCAAATAGATCTACGTCTCTGTTGATCCTTAAGAAACTCCTTAAGCATTGTTTTCACACTTGGAAAGACGTGTATGCTGTTTATTGCCTGTTTTGGTCTTGAATAGGATTCAAATTGCTTTGGTCTCGGTCCCGACTTGGTTTTAACCCACTTTGGACCTGGTCTTGATTCAAACTCAACTGAATCTGGTCTTGGAATTGTCTCAGACTCGACTAATGTGGCCTTGACTGCAGTCCTTGTCGCTGAGCGTAAATATTACAATGAAACTCCTCGACTCTGCAACATCCTGAGAGATGATAACAAGAACCTGAGCAGGGTTCCCACGCTCACTTGGACATCAAATTCGAAGACTTTTCAATGACTGTCATGGTCTTGGTTGGTGAAATTCAAAGACTCAAAATTGGCATGTTTTGGTCTAAGACATGACATTGGCCAAAATTAGACATCACAGATTTTATAATCATGACCACGTCAAGTCAAGAAAGCATGGTGAAATCTTAAATTTTAAAACTGCTGCTATGTCAACACAAATATCCATTGTTTTCCTCAGGATGTGAAGTGTTGATCCAAGACATGTCCAGAGGGTGGAGGCATACTGATGAATTTGGCTGCTGTATTTTAATTTCATACTTCATTTTCACAAACCTTTAAGCCCATATTTTATGTTTTTCTCAAATCCACAAACGTTCATGGACTTTCCAGGCCCGTGGGAACCGCTGTGTAAGGCAAGAAACAGTGTTGACACGGCTGCCAGCACACTTACTTCAGGAAGTATCTCTGGCCGGAGGCGGTCTTGGCCATCTCCCACCCCGGGGGCAGGGGCACGTCATCGGGGATCTCATAAGAGGACTGACGGAGGTGTTGAGGGGAGGCACCTGCTGGGGCCATGCCTGACAGGGAGCCGGGGGAGACGGCTCCCAACTGGAGCGAGGCGGGGGACGAGTGCGCACGGACATGGTGGGGGGTGAGTGCCCCGGCTGTCCCGGCATCAGTGCTGGCCTGTAATAGGGGGGGGGGGGGGGGGCGGAAGAGAGACAGGAGATGTAGGACAGGCAGTATGGATTCACAACAGCATGAGTCTATAAGTAGATAAAAAAATAAACCAATTTTCCACAGAGGACCATTCAAGTTAATCAAATTTCATCTTATATGATTAAAACAAGAAATAAGCAAGGCTAAAACTTAACTTTGTTTCAGTTTCCCTTATGAAACAAGACTATAGTTAAATGCTTATGAGGTTTGAAAGGATACTATACAAATGTCACAGCAAAACTATAAGCCCCTATAGGAACATTATAGTGATATTAGAGGAGATAAAAATACCATAAAATATAATAATGTCACTATAAACTAACTATTTATATAAATATAGATACAACAGGTCCCTATAGGATTTAGAGGACACACTAGGACACACTAGATTGTAGGATACATTAAATCCCTATAGGAATATTAGCGATTTTTGTTTAGGGGGGTTCTGCAAATGATATTACCCAGATTATTTTGATGAAAACGGATCATTATCTGTAACATTTTAATCCCTTTATTTATGTGAGGAAGCTCTGTTCATGGTAACTGTAAGTAGGCCTAAGTTTGAGTGTAGGCAGAGGGGGTCCTGGGCCTGTGTGGGACTGCACAGAGCGCAGACTCCGACACGTCTGTGCCGCTGTGCAACGGCGCATGCGCGGTGTTGACAAAACTCCAGAGGGATCATAGGCAACAGTTGGGGGGTGGAAGGGAGGGGAGGGGGGGGGTTAGTAAATAGGACAAATTCAGCCATCATATGATTTCTTGAATTTAAAAGCTTCTTGACCGACTTCTACAGACTCTCCATGTTTATTTCCACATGCTGGTCAACTTTCAAGTCTTTCCACTGAGTAAAGTCGTGAATATTAGTACATAAATAGTGTGTATTCTTTATAAAAGATGAAGTGTCTGGCTGATCAGCCAAAAGTAGTCTTAATTTGACAAATCAATGACCACTTGCAGAATAAAAACATTCTTCTGTATTGCTATAGGATCAAGTTTATTAGTATTCAGATGGCCTAACAAATATGGCCTTTAAGATTGTGTTTATTCTGTCTTCCATGCATAGGCCCTATATTTTTCCAGTGATTGGCATTGGAGGGTCCCATTTTATTTCTATTTTTTGAAGGGTTTAGCGAATTGTAATGAAATACATTGTAGTAAACAGTGTTATGCGCCTAGAGGATACATGAAAACAAGTTTCATAACTGCAAAAACAACCCTTACGAAAAAGAAACATAGTAGCCTAATTCTATAATAGTTTAGGAGATGACTGTACAAATATCACAGCAACAACTATACGTCCCCATGAGAATATTATAGTGATACTATAAGGGCTAAAAACTAGACCATAAAGTAGGATGAAGTCTCTATAAACTCACTGTTGAGTACCAGAGACGCACTCTTAAGTTCCTATAGGAATATGATGGTGGTTTTTGGGGATGGGGGACAGGGGGACAGGAGAGACAGGCCGGTCTTACTTGTCTGGAATGGGACTTTGGTTCGGGAGGTTTGAAGAAGGAGTCTGGCAGCTTCCTCAGCCTCATGGGTACGGAGGGGGGTACGATGGTGTTTTTCGGGTTCATCACGGCGTTGAAAAGCGCCTCCAGGTCGGTCTCAGAGTCGCCCCGTACATGGACGATTTGGTGTCCGGCAGGAGGGTTATGCTGGCTCGGATCCATTATCCCAAAAGTCTGCGAACTTTACTTGTCCGAAACTGTTATGTGAAGTCAAAAGAATCGGCGTTTAAACCGAATCCCAAACTTTTACGCAGCAGGAAAAGTGGAAATCTCGACGCCGATCAGTAATATTTGTCCCGAGTCATTCTACAGTTGGGTAGCCGACTGCTTTTTTTCCCCTCTTCCAAAGTGTGTTAGCTGTCGAAATCTGTAGTCAAAGAAAGCGTTTTCCTGTTGTTTCTTGAGGGCATACTGAATGTAACAAAGCGCAGATCTACTCCACACTGTAACCTATGTTGTAGTCTGGCCCCAACTTTCCAAAAAAAAAAAAAAACGCAGACGCAGCCACAAAAGAATAAAAAAAACACTTGCCTGGAAAAGTCCCAGTTTAGTTGTTTTTACGCCTGGTTTAGCCTGTTACTGGCTCTTCTTAAAAGGAGGATTCATAGTGCGCAGTGGGCTACAAATCGCCGCAACTCACTTTCTCGAAAAAGTTTTGCTTTACTCGGGTCTAAACTTTGGGCAGGACATCAAACTTTATGACTCATGGGATGTCTGCTCCAGAGGCGGAGCTTGGCTTTAATTGGGACAAGAGTCTTTAAAGGTACAGTCAGTGCAGCCCGGGGGCCCCCAAACTTTCCTGGTGTCAAGGACCTCCCTAATAGATCCACATCAGACCAGGGACCCCCATTTGATCTGATTTTGTCCAAAAGATCCCCATCTGAGAGTACATTTGCTGTTTTTGTTGTTAAATATGAACTGAAATACAAAGCTGTGTCAGGCGTTCTCAAACTTATTCATCATGTCACAAACCCCCAGACAGACACACAGACCCGTTTGACAGCGTTTTGCCCCAGCAGAGCCCATATGGGATGACTTTTGTTGTTGTTTATTTAACACTGAATTGTGAAAATTGTCTTGTATGTGGGGAGAAATAGCGCTGATTGGAAAAGTCATGCTTATACATTCTATAACGGGGATAATGTCTACTGAATTATAGTTGAATTAAACTATTCCCCCATTTTGCTGTGGACCCCTTGAACCCTTCCAGGACCCCTGCAGATCCCAGGACCCCACTTTGGGAACCATTGAGTTTTATCCCATTTGCAGCCCAGAATGGTCAAATGAGGTTATTTTTGTAATATTTCAATATTTAGCCTATTTGTTGAACTCCTAGACCCACACAGATTTTTTCAAGGCTAAAACAAATACACAAACCTGTGAAATATTTATATGTCCGAGCAGCATCATAACAATCGTGCAAACATAATAAGCCAAAACCAATGCTTCAACAAATGCTTTCTTAAAATCATTGTTTATTTTAAAAGTCTAATAGAAGTTACGTTTTAAATTCCTAGCAGGATTAAGTGATGGAATTTTAATAATAAAATAAATAACTGAAAATGTTGTTTTGAGAATGATGTATATAGGCCTATTCTTCAGTATAACTTAAAAAGATTATATCCTTCTTTCTCAGCACATTGTTCTTATAACCTGTCACTCAAAATTAACATAATTGGCTTTTTTCTCCATTTATTAATTTGTTTGTTTATTTGTTTGTTTGATTGTTTACATACTTGCTTACTTTTTTATATATACATTTTTTTCTTTTTTTGTCATTACATTGTTGGCTGTAGGGTAGATTAGGTGGGGTAATATAAATTTTCACTTCTAGATGATTTCAACAAATAATAACAAACCAAAGTTAAATTTGTCTCATCCTTATGTATAATTGAACTTTTTTTTCCTTTTCTTTTTTTTTTTTTTTTTTTGTACTATTGTCACATTTAGACTATAAACAATTGCAAACCACAAACCACACTTGGAGTTGTCTCATCATTATGCATAATGGTAGGGTTTTTTTTTTTTCTTTTTTACAGTGCTGCTGAAAAGTAGATCCATGCAGTTCCCACAATTGTTATGCAAATGAGGCCCCTCGTTCCATTGAGAAATCATTTTGTCAAGATCCAGTCTCTTTGGATATAGAGGCTCTGTTTCAACTCCTTTCCCATACATTGAGCGAATGAATGATTATGAAGCCCTATTAAATTCCCGCAGACACTGTAAAGCCCCGATGAACAGATTAAAGAGCCGTGTTCATGTGTGCTCAGGCTGCCAGTCACACATCCAGCCTCTTGCTGTGTTTCTGATCGCGTCAGATGTCACAATCCACGGTTCAAGTTGATTTTATTCATTTATTCCTTTCAGTTTGTTTGATTTGGTTTTATTTTAACTTTTAATGGTCGCCTCGCCTCGCTGCAGCAATTTTTAAACACCCAAGCTGAGCAAAAACTAGTGTAAAAATACGCTTATACTTCAAAACATTCAATAATATTCCTATAGGGACTTCCAGGGTGTGTGTGTGGCACTCTGTCGTACTTTATGGTATTTTTTAAACTCCTATCACTATAATATTCCTATAATTGTCCTATAGGGATTTATTGTTTTGCTTTGATATTTTTCAATGTGTCCTTCCAAAATGTATTATAGGATCACTATAATTTACAACATAATTATCGAGGAACTGTCTAATGTCTGCACAGTATTTCAGGATTTTTGTTATGTTTTGACATGTGTGAATGAAACATTACACGCACACATGCAGCCGGTCAAGAGATGTCCATTGTTTGGGTGAAAGTAGTCATTTTCAGATCATTGTAACGCACTCAGACGCATTAAATAGATGGACTGCAGCGGACCGGCAGCCTGCAGCCTGCAGCCTGCAGCCGGAGGGGACCACCCACTTAGCAGAATGGGCCAATTTGGTCAACTGGTCAACATCTCTTCAGGCGACGCAGTCTGGTTTGGTTGGATGTTACAGGACACCAGCACGCGTTGTTTGAACCACTGGTTGTATTTCACTGCGTCAGTGTGAACTCCTGTAATGCGAGGAAACTATCAGTCTTTCCTGTTTTAAAAGGCTCGGTCTTGTTCTATTATCGGATAGTGACGCACAGTTGCTACGGTCTGTGCAGATGGGAGCACGAGCGCCTCCTACGGGATTTGGGTAGGTCATAATAAACATTGAGCGCACGCGCACACGCACACACACACACACACACACACACACACACACACGCACACACACACACTTGTGTTTCACTTAAGGCCCACCCCAAACCAAATTTTAATCCTAATCCAAGCCTTAACTTCTTAAAACTATAGACCTTTTCCTGATTAGATCTTGCAAACAGATCAAATGACCACCTTTTCAGGCTACACACACACACACACCGACACACACAGATACACACACACACACACACACACACACACACACACACACACACACACACACACACACACACACACACATTAACACTGACTGAAATTTTGGATATAAAGTACACAATTATCTTCTTTCTTTCTTTCTTTCTTTCTTTCTTTCTTTCTTTCTTTCTTTCCAAAATCAAATGTAGTAAAAATTTTGATTATAACACTCTAGTGTATGGAATCTAAAATACGGCAAAAAATTTCATTCGTTATATGCAAAAATACATATATTTGACCATACGGTTATATTATCCAGTCTATTTCATCTCTTTATCTACATCCATTTAATGTTCCGGTTTGAGCCAGACACTCATTGCATGTTAGATGGACTGTGACATAACATGACTAAAACCCTTGTGAGTTTCAGCCTCACAGAACACACACGCACACACACACACACACACACACACACACCACAGCACAAGCTTGAACTTGCACCTCTGAAGATGTCTTGCCTTATTTTCAATGCTCTTGCCCTTTCTTGTTGAGTTTCTGGGAGTTGGGCTGGTTAAGGCTTAAATATAATTAAGCTCACTATTGTATAATGACTCGGCTCCGAACATGAACAGTAGTAGCCTAAAGGTAAGATCTGTGAGGGCAGGCCTGAAGTACACCAGTATAATATATAATATTGCTCTTTACTTTCATGCCAATAAAGTACAGTGCGTTGAAATTCATTTGTTCAAAAAAAATAAAATCTATGGGTATTAGGTCAGGTCTCTAATTGTGATTTTTTGAGAAACCACACACATATTCAGGATAAAGCCCTAAGATTAAACCTAACCCCGACATTGAATATCTATTGATTACTTTTCACACTATGGCATCACCTGAAACTCAGTAGACTTTTAACTGACACATTATAGCTACTTGATTATACATTGGATATCAGCAGTAGACTATTCAAATAAAGTGTGTGTGTTTTTTCTTCTGCAGTCACCTCATGCCCACTGGCTCAGAACTGACAGTCACGTCCCTCCTCAAATAACCACAGTGGACATCTTTTGTCCTTTTTTAGCATAGTAGAGTATAGATCATTTCACACAGCTTGTCACAGGGCCGCTGCAGGCATCACACGGGAAAGCTGAGCATATTTTGTCTCCCTGTGTCTGTTCTCACTTGCGGTGTAAGCTAGCGAGGAGACGGTGCATGACTCTGCATGGCAAAAACACACTACAGTCACATTATTGTCTTCAGCTCCGTGATGAAATACCCAGAATGTACACATGCAAAGAACCAGAAACCTGTAGTTAAACAAAAAAAAAAAAAAAAAAAAAAGGTTTCGTCACATTTGAGAGCCCTGACACTTAAAATGAGCTTGGGCTTCTTCCACCTCTTGGAACAAGTCCTAGCAGGCTGACTGAGGGGCAAAACCAGACACGCTGCTGAGGGAGGGGCAACTGGATTCACACTAACCTCTCCACCTTCTTTTTTTTCCCCCTCTGGTAAAACCTCTTGTTAGGGAGGGAGATACAGAAACATTTCATAAAAGATCCTCTTCCTCCACACAACAGCCTACAACTAAAATTGAAATCGTTTCAGCATCTAATCAATAATGCTGCTATCATTTAAAGCCTTTTTAAGTGACGTAAAACCAGAGTAAAGTTGAGTGTGGATGCATTGCAACAGAAGGCAGGAAACCCTCTGGCAGAGATTGACACCATCACCTTGTTGAGCCAGTAGGTTGAGTCTAGTGCACAAGACATAATCTTCCCTTTTACAACCATCAAAGAAAAGCAAACACACCTTTGGCGTTGCGACATTTCTCACTCTGTAAACGCTTCCTTCTCTCAGTCCATTCATTGACTGTGTTACAGATGGCTGAGGAAATGATAAGACAGGGACAGAATCCAATCAGTTCAGCAGTATATTAATAAAAGAGCTTTATTTAGTTCATTATCAATACGATCCCCAATAGTATCCCCGATAGTTTCCATGCTGACACCAAATTACAGTCTCGCTCTATAAAATATATAGAGGAAACATTGCGCTGAAAATAAATATTAATCGTATACAAAAATATATATATATATTCTCTACGGGGAAACCAAATACAATCAAGAAATCTGCATCAATTCCTGACTGTGAAGTAGATGTATGTGACAAAGCCATCTAATGTTACAATATTTCATTTAGTTATATGGGTCGCATCAAGATATAAAAATCAAAAAGTGGAAGTCCTTGTTTGGATCTTTGTACAAGAGAAAGTGCAAAACACACCACACCGTGCAGCATTCACTCCAATTCAAGTAAGCAAGCATTATAAAGTCATATGTTTTTGGTAGACCTACTGCTGCAATTAAGTATCATCGTTTTTCAATACAGACATTTTGAATTAATGAAATAAAAAAACAAAGCCATTATAATTTCGGTAGGCACTTATAATGTAATTGCTTAATAGTAAGTAGGTAACAAAAAGCTAAACAAAATTTTATTTTATCTATGCACAGGTACAAGGTGAACTGATGTCACTGTGTTACACGTTCAAAATTTCAACGTGTTCTTGCTCAAGCAGATGGCGTAAATACAAAAACAAACTCAATAACTTAAACTTCAATTTGATCTCATTTTGCCTATTTGTTTTTTTTAAACTCAAACTAGGGATCCTCTCTAATCTGATAACTGCAAACATCTCCAGAGCTTGGTGTTACTCCAGCAGCAGCAGGCACATTAAGTGGTTTCAAAAGAGGCGGAGTCCCTTTTAGAGGGTCATAAAGTGCTTGTTCGTACAGTATACCACAGGACAGGTCCAACGCACAGATGGAAGTGAGGACCGCTGTGAACCGTACAGGCCTCAGGTCAGAATTTCCTCTGGTTTCGAGAGCGGCTGTCAGCTGAGAATGCGCGGTGCCTGTGATGGATCGTAGCCTTCCCTTCCCTCGTCTGAAAACATCCGAAGAAGGTGAGGAAAAGAATGTGTTCGTCAAAGTCACCTCAAATGTCAAGACAAGCAACATTTCCCTTAAAACGTCATACTTACAGCGGGCGCGTCGATGTGAACGAGGCCGCGCACAGCAGCACTACCCCCAACATGCTCCTGAACACCTGCAGAGGAATAAGAGAGGCAGCAGTGGTAACATATTAATGCTTTTGTGCCTCAACCAGAATAGTGCTGTGACCAAGTCAACTTTGCTCGAGTCCCAAGTCAGTCTCAAGGCTTGAGGCACAAGTCCCAAGTCAAGTCCCAAGTCTAGATGTAGAACATCAAGTCAAGTCAGAACAAGTCAAGAGTCCAGTATCAATTTAATATCTTAAAGAAAACTAAATATCTAGGACTTTTCACTGCAATATGGTTTTAATAGGATAAAAACTTGGTAAGTGCATCATGAGTTTGATTTCTATAATCAGTTTCAACTTCAATAAATTCAATCATTCCATACAAATTCAGAAAACAGAATTTAAATTCAGTCGTCTGGTGGAACAAATCTCATCACTTTCAATCTAAGTCATTTGCACAAACACAAGAAGATTCTGAAGTCTTTTGTCAAAACTTTAGAAACCTTTTCAAGTCATCAAAGTCCCAAGTCACCAAAACCCAAGTCAGGTCAAGTCTCAAGTCTTCTCTTCATGCATCAAGTCAAGTCTCAAGCAATTAAAATTGTGACTTGAGTCTGACTCGAGTCCAAGTCATGCGACTCGAGTCCCCGCCTCTGCTAACTACAATCAAGTTGATCAGTTCTGGCCTGGTGCAAGGCGCTCACAGTGCAGCTGGTGGTTGAGTCTGTCCAGGGAGAGGAGGATTTTCTGCTCCTCCAAGGAAATGGCGGTGAGTCCCTGCTGCTGGCCGCGCTGCTGCACCGCTCCAGGCCTCTGTGTTTGGGCCGTTTCCATAGCAGCCATAATATCCCTTTCTTCCAGCAGGCCTTCGCCGTGCATTTCTGCCAGGTGAAACTGGGCCGCGCTCTCCAAGCCTGCGAGCGGAGGGGAAGGCACATCAGAGGCATTACTTCTGACTTGACTAGAACGACGGGCTTCATTTTTCAGTTTGTTTGTACATTTATGTGTAAAATGCAGCTGTACGAAAAATCGAACAAACGTTAAATTTCACATGTTTAAGTCCCTTTTGTACTGTTAAAATTATCAAGCGTGGTATCAGTCTATTGGTGATAGATGTTTGTAATGAGAAAATTAGTTTTACTTTTACATTACTCCTAAAAACTTTGAAGGATTCTTTTCTGGCAAGCAAGAGAGTCCTATGAGATGGTGAATTTCACAGAAGACAGTGTTGATTTTTAAGATTAAAAGGTTTCCTTCCATCCATGACAGAAACCCACACACAGACACACAATGCACATAAAATACCTTCGTATGGAAGTGCCACGTCATAAGTACTGGAGAAAGGTCTAGCTGGGTCTGTGGCCTGTTTTGTTGGCTAAGCAAAATGAAAGCACAAAACAGAACATATAAGGTTAAAGTCATTTAGATTAACCTTAAATAATACAGTACACTGCAAAATTTCTAGGTGACAGGCATAAAGCACAAACGCATGGACAAACAAAACGAGCTCTAAACAAAAGATGACATGACTCAGCGGCACTTTTTTGCGAAACACTGGCGACTCAAGTCTATCCGGAAAGCCTCGTCTTGAAAAGCCTAAATCGTGGCGTCTGGTGGATTTTTACCAGCAATGAAAAGGGGATTGTGAAACCGATTCAGCAAGTTCTAACACACCCTTTAGTGATGTTTAGGAACTGTTCTCTCTGTGCCTCCCCACAGGGCAACTGCATGCACGTACCTGAGAGGGCAGAGGAAACCTTCTGTTCCCCGAGCCAGGAGCCAGCTGTCTGCTTGGCTCCGCACCGGCCTTCCTCCTGACGCCGCCGCCGCCGCCGCCACCGCCACTCTCCAGGGCCGGCCGTCTGACGAGGTTCCTTGCTGAAAGGAGAGATTGACTTCTATTGATATCACACAGAAACAACAAAAAACTACAGCAACAGTGGTTTGAATTTTAACTACAGCACGGTGAGGCCCAGGAGCCGGCGGTCCTCTAAAGAAGATGCATTACAAATTCTTTAGTCTGCAGTAAAAGCTGACTGAAAACAACAACGGCTATTGTTGAGCTTGTTAAATAATAACTGCAAGGTGTAGCACTTTTCTTAACAAAGATGCAAAGTGCTGTAAAATAAATGGAGCAAAACAAACATACTGAAGGACAATCAGCTGTAATAAAGGGAGGATGTGCACAGTGCGTTAAAGCCGGCTCAGCAAAATTCATTCATTGACTCCCGGCAAACAAATTAGTTCAGTTTGTGACTTGAATAAGCAATATGCAGGAACATGATATCTATATTGTAAAGCTGTAATATGGCAGCTTTTTAATTCATTTTTTCCCTGATATACTGTACACAACTCAAAGTGTTTAAAACTTTATATTTGTATTGTAATAAAGACGTGAGTTCTGGTTCCAAATGTCATTTTGGGACAGAACTCTTTTCTGTTTTGTTAGGGTTTTCTGTTTGTCCCTTTAAAATGACACTGCAAGCCATATCACAGTTTCAATATTTATCAAATAAATGCAATATATGTTGTCCATATCATGCAGCTCAACTTGTGTGTGTAAGCACTGTTAAGCTGTGCCATATTTCTAAGTAGTGCTGACATACAGGCTGAAGCGTAAATTAAGTAATTACACATTCTAAATAGTATTCTTTTATGCAATGAGAAAATGTGGTTTAGATGCAGCGTTTGATCTCACCATTGGAAGGGGAGAGAAAGAAGCCACCCATTCTTGTGACGGCTTTGACACCACTGATAAGACTATCACCGTTGATGGTAACATGGGACAGATTGGCACGGGCTTGAGGCAAGGCAGACAACGGGCCATTGTGAGTCAGGAAGTTTCTAGGGTCACCTAAGTCGATTATAAAAAAAAACAGAAAGTCTAAGAGAATGTTCCAAGCGTTCACTTTTCAGAAGTTACTCGCTTCCCTTTCGCCACGTATATAATCAAAACTTCGGACTTTTCAACACCAGAACATAAGATGACCCAAAAAGAACAGTATCTCTGTTATTATATAGATCTATTTCAACAAAATAGTAATCTCATAAACAGTGGTAAGTACAAGGGGCCAAAGAAAACATGGCGTATCGATGCAATTTATGAAAAACAGCTTTCTGGAGAAAAAATATCTGTTAAGAATCTCATACAACTTTCCAAATTGGCAGACACACAAAGAGCATACAGTCCATTCATTGGATTTTCCTTCGTCTATGACAAGGTGTGAACACAGTTTGTGGTAAAAAAAAGATTGATTTTAGGGGTCACAGGGCTTGTAATGGTATGTAAGGATAAAGATTCAACAGGATAAGAGGGAAAAATATAATGTACGGATTGGAAAAAAGAAACCAATCATTAAACAACTGGCTTGAAATTTGAAGATGCATAGCTAATGCTAAGAAATAAGCTTAAGAGAAACTGCACAAAAGTCCAAATTACACATCCCTGCAGGCAACAACAGACACATGGACTAGGCCTAAGCTGTGTGAGGGGCTGTCAGCCAAAATATACATTACCGTCCTTGGTGGCTAAGGCAGTGCGGACACCATGCCAGAGCTGTGAGATCTCCTCTTCTGTGGGAGTGCAATCTAAACAGAGGCCTTTTTCATTGTACACCAGCCCTCTTCTCCCACCGCAGCCCTGAGTCTCCTGATGACCCGAGCTAGGCGTGCCTTTGGTGCTGCCCTCCAAGACGGGGCAGGTATACGAGGGTGGCAGCGGTGTATACATAACACTACTATCTGTTCTGATTACGTGATGTGTGTAAGGTGAGAAAAAGCCCTTTGAGTTGTCCTTGTGCGAGGCCTGCTCTTCAGGCAGAGCTTGTTTACAGTTCACACTGGCCTGATCCACGCCGTAAGGAGTCTTGGTGATGTACGGCGTCTTGTCTCCCGCGTTTTCTTCCGCAGTTTCCATCCTGGGAGGTGGGCGAGGGACCATGATCTTCCCCTGGGTCTTGGCAATCTGACTGACCTCGGTGGCAGATTGAGGTCGCACGACGGTGCCCTTTCTGGCGCGCGAGGAAACAGGACCCACTCCGACTCGGGCAGAGCGCGCTCTCCTCGGGACCTTGGGGCCAGCCGTCCTGGTGCTGCTCTGCGGCACCTTGACCTCGTCTCCTCGCTCCTGGGGCAGGCTGACTTGAACCCCGACATCTGCCCACGCTTGCTTTGTAAAGTGATAACCAGTGGAGGCTGGAGGGGTCATGGCAGGTCCGGGCCTGGAAGCCCCTGAGACCGAAGCGAGACTCAGCTGGTGGTCTTCTGGGCTGCTCTTTGACTGAGATAGATTGGAAGACCTGCCTTTCATCTGTTTCCTTACGTTTATATTCTGCTCTTTGTCCTCTTTTTCCAAATTTACTTCATCAAACCAGCGCAACTTCTTTTTGACACTCTTGTTGCCCTCCACATCCCTGGTTTTCGCCCTTGTCAATTCAACGCTATCTCTAATCGTTAAGGCTACTTGTTTTGCAAAAATCAAATGTCCTGAGCCATACGCAAATGTGGCGTCTCCGGACACATATTTGGACTGCTTTTTAAGGATTCCTTTAATGATTCGGACTTCACATATTTTGGAATCTGAATGAGATGTCCCCGCTGAGAGAGCTAATCTTTGTGCTTCCTCCTCAGGACACTTAAGGCATTTAGGAGTGTCTGATTTGATGTTAGACAAGCATGCTTGTTGCAGTGATCCTGTGCTCACAGACTTCTCAATTTTGGATTCTGAGTTTGAAACCTTATTGAGGTTGTTTATGGAATCACTAGACTTTTTCTGGGATGACAGATAGTTGTTTTCTCTTCCTGTTTGCTGGATAGTTTCTTCATGTGGGGCATTATCTGTGGTGCTATCTTTCAAGAAAGTATTGGGCTTTGGGAGAGCCTCAAACAAAATGTCTTTGTGGTTGCCGTTTTTAGCAGGCAAAAGGATTTCTGTAGCTGATGGATGTTTTGCATGTCTGTCATCATGGACGCTCTGCTGCCGGACATCAAACTGCGCCTCCTGTTTGAGACAAGAAAGTTCAAGCGCTGTGTTGCCTGGAGCAACTTTGTTATTTGTAACCACTGTGATTTTGTCATTGGGACTGTTTTGTGGGTGGCTTTCCCCATAGTGCTCTGCATCAATAATTTCACAAAGAGTTAACAGACTGCAGTTGCCCAGAGGGGGCTGGGCTTCCATTTTAGGAGTTTGCTCAATAGATGTGAACCCCCGTGTGGCTTGAGAAGGGTTGTGCATCCTATTGTTTAGCCCTTCAGACTCCTCTTGTTTTTTGGGCTTAGGGTCATGCATCTTTCTCGGTTGGGGTAAGTTATCACCGAGAAGCATGGCCGCTGAGGAAGAAGTTAGGTCAGATGACGGACACAAATCATTTTGGCTTCTCTGGAGTGACTGGGGCTTCTCCGAGTCAAGCAACAAGGATGAATAGGAACATTGTAGATGTATTGTGCTGTGGCTGGGGTCCTCATTCTCCAAGCTGTCCAGACTTGACAGGCTTTCAGAATGACTGAGATGATACGCATGGTGCTCCTAAAATATGAAGACAAAAGAGTGATGATGAGCAGCAAACAACAGTATGCATTACATTTTCCATATATCTGGAGGTGGCCAACACAAACAAAACAAGTGACATACTGTTTCTGTGTTTGAGAGAGAGAGGGAGAGGGAGAGGGGAAGACACACAGAGAGAGGGAGAGAGACAGAGAGAGAGAGGGGGAGAGAGAGAGAATTTGAGTGTCATAGTGTACTCTGATGCACTAGTCATCTCTCTAAAAGGGGCCTTGTTTGCTCTGGTGATGCTCAAGCACGTCTTGGCAGGCAAATCAAGGCTAGGATTACACTTTACCTCATGCCCCTTTTCATTTTCCCCTCAACAGCGCACTGAATGCCACAGAACAAAAGTTTGGCAGCTGTATTTGTTAACAATTTCTTAAAGGTGATAAGTCCCCTACCAAATGTTACATTTTTCCCTTCAGACAAAGGGGGTGTTAACCTACTTTAAATTCCTGTGCAAAAAAAAAAGGAATTTTCACTGATGTTAAGCACCATAACATTTTTAATTTAAGCTCACATTCCAAATTCTACCCCCTGAAAATATGACAAAATAGGTGGTGTTATAGTTGTTATGTACACTTGCTGAATTGTAGTTCATGTATTACGCCCCTTTTACATTGGATTAGCAACCCGAGAAAATACTGTCAGTGTGAAAGGGTCAACCCAGGTAAGCAGACCTGGAAAAAAACCCTGGTCGAGATCAGGGTTGGGACCTGGGTCAAACTCCGGTCCGCTTGGTGTGAAAGTCCAGTGCTTAGCCCGTGCCATGAAACCACACTTCTTTTCTGGCACGAGTGTTACGTAAAAAGGCGCACTATATAAGGTGCTTGTTTACAAAGTTGAGACCTTACAGCGGCTACAACAGAGGAGCTTCACAGAACAGCGTCTGAAGCGTCGTCTTGTCTGCCACGCTGAGCAGCACAGAATGTAAACATGTCTGCTTCTGATGACATTATAAGGTGACAGCCCATAGATAAGTGACGATTAAGGCAGTGCACTCGCATACACGGGTCTGTCCTGCGTCTGGGGTGAACGGTAGAGACACGGGACAATCTTGTGTACAAGGTTGGGGGTGAATTGCCTCCTCCACAGGATGGACCTGGATCAGGAAGCCTTAATATTCCCGAGTCAGGTGTGATAAAGGGGTATTACACATATTATACAGGATTTCATGCAGACATCAGTACCTTTGAGGTGTTCTGGTAGCTCAGTGGAAGTCTAGTCCGCACACCTGAGTTGGTACAAGTTTCAAAATGCGGCTCATGGCCTTCATTGCATATTTCCCATGCCGTCATACACATATACAAGATATCAGATTTCTACCTGCAGGGATCATTAAAGCATCACATTATTATTATTTATTACCAGCAGAGTTAACTGCTCCACTCAGTGAGGACAGTGCTCCCACATAAACGAAGAAATAACCTAATTCTCTGTTATAATTATAAACCATAAATCTATTGAAGCAACTATTCACATGCATACATTTCACCAGAGGGGTCAGAGTGTAGCGGCAGCCAGGAGGGGTGTCCCTGGTGCAGGTAGGGACTCATGCCACCCTGCTGCCCCCTGTAGGTCTACATGTGTAGGATGAGATGCAAAAAAAATATGTTTTGGAAAAAACCCACAAAAAACACTTTGGGAGACAGGGGGAGACAATCCAGAAAATCCAGCCTTCTTAAAGAAAAGCTGAGCTTTTGTTATAGTTCCCCCAAAGGGCCAGTGAGTGTAATAATTCAGAGCTGAGAACTAGTCAAGGCTGGCCGAGTCCGAAGCCTCTCACATGAAGAGGGCGGAAAGATTAAAAATATATCAGTATAAGCCTTGGTTTATGTTGGTCGACCAGATCAATACTCCGCACTACACCGAGCACAGAGGCAAACTACATCCTTTTGTCTTACTGCACATTCGGCTCAAGTAACCTACCTGAGGACTGCAAGTGTCTCGTTCCTTCTCTTGTGCGTCTTGAATCTCACTGAAAAAAAGCTGCTGACTGCTCTTGAAGCCGGTCATGCTATGTTCCTGAAGCAGTTTGGTGTAAGCCTCCACAGCGGAGAGCGCCCGGCGGTGGGAGGCTCTTGATGCCGTGGGAGGCTTTGGAGAGGGAGTGCAGCTCCTGAGACAAACGGTTTGTTTTTTATGGAAAGAACGGAAAAATATACAGATAAATCAAAGATGTGACTCCTCCAGTTGCTGTAAAACATATAAAAAATAATGCCACAAAAATCTGAATCCTGCGTCTTAATTTCACCCATGTAAACAAGGGGTTGACTTTTTTTTACCTGCTAAAGTTCGAGTTGCTGGACAGGAAAGAGGACTGCCGGCTGTATGAACTCAAGGCGCCTTGAATCTGATTAAGCGCATCTTCAATATTTGGGACGTTCTTTCTAAAAGCTGAAACATCATAAAGGGAAAGATTCATAGCCTACTACAGCGTGTCAAGACCATTGTGTGTTATTTCTCAGCTCAAAGAGGGATTTGTAAGCTGCGACACTAACATTGTCTTCTTCTCTGAGAAGGAGGTAGATGGGCTCTTTGGAAGCGCTCGGTGGCGTCCTGCACCCGCTGTCTGCGCTGCTGCAGGATGTTCTCTCTCAGCCGCTGTTCCTGCACATCCCACTGCTTCCGCCTTTCCTCCAGAGCCCTGCGGCATAAAGAGAGCAGCAGTCTAAGAAATTAAGGCACAATCTAATTGATTAGGTCTAGAGTGACCACGTTTTAGATACAGAAACCCGAGTCCATTCCTCGAGGTGTGTTTGCAACACAGTCATTAATAAGTTAAAGCTACCACTCTCTACTGGTTTACAGAGGAAGGCAATAATGATACCAACCAGGCTCAAAGTAATCCAGCATCAGTGACTTTTTTTTTTTTTTTACACAGCTCAAAAATAGGCGAAAAAAGGCAATCCAGGTCGACAAGAGTGATGGGAATTTTTAACAGTAGTGGGGCCCAGAAAACTAGGCAGCCACTACCAGGGCACCAACATGTTTGTGTAAGAGCATCAATCACTCACACATGGAAGCTCATGGGTAAAAGACCTGTAATAAACATAACAATATAGTACAATATGCATGCATTTGTCATAAAAAAAATCCTACTGTCTCTCTCTATGTCAGAGCAGATTTGATTACTGAATTTTTAGCATTTTATAAAATAACATGTTCAGCACTTGTACTCAAGCCTTTAGCGAACATGTTTCTGTACCATTATGAATGTTAAACATTAGACTAATAAGACAAAATTGTGTAATTGTGCATTGAATTCTGAATATTTAGGTGGCCCAAACTCATTTGTTAAATTGTTTCCAATCACGCATTGTGATTGGACAAGAGGTGTTCCACAAGTGCTTTTAACCGCAATATACAAACTTTGTACTTCATCGTTCCCAAAGCTTGTATATTTGTTTAGTGTTTGATACTATTGTAAAAATCATGCACATGTTGTATAAAAGCAATAACATGCTGTCGGTCAGGCTGTATCGTGGTTACTGGCACCGGGTGTGTTGATCTATGTAAATGATCTACTGAGGTGAAATATTGCTTTACGATCTTTAATAGCACCTAAATAATGTTTGATCAGTGCAACCAGTTGCTATTCGTGATACAGCTGTAAAACAAGGAACAAACATGGAAAACAAGCTCCATGTCATGCAATGTAATAAACACTGAGGTTGTCTTTTCACCTCAGTAGATCATTTTCACTTTTTTAGCAAACACACCTCTCTATTTTGCAGAGTGGGTGCAAGTATGATTTTGAGTTTCCATAAAAGTAAGAGTTTTTGTTTTACTACATATATATATACAGTATATAGCTGACGGATCATTAACTCTTGGAGAGGTGTGTGTGTTAAGATCCATATCATGCAATGTAATAAATAAGGTTGTCTTAACTTTGGACTTGCTTTTCACTGCGCCCACGTAGCTTTAAAGAATAATAATCACTTGCCTCTGAAAATCTAAATTGCCTCTTAGATAATCATACAATAAAACTGCAACCATCCTTGCATTAGCCCACACTCTCTCCACCCCCTTTTCCTGCCCTGAAACATGTGCGCTGTGTTTAGAAACGCCAACACTCGCTTTTAGCCGCTGCACAGATTTAGAAGGTTATTATCTGTAAGGGATTTGAGCCTCATGCTGCGCTGAACGTTTGCAGGGCGGCGCTTTAGCCGGCGCTCTGACCCACAGTTACCCTCTGGGCCAACAGATCTATTTCCAGGTCTAGACGACCAAATCCTGTCAAACGCAACCGTGACTTGCCGAATGTCTCATCCACCACTGCCCTTATCCTCAAAGGTGTGCCAGCCAGAGCCAGAACCATAAGCAGGTCTCTCTCTCTCTCTCGCAGGTGCAGGCAATAATATGAAGACAGTAGGGTGAACTGATAGGGGACGTAGACCTGTTGTTTCCAATGTAAAAATGCATTATTATTAGACTGAAACTGACTTCCTGCGCCGGTTGGTTTCCAGGGAGAACTTGTGAGCGCGGGATCTGCATGACCTCTGCTCCTCCACCAGAAGCTGTCGCTCATCTTCAAGGCCTCCATCAGCTCCGAGCCTGGAATGTCTACAAGTGAACAGCTAAGGAGGAAACTGCAGTGTAGCGAATATCACTTAAACACAACCGTCAACTTGAATGAATAAAAAATGTCAAAGTTCTTGTGGATTATACAGGCCAGTCATGTGAGGACACTCTCAGCCTGGATATGTCACTTAACTATGAACACATTATTTCAATCCACTCATTTTTTTAGGCTTAGGCAAATAAGAAAGCTTCTCCACATTTGCTTTGTAACAGAGGTGTGGTCATGCAACAAACGTTTCTACAGTAGATGATAAATGACATGACACACACACACACACACACACACACACACACACACACACACACACACACACACACACACACACACCAAGCAGCAGGATACGAGTGGTAGAAGAAGTTGTCCTTCAGAGCTTGCATTCTAGGAAGCTGCTGATGCTTGTTGACACACAGCAGGCATACAGCTTCAGCTGCTAGCTAACTTGGCTAGCTAATTAGCTAACGTTACCACTACCTTCTGGGGTCTTCACTCAACCATTTGCAGGATGCAGATATACTTGCAAAGGAGATATTCGAGTCCACATATCAGTAGCTTCTTCAATGGGACAACACGCTCGTCGGCCGTTAAAAAAGTAAGAAGTAATTTGGCAAAGTTGCCATTTTTCCAGCTGTCTCTCCTCTCAGTCTGTCTGTGTACAGTCACGCCATGATGGCAACCGAGGACGCGCTGCCTTGACAACGGGGACAGTCGGTGGTGAAATCCACGGCGTGACCAGCAGAGGGCTCAAACTGGCTCAATGCTGCCTTCAGGTGCGCCTCGTAATCTCGTCAGATTACACAGCGTCAACAAACTACATCAAACATCAGCCGAATAGATTACAGTAACACAGCATGGGAGAACAGAGAAAAAGACAAGATGCAATCACCTTTACGTTCAAACAATGTCACATGCATTTAAGAGTCTTAGACATTTAACTCTCAGGTGTTGTCTTCAATTCCTTAGTGAGCTCGTAGGCTATAAGCTTCAAAGTCAATATGAAAAATATATGGGAAAAGGGTCTTTTTGTTCGTTAAATTTTGTTTTGTGAATAATGAAGGAAATGTTTTAGAAGTTAATACTAAAAACTGGTCCAGCTTTTAGCATACAAAATAAGCATTAACCTGCTTGCATGTTGCATTAGCATAACTTTGCATAAAACCAATACCAAAGCAACTGAGCAGTTGTTTTTCTCAAGAATCACTGATAACAAAAACATAAATTTTAGCTCTGGGTGTTACATTTTGCTTAGATGTAATTTGGTCCAAATAAACCTTAGATGTTTTAACAGAAGATATCTGCAACAGAAGGCTATATATTTAGCATTGATGCCAATACATAGAAAGCAGGCTTTGGTCAACCCCTGATCATCAATTGTTGCTTACATGTTCTCCGCTCATCTCCCCTAACGGCACGTCTTCTAAACATCACATCTTGGCAATTTGGGTGCGCAAATTCAGACTTTCCTAGAGGTATTTACCACTAGTTCATTCATGTGCGCTCAGTTTGTGGTTGTGATATTTCCGACGGCACCTGAAGGCAGCAAAGGACTACAACGTGTTGTATCATTAGCAAAAACATTCAAGTCACACTCTAAAAAGTACAACACTGCATTTTAAATATACCTGGTGTTTCAAAAGTAGATACACATTTTTATTTTTTTTATTTGTATAATAATTAGCCTAATAATGTAAAAATGCATAACTTTAGTCACTCAAATTTCCAGCTATGACAAGTGTACCTAGAAACAGGGAAATATTTATAATCATATTTTCATACTGTATAGTAATGTATATAAAATGTATACTTACGTTTGAAACAGGCTGTATTCATAATTGCTTTGCAGAATTACTCAGTGACTACTGCTTATATAAAATTATTCTTGAATTAATGATGGTCTGTTACTTGTCACATTTGACAGCACCGTGAGTTAAGAGGATTAGGGAAATCTCTCTTCGTGATTGTTCTATGTTTTCATAGACATGGGCCACTGCGTCATGTAATCTATTTTCAGACAAGCTTTCATCCGGTCACACACACTATACAGTATTCCCCCTGAGCTACAAAACCATATTGAGTGACAATAGGCAACCTCCAGGCAAGGGGACCATTAATATCTTCATACTTGAGAGAATAACTTGAATTACAGCCTTAACTTTAATGCTATTTGAACCAGTTATATCTCTAAGCCAATGCAATTCAGGTGAACTTAAAACCTTCTATTCCGTGTGTGCAAGTATGACAAGACCGTTTAAACATTTAATCATTAGAGCATACTGGTCACAATCCTACTTTTGACAAGTCAAAATGTGATTAGTCAAAATGACAAATTAAGATATTTACAAAACAACTAGTCAGAATTGCATTTTGACTTGTCAAAGTTACATTTTGACTAGTAGTAGGCCTAGGCTAACTGATTTATTGATCTCTGCAATTCAGTTTGCAGTTCAGGCTATATATCTGCAGTCCATTTGCCACTAGTAGGCTAATGTTGACAAGTCAAAGTGCCAATTTCAGATATCCGCAACTGACTTGTGACTACTCCAAAGATATTGCATGAATATTCAACAGATGCCAACACGTTGTAGAGAAACACGCCCTAAAATGACAAGAGAGGCTGCTAGAAAAGCTGAAGCCCCGCCCGCTGATGTGCAGCCGCAGGAGCGTCAGCAGCAAGTCAGGACGTGAGAGTCAGTCTGACAGGTAGCAGCAGAGTTTCAGAGGGTGACCGGGACGTTTATACAGGCTGATGGACGATTTAGTCTGCAGTGGGTCGTTTTCTGGATGTACTTGGAAGATACAGTGAGGACACGCTAGGGCGCTCAGAGGTGAGTGGGCTGTCCCGTTGGAGTTTTTTTTTTTTTATATTGTTGTTAAAAATAGAACATAATTACTGAAGATATTGAAGATAATTCTGTGCAAATGATTTCGAGAAAGGCCGAAGTTTTGGTAAATTCGGTCTCAACAAGGCTTCTAAGGACAAATCACCTGTAATATTCCTAAAGGGACTCAGTCAAAGTGAGTTTATACTGAGTTTATCGTACATAGTATTTTTGATCTCCTGTGGTATCACTATAATTTTCCTATAATATTGCTTTGGTGTTCTGACATTTTTATGGTGTTCTTCTAAAATGTATTGTAGGATTACTTTAGTTGTTTCTTCATAAAGGATAACGGGACAGAAAACTGACCCTTGCCCCAAATCAATCTCCTAATTAGCCTGGCTCACTTAAATCAACTAAACAGCACTGGGTACAGCAGTTGCATCTGGTTATAGCCCTTCTGTAAGTAATTATGAAGAGGTGTTACTTTTTATGCCTGTTCTCACTGGTGCCTTCTCCAAATATTCACGGTAAAATAATGGAAAAAGTGTAAAGATATGAATGTGATTAGAAGCAATTTACTCAGATCAGTTTCTACAAAGATGAATGGCAACGCATCACATAGGTAGCCCGCATGATGACAAATGAATGCAGCAAAATCATATATAGCTTACAGTTTATCATGAATGCAAAAGTGTTACTGGCAGTTTTTGTAATCCAACATGTGTTTTTTCTATAATGTCTGTTGTCTTTCCTCCCAGGATCACTGTTATATATCTGATTCTCTGTGTCAGATCCCAGTCACCTGTCAGCATGAAGAGGAGCAACACAACAAACACACCTTGGCATTCTCAAAAAAACAGACAGGTAAATCCTATACTGAGCACCTGCCTATGTGTTATTAAAGGGGAAACTGCAGCAATTAATATATTTTTTTATTTCATATACATACGTTTAACCAGTTTTTATTTGGAATTTTCTCATCTTCTTCGGCTGAACAGCATGTCACTATTAATTTTCATTTTATTTTTTCTCCACTGATACAGACTAGGTTCAGATGCCAAAGGTAAATCTGTTGGCAGTCTACTTTGTACAAGAATTCTTTATATATTGCTTGCATCCATCAGTTTGTTCATTTATGTAAAATCTTGTTAACACTAATTATGATTGAATGAAGGGACCGTCACCTGTCATCATCCATCATCATCCATGCGGAAGCCATAGTTTTACCTCATTACTGGCTCCTGAGATAACCAGGTTATTCCGATGTAATTACTGTACAGAAGGTACATTTAGTTTGACAGTGGCACACAATATGATTAGTTTTAAAAGGTAGTCACCGTCTTATGCTAATATGATCATAGTCCAATGATATGGAGTTAAGATCATGCTCGAGTGTTGGAAAATAAAAGTTTACCACTAACCACCTAATTTTAGCCGAACATTGGATGGCATTGTTCTGTGTAACTCCAGAAATGCAAAGCAGAGTCTTCCAACTATAAGGCAGAGACAGAAAGACAAGAAGAAGAAGAAGAAGAAGAATGGATGGACAGTGCCAGGCCATGATATGAGGGAGAGCAGATGATGAGTCTGTGGGTGGCGTCACACATGGAGCGCGAGTTATAATTTAGCTGAGACCAGCTGTCCATCGCACAATGCCTGCTTAGGTCACTATTGTCTAATTCTCCTGGCAATACATTGAAATATAGATGGAGATAATCTTCTTTTATCTAAATCAGCAGGCTCATTAAAGTGATCTATTTGCTTAATTGATAAATGTACCTAACTTATCCTGAAATCTGTCTGTGTAGATTCATTTCAGTCATCCAGGTAGTAAGATGTCCAAAAAATAAAAACAAATCCACAATCCACTGAACTTAGAACTGAAGAGATGACGATGTTTCGGATGAGTAGCGAAACGTTTTCAGCTCTCCAATTCTAAGTTCGGTGGATTTTGTCCACATCCTGAAATGAGTTTGTTTTGAGACATCCTGAAATGAGTTTGTTTTGAGAGTTCATGTGCTAATATTCCCCAATGCACAAACAACAGCTATATTTTCAGCCGTATCATGGTCATATTCGATGAACTAAAGTATGGTTTTTTTGTGTTTAGATGGAGCAGTGAAGACAGAGACATGATGCTCCGGCAGGCCATGGCTAAACCCCGGAGACAGGCGTTACGGGGACCCGGCTACATGTTTTGTGCGCGCTCCTCAAGCCTTTCCCTGACTGAAGAACTTTTCCTAGATGCTGCAGAATACGGAAACATTCCTGAAGTGAGGCGGATGCTAGAGGAACTGCCAGACTTCAATGTCAATTGCGTGAACTACATGGGCCAGAATGCATTGCAGCTGGCTGTGGCCAATGAGCATCTCGAGGTGACTAAGCTCCTACTCAGGAAAAAAAACCTTGCCAGGATAGGAGATGCTTTGCTGTTAGCCATCAGCAAAGGCTACATCCGCATCGTGGAGGCCATACTGGGCCACCAGGCCTTCGCAGACAGTCAGAGGCTCACCAACAGTCCCGGCCAGGCCGAGTCACACGACGACTTCTTCGCCTACGACGAGGACGGCACGCGCTTCTCCCATGACATCACTCCCATCATCCTGGCCTCTCACTGCCACGAGTACGAGATAGTGCATATACTCCTGATGAAGGGGGCCCGTATAGAGCGGCCCCATAACTACTTCTGCCAGTGCAGCACCTGCAGCGAACAGCAGAGGCACGACTCTTTCAGCCATTCACAGTCTCGCATCAACGCATATAAAGGTCTGGCCAGTCCGGCCTATCTGTCCCTGTCTAATGAGGATCCTGTGATGGCGGCTCTGGAGCTGAGCAATGAGCTTGCAGTCCTGGCCAACATCGAGAAGGAGTTCAAGGTACAGTATTTAAGTGTCAACATGAAAAATGTCTCTCTCTGAGTGATAGTGGTCATTCTTCAACCAGGAAGGACACTAGAGAGAGTGCTTTGGCTCAGGTTCAGTTCATATTTATTTGGCAGAAAATAATTCCAAGGTCAAAAAAACAAACTCAAAAACGCACCAGCGGTGCTGAAACCAACAGTCCAACAGTCTCAGTCCCAGCCTCCTCTGCCACCGTCTACTGAAACACATATAAAGGGAGAGGTTAATCAGACACATGCACACCTCATTGACAAATTAATTAATTAATTCATTCATTCATTCACACTCAAACATAGTAAGGAACTGCTACCAAATCTCTGAAAAGTCCTGCTGGAGTCTTTTACTGTGTGATGCTGCAGGATTCTCAGTCTTAACAGAATCCTAAATTGTGAGAACCTCTAGGACTAAAAACTCCTGACTTGAGACAGATTGTTGTTAAATGTGATAGTGTGTCAGACTAAATGTCTTCTAATGTATGGTAGGCATTAGTTGATGTGTCGCTCTATTCTGACCGATTGTGGGCAGTGCAAGACCCTACGATTGCATCTATGTGGCAGTCTGCAGCTACAAAGTCAAATCATGTATTTTTTGCTGCTTTGGTATTTCCTTGCATAACCTTGCATTGTTTTGATGAGTTATTAAGTGCTAATTAGGTAGCACTAATTGAAAATAAACAGAAAATGAAATAAATCTACTTCAGAGCTTACCATCAACCCCAACAATGGATGCAGTTGATCTCCAAGCCTTGTTTTTGAGACGTTTATTCCTGTAGTGTTTCAAATAAAAGTTATAGAGAGCTGTGAAACTAAAATGAATGTAATCAACTTCTCGTCCATTTCTCACATGGCAGGCAGAGCTATTGTTCATGGAACAAAATCACATAGTTTACAATGACACTAGTGCTTAGACCCAAGGGATGATTTCCCTATTCACCGATTGCTTTAGATTGGCCTGTAAGGTTGTCGAAGATACAGACATGCTTAAAAAGCTCGAAGGGGAATTTCTAGAGAGCCTTTTATTACCACTCAAAATTCTGGTCTTTGTCATCTAACTGCACGCACTGTCAAATCAAAAATATTTTGATCTTCCAAAACCTTAGGGAGATTTTTTCTACCCACTGATTGCTTTAGATTGCCCCACTTAGGGCACAGAAATTCTGAAACGCATTGTTCTTGCAAAACGTAGATTGCTGCTTGGGGGAAAGGCAGTTGGTGAAAAAATATCCATTGCCTTGTAGCAAATAAGAAAGAAAGAATTTCCAAAATGCTTTGCTTACTCAAAAAATTAAGTGCTAAAATGTCATGAATAGCCCTATGTGTCAAAGGCCCTTAGCCACTTTGTAACTAATGGTTGTCAAATGTGTGTCCAGACCGAACCAACAAGTTTCAGCAACTGTTTTACTGAAATATTCCAGTCGGCTAGTCCTAGGAATGAAAACAGACCTAGCCTACTAAACTAAGGTTCCAATAACAGCCTATTTTATACTATAGTGATCAAACAAAACAAAAATGGAAATCTACCGAATAAGGTACATTGTAAACTTTCCATAGTGTTTTGGCAAGCTCAGTGAACCATTGACAAGTGCCTGCCTATTGAGCCTGGGGTTAGGCTGTTTTCCAAGGCAGGCATTTGTTTGCGGATTTGAGACATTTCTTTTTTTTTTGTGATCAATTGTTTTTAATTATTTATATCATATAATAAAACAAGGATCATCAGAACACTTCTATTTGGTATATAATAGACATTACACCTTCCCTAAAATACACCATACATTACTTGCCTCAAGCACCAATCAAGGTGATGGTATGCAATATTCAAGATATACATACATTAAACAACAACAACAAAATAAATAAGTAAATAAAAATAAAACAAAATATTAGTGAGGCAAGACTAAAGAGAAAGGAGAACACATGAGAAGAGCCAATGTCAAACATAAGGTAGTGTTTCTGGCTGACCCATCCCCCCATACTAACCATACTAACTGCCAATTAATATCTAATATAAATGGTGATAAATCTCGTATCCACAAAGTATTTAAGGAAAGGGCTAATTGTTTATGTTTTAAGATGAACTTATAAAGGTTTGAGACCACTCCTTTAGCGACTTGCTTGAGGATTTTAGTGATTGGATGAAGTCCCAAACTACTCCCCCCTAGTACTCCATAAGTACACAGAGCGGTACGTAGTTGCAAGTAGAAAAAAAGGAGGAACTGGGGAGGTTAAATTTTAACTGGAGATCTTGAAAAGTAAGAAGACCATCTTGTCCCAAGATGTCCTGCAAGATGAAAACTCCCCTGTTACTCCATTCATAGAAAACAATGGGCCGACCTCCCACTAAGATGTCATGATTATGAAATATTGGAGTATCTGTGTGCCATTTATTTTCAATTTTAAGTTCTTGGCATACTGAGCGCCATACCGCAAGTGTGTTGTAGATGATGGGCCCAAACTTAACCTTGGCTAATTTCAAGGGAATATTGGAATGGACAAGGTCTTGCAACCTAAGAGGATGCACCATGCTCTCTTCAACAGAGCGCCATGCTGGGCACGATGCAGGGTTGAACCAAACACTTAATGGACGGAGCATGAAAGACCAATAATATAGTTGGAAGTTTGGCACCCCTTGGCCCCTGATGTCTTTAACCTCTGTAAGGTAGAGATTTTGATTCGTGGCCGCTTCTGCTGCCAAATAAAGTTTGCCTGCAACTTCTTCCAATATCCAGAGGGAGGAGCAAGAGGGATCATCGAAAAGATGAAATTCAAACGAGGGAGTACATTCATCTTGATGATTGATATCCTGCCTTGAAGTGAAATTGGAGTTTTACCCATCTGTCAATATCAGACGAAATGGCTTGGTAGACCTTGTTGTAATTTCCATGGGCTGTCGAAAGCAGGGAGGAGAATATGTCAACACCTAAATATTCAAACTGACTCACCACCTTCAGGTTAAGATCCCTAAGAGGTGTGGAATCCCCTATATTAAATGGCATTATTGTGGATTTTGACCAATTAATTTTATATCTTGCCACGTGATAAAATTCATCAAATAATGCTAATATATGAGGGGTAGACTTCAGTACATTCTGCAAAAAAATGATGGTGTCGTCTGCAAATAAAGATAAGTAATGCTTTGAGTTGCAGACAGTGATTGGTTCATGACCAGAGGACTGACGGATAGTCTGAGCCATTGGTTCCAGAGCGATGGCGAACAAGAAGGGGCTTAATGGACAGCCCTGTCTTTGGCCTTTCGCAAGGTTAAACAGGGGGAACATATGCTGCCGGTTAGGACTGAAGCAGTGAGATTGGTATAAAGGACCTTGATCATATTGATAAAACCTTGCCCAAAGCCCATATAATCCATAACTGACCACAAATACTGCCACTCAACCCGGTCAAATGCTTTTTCAGCGTCCAAAGAAAGGATAGCACTGGAGGAGTTAAGACTTCCCACAGAATGTATTACATGTAATAGACGACGTACATTATCGGAGGCTAAGCGTGATTTTATAAAGCCGGTTTGATCTGGGTGTATTAAAATTGTCATAAGAAGCTCCAATCTCAACGCTAGGACTTTGGCATAAGCTTTTACATCTGCATTTAAAAGAGAGATTGGCCGGTAGCCTGCACAGTCTAGAGGGTCTTTATCTTTCTTTAATAATGAGACAATAGCAATATTCGTATTAGAGGATAAAGAACCCTTTTGAATGGCAGTGTTGACCATGGCTAACATTGGTGGTCCTAGCAGAGGCCAGAAAGAGAGATAAAATTCAGGTGGAATACCATCGATGCCAGGTGATTTGTCCTTGTTCATACTTAATAGGGCATTCTTGAGTTCGTCAAGGGTTACAGGGGCTTCCAGTGAGGCTGATATGTCTAAAGGTACTTTATTTAATTGGAGTGGATCTAAAAAACGTTTGCATCTCATCTGATCATGTTCTATTTCAGAAGCATATAACTTGGAAAAGAATGAACAGAAAGTAGCATTAATATCTTTGGGTTGAGTAAGGATATCCCCATTAGATGATTGGATAGCAGCAATATTAGCCAGCTGTTCGTTTGCTTTGATCTTTAGGGCTAGCATGTGGCTAGGTCTAGAGCTATTCAGATAGGAACTTTGTCTTGTTCTATGGATAAGAAATTCGGACTGATGTCTTTGCAAGTGATTAAGGTCCTTGATCAACAATGCACGTTGTGCAGCTGCTTCAGGGGATGAACCTATTAACATGTTTTCTTCAGCAGTGGCTAATTTAGACTCTAAATCCTGTACTTTTTTGTGTCGTAAACGATTGAGGTGAGAGGAAAAAGCAATAGATTTATCTCTGATAAAACCTTTAATTGCATCCCACAGTATCCGAGCGTCCTCTACTGATGGCTTATTGATTAACATAAATTCAGAAAGTTGGTTGGAGAATTCTTTAATAAAAGTGTCCGCATCCGAAAGGGATGTTGGTAAAAGGTCAGCCTTGTGAACTACTTACGTATCTCTAGATGAAAAAATGTAATCAATCCAAGAGAAGATTTTATGCCGTGATGAAAAGAAAGTGAAACCTTTATATGAAGGGTTCAGGGTATGCCATAAATCAAACACTCCCGGATTTGAGACATTTCTAAGGAGATAACTATTTAATTATTTGAAGCGTTATGGGCTGCACCCCCCCCCCCCCCCCAACCCCCCCTCCCCCCCAACCCCCCCCCCCCCTTCATAAGCTGATATTTCGAAAGGACAGACAGACATTTCAGTATTTGTTTTCACAGCCTCAGAGTTAATTAACAACACTATTCAGTTGCATTAGCGCGTGTTGACAAGCTTGTTTTTGGTACTCCTGTGTTCTGTCAGTCAGTGGTTGCATAAATGAAAACCACAGTGTGTGAAAATGCCACGTTTAATGGATTTCCTTGAACCTGTTGGATCACTAAACACGGCTTAATTACCACCTAATCAATAAGCTACTGCAACTGGATATATGCTCCCACTGTCTGTTGTCTTTCTTACATTACAGAATGATTACAAGAAGCTGTCCATGCAGTGTAAAGACTTTGTGGTGGGACTGCTGGACTTGTGTCGGAACACGGAGGAGGTGGAGGCCATCTTGAATGGAGACACTGACTGTAAAAGCTCAGAAACCTTCAGCAGACAAAGCCTTATTAGGTTAAAACTTGCAATAAAATATGAAGTCAAAAAGGTAAGATTGTGAGCAGAACTATTTCATTCTTAAGATGAGAATTGATGCGTTTGCTTTCTTACTCAACCTTGTGTTTGTATTCCACCCTTGTCTCTCGAAACTATCTCTCTCATGCACACACACGCACACACACACACACCACACACACACAAATACCTCCAACGGCACAGTTTGTGGCACATCCAAACTGTCAACAGCAGCTCCTCTCCATCTGGTACGAGAACTTGTCTGGACTACGGCAGCAAACCACAGCAGTCAAGATCCTGCTTGTCCTCGGTGTGGCTGTCGGTTTGCCGATCCTGGCCTTCATGTACTGGATAGCTCCTTCCAGTAAGGTTTGTTACAGAAATGTCATACTTTGTTCTTTAAGGTTAGTTACAGAAATGTCATACTTTGTTCTTTAAGGTTAGTTACAGAAATGTCATACTTTGTTCTTTCTAGAAAGTTAGTTTCAGAAATGTCATACATTGCTTTATCATGAAGGATAGACTTGGTGATGTCTTGCTCTTTCTGTAAGGGCAACATTTTGAGGCAATGTAGATAGGCAACTTTGCAAGCAGTTATAAGCAAATATAAGTAATTTTTTCATTCTACTTTTGTGCTTTTTTTTATGTTACCCATATTGATTTTACCCCATTTATAAACTCCAGTCCCCTGCTGACAACAATTATGCTCATCATCACCATTGCCTTGAAAAAACTTGTATCGTTGCCTTAAAGCTGCACTAGGTAACTTTGCACTTGGGCGGCCCCAAGTGGCAGCAGGAGATAATTGTTCGGATTTGTCAAAGTTTGAAGGACTTCATTAACCAGAAGTCATGAAACGTGATATCAGTAAACTCCGCAAACCTGAATTTCTTCTTCTTAGTGGCTGGTGGAGGGTGAAGATGGTGGGAAAAAAATCTTTTCGCAACAAATTCAACCGTCGTTGGTGTTTCCATCTTTCTCTGGATGGAGCGTTCGCTTGCTATCGTTTAGGATACATTTTTGTATTTTGCTCTTAAGTTTCCATTCGTCACTTACTGGGCACTGAGAAGATTTCCCGTCAGTGTCCATATCCAACACCTGAAAGTAATTTGGGAAAATAGGGCAAATCCACAGGGTTTCAATTAGTGGGGATGAGACACTTTTCTCTGTTGCAGCCCCAATTTGTGGTTTAGAAGTGTGTATTTTTACATAAAACTCTTGCCTAGTGCAGCTTTAAGGTTAGTTAAAATAATGTCAAACTTTGTTCTTTCGCCACTCTCTTGCTTCTCTCAGTTAGGGAAACTCATGCGTGGACCTTTCCTGAAGTTTGTGGCGCACGCAGCTTCCCTTATGATATTTCTTTGCCTACTCGTCCTGAATGCAGCGGACCGTTTTGAGGGAACGTCGCTGCTGCCCAACATGACCGCCCACGACCACCCCTCACAGCTGTTTCGCATGAAGACCACCCCCTTCACCTGGATGGAGATTCTCATCATATCCTGGGTCATAGGTCATAAGTGTAAACATACAGCATGCACCCCCACCCCCCACCCTCCCTTCCCCCAATCTTTATCTCTCTCTCTCTTGTTTATGGTCACATTTGGCTATAAAATCTGTTCCGACTCAGTTATTATATTGTTTGCAGTGAATGTCTTCCTCTCCCATCTTTCAGACATGTCTTGATACGCTGCAAAGAATCTCCATCTTAACAAGTCATTTAGTCTATTATTGAGTCCTAAAATCATAATTTTGATAAAACAAGTGAAAAAATCTGCCAATGGTGTTAAGTAATTTCACTTGTTTCCAATGCAAATCAACTTTTTTCAAGAATTTTGTAGAATCAAGAGTCATTTTCTTGATAGTAGTGCAATGATCTGCCTTTTTCTGACTTGTTTCAAGATACTGACACTCATTTCTAGAACATTCCTGAAACAAGTGAAACTGCATTGGAAATATTTATCTCACCACACTGGCAGAATTTTTCTCTTGTTTTAAGAAAAATAAGATTTTGAAGGTTGAATATGAGACTATTTAAATGACTTGTGACGATGGATGTTTTTTGCAGTGTGTTTCCCTTGGTGCAAGTCAGGTTCCCACACTGTTGCACTCAAATAACTCTTCTGAGCGTCTGGAGTCAAGGACACTGCAAGCCATTTTGAAGACTTATAATTCTGCAACCCCCTAAGCATCCATCATGCCAGGAAATTGCCCACGTAGATAATTATGTATTCTTGCCAGACTTACAGTAATAAATCAGACTGGCACCGACTTTCCAAAGGGAAGGTGACACTTTCTCTGTGCTCTAAGGGCAGGAATTTGTAGCCACATCACACACGCTTTGCCAGCACACATCATCAGTAAATCTGAGGCTATGTGATTTGACTGTGGATGCACGCCAAATTTAGGCTACACGTGCTGAAAATCACATTAGCCGCGCTCGTGTTTGAAAGGGAAAGACAGTGGATGTCATCCTGATGTGTGATTTGTGTGTTTTCTTACAGGGAAGATCTGGGCAGGATGTAAAGACATTTGGGCGCACGATATACGGGAATACGTCACAGAGCCGTGGAACCTTCTGGACTTTGGCATTCTGGCCATTTTCGTGACCTCGTTCATCGCCAGATTAATGGCTTTCTGGCACGCATATTCTGCCCAGTGTTATGTTGACAAGCACTACACTGACCTATCCAACACGACCTTGCCTTCTGAGATACAATATTTCCAGCTGGGTGAGTGTGGACTTTAAGAATTCAACTTTTAATCAGCTGATTGATATTGATGAAACATATTTTCCTTCATATTATCAAAGCATTACCTAATAATTCTATTCAAACATAGGTTATAGATTCTCATGACTATATTGCAAATCTTACAGCTTTAAATCTTAAAAGTAATCTTTTTTTAAACAACTAAGCTGCAGGTATGGCTGAAAAATTATAGAATGTAATTGATTATCAATCCTGTATGTGTGAAGAAATTAAACGTGAGCAATGAAGTGAGAGAAATGATACGCTACCTAACCTTGACCATGGCTTCTATTGACACTAAATATTATAAATATCGCCCAAAGCATTTCCTGGTTCAGATCTTAATTATAGGTTGCATCAAGGTTGCATGGGACATTGATGGAAGTAGTGCAATCATAACAGAATATTGATTAAACACAGAAAATCAATAAAAAATGTGTGCAACACTTAGAGAGCAAATGCTCATCTTTTCCCCAAGTCACCCGGGATTCCTTTATTCTCTGCTACTGGAGTTTTTAAAAACATTGTCAGAACATACCTAGGCTAAATTTCTAATTGTAATGGAAGAAAGGAGTAGTATATTAGTTCCTTGTGATGATATTAAAGCGTCTGACAGACAGGCAGAGATGTAAAACTGAATGAGAGCTATCATCCACTTTTTTCCAATGTCTGTTAATTCTCAGCTCGTATCAACTGGATGCCCTCAGACCCGCAGCTCATATCCGAAGGCCTCTACGCCATCGCCGTAGTGCTGAGTTTCTCCCGCATCGCCTACATCCTGCCCGCCAACGAGAGCTTCGGGCCTCTGCAGATCTCCCTAGGGAGGACAGTAAAAGATATTTTTAAGTTCATGGTCATTTTCATAACGGTTTTTGTGGCCTTCATGATCGGAATGTTCACTCTGTACTCGCACTACCTCGGGGCCAAGCAGAACGACGCCTTTACAACGTGAGTACTACAGAGGCTGGAGACTATACTGTAATAATGCAATTACTTGAAAACGCTTGGAAAAGGTCAGAATATATTTTCCAGTAATGCCTTTGTTTTGTTGGATCAATATGATGTGAGGCTACACTGCAGAAAATGGCAAGCTGTCCATTGATTTTAACTTGTTTCCAGACCTATCAAGTTTATTTTGTGATATTTTTAGTCAAATGATCTCATTTCTCTGGCAGATAATGACTCGATACATGCCAATATGACTTTTTTCAAGAAATCACAATGAAACAATGAAGAAAATCTTGAAACAAGAAACTTTCTCCAAGATAATTTCACTTTTTAAATGTCCTGAAACAAGTTACATTATCCTGAAAAAAAAGTAAAATTTGTTGAAACTGGTAAAAATGATCTGCCAGTGCAGTAAGATGATTCCACAAAAAAAAAAATCCTAAAATAAGCTTGATAAGTCTGAATACAAGATAAAATAACAACTTTGTCAGTTTTTGCAGTGTGGCAAATTGATTTCACCAGATTGATTTCATTCCCTTTTCTCCGCTCCCCTCAGGGTTGAAGAGAGTTTTAAAACATTATTTTGGGCCATTTTCGGCTTGTCAGAAGTGAGATCAGTAGTGATTAACACCGACCACAAGTTCATCGAGAACATTGGCTATGTTCTGTACGGGGTGTACAACATCATCATGGTGATTGTCTTGCTGAATATGCTCATCGCCATGTTCAACAGCTCCTTCCAAGAAATTGAGGTACGTCATTAACCATCCACCTGTCAGCCTGAATTACTTCTGTCATTGTAAACACTTGTATGATATGAGTGATGTTAATGACCTTGTTGCTGTTAGATCACATTTGTTTTAGAATAATTACAGCTGCTATAGTGATATAGTTTGTTGCCAATTGCAAAGTAATCTGTTTTAGATACAGTTTTACACCACCAAAGTTTAATGTCAATTAGATATGATGAGGAAAAGGGAATAATACAATTTATTATAGATGGGATAGATGCGAGTTGTGCATTCAAATTTGTAGATGAATGAACTTTTTTGGAAAAATCACCTATGCTTTGAATAATTAAACGTAATTATGCCAAGAAATTGTTGTGAACATTCGAATAAATGCGATGTCCTGTCTAGGTAAACTGAATTCCCTATCTAAATATTTCACAAGTGGCACTTTTACATCAGATATCTTGATGTTTTGATGTTTGATTCTTTAATGTTAGGTATGCATCAACTTTAAATGACAAATACAGCGCTTAGTGTTTGTTTTTCCTCCTGCTCTTCCTCCTCATCCGCTCCTTCTGTACTGGCACAGGATGATGCCGATGTGGAGTGGAAGTTTGCTCGAGCGAAACTCTGGTTCTCTTATTTTGAGCACGGTGGCACGCTGCCGGTGCCCTTCAACCTCATACCCAGCCCCAAGTCTGTCATTACCCTGCTGCTGGGAATAAGGACGTTTCTCTACAAGCTGCCTCAAAGCAGACGCGAAGAAATTCCTAACGACGACACCGAGCTTAATAAGGTGAGATGTAAGCTGTAGACGCTATTTATATTTAAAACAAGGAATTTACCCCATTCATTTAGATGAATATAAATCAAAGTCCATATCAGATAGTCTTTGGTACAGAGTTACAGGGCCCTCTTGTGTCATATTTAAAAGTTGCAGTTTTGATTTTGCCCTAAAAAGCATGTAATTTGTTTTAATATACAACAAAATACATAGTGCTTGTTTTTTTTGTTTCCAATCTTAGTTGAGGCAGCAGGAGGATGAGAGTGTTGGAGCGTCGCCTTGTCCAACCCGTCACCAAGTAAATGCAGTTTATGATTGCTGATTATTGCTGAGTACCTTATATTAGTACCTTAATTCTACAGAGCACAGCAGAAGTACTCAGGGGGGAGAGATTTAGGTTAGCAACCATACAGTCACCAGTTTTATTCTCACCCCAGATTGTCTTACTAGTCTGTGAATTCAAACTGGCAACCTTCCAATCACAAGCTCACTTCTTTTGGTTTGTTTGCATTAACTGGCTTTGAATTTTGAACTTTGACTTTTCAATTGCCTCAATTTAAGACTGAAAAATCTGTATCGTCCTTCATCACACAGAAGATAATGAATCGTCTCATCAAGAGATACATCTTAAAAGCACAGATTGATAAAGACAATGATGAAGTGAATGAAGGTAGGTTGAGCAACTTTTTTCTATACTGTTGCAGGATACAGGCTGGATATTGTGCCCTTTTTTTTTTTTTTTTGCATGGACACACAAGCTGCATCCTTAGTCTACATAATCAAAACATTACCTACTTGTACTGTTCCACAGGTGAACTGAAAGAGATAAAGCAGGACATCTCCAGTTTGCGCTTTGAGCTGCTGGAAGGGAAAAGCCACAACATGGAGACTCTGGCGGAGCTCATCGGAAAACTTAGAGACGTCCTGCCTGCTCAGCAGAAACTGACCTGAGAGCAGCATCAGGATGAGGTGCGGTACCAAATACAGCAAAGTTCAACAGAAACACAAATGGTCATCCTTCACCAAACGATGTATACAGTATATTAGAGAGACTCGTTTTTCCTCATTCAGACACCATTTTAGTCAGTGTGAAAGAGAGTTCGGGCACAGGCTTAACTTGAAATACACACCATTTGGAAATAAAAAGGTAACCTGCTCTTAAAAACTGAATGATAGCATTAAAATCAAAATATATTGTAGTACGAAGAGATTTGGTATCTTAACAACTTGACTAACAAAGTGATAACAGTTTTACAGACTCTATACTATTTATTCTAAAGATAATGATGAACATCTGTGATTTTTTTTTCTCTCCAATGTGAATGTATCCCATTTTGGGGCAAAACTCTTCATATTCTGCAAGATAAATACATGTACAGTATATTAGCCACATGGTGGCACTAGTGGGACTTTTTTGTTTCAGAGGTTCTTTCAGTGTAATATTCACTACTGACTACTAACATGGTGGTGGCTTTTAAAATCAACAGTGCTGTCCATTGCCAATGATTTATTTGGCTTAGATTTAGAAGTGATTGTGGAACCGGATTAGAAAAACAGTGCAAAGGAAAATTGAGGCATATTTTTGGATGTGTTAGCGGCCAGGCTTATGAGTCAGACATCACATCAAAATAAATGAAGTGTCCTAATGTTGTGAGATAATCAATTTCCTCTGCAGTAAAATCACTCATCAAGACAATAGTTCAGATTTTCTTACAAGACATGGACTTTTGTTGTATTTTTGTTATGTCACGTGTTTTATTAAACTGCTCATTACTTAAGCATAATGTTTAATGGATATGATTAAAGTTGATGTTAATTATTTTCACCTCATTAAATGCAGAGGGATTATGGGTTTTTAACACCATGACATTACCGCAGCAGATGCTGCAGCGTTCTCACGCATGCTGTGAAGCAAGACAAATGTCTGAGGACAAGCTGACCTGTCAGGTAGACAAACAGCTCACCTCCATCCACAGCCGGGCCGTGAGAGTTAAACCTTCCCACAGATTTCAAGTCCCTGAACAGAGCCACGGTATTACTTTTATATCAAGGCAGACTGACAAAGACTGTTAACATGACTTAAAACAGTGATTCTCAACCTTTTTCATATCAAGAACCCCTAATTTAGTCCACATTAGAACCACAGACCCCCATTTGATGAGATTTTGTCTCTCAGACCCAAATCTGAGAATATTTGTATTGTTAGATATGATTTTGTCCAGAATTCCATGACTATCTGTATTATATGTAGAGAGATAACAGTGAAACTATGATCAAAATAGTCATTCTTCTACATTCTCTAATTGTGTTAACTTCTTGTAAATGAAATAATGCTGAAGTTTAACAATTCATCAATTTGCTGCGGACCCCCTGGAGCCCCCTTCAAGGACCCCTGTTGGTCCCCGGACCCCATGTTGAGAACGACTGGCTTAAAACAGCAATGAAATTACCAAAAAAATACAGTTATCATCCCCAAAATACAAAAGGTAGAAACATCCACACAGCATCATGAGGCCCAATATAGCCTACTACATTTGCCATTACAATGTGTGAGGGTGAACATAAAACAGCGCTTTCTACACACACACACACACACACACACACACACACACACACTAATAGCTATCCAACTGAAGTCTGGTTATCAAGTAGATGAAAAAACATAGTAGCAGAGGATGGTACTACACAAGACACGAAGGCTATCAGCGGTCACCACGACCCTTTCAAGCATTACATAAAGGCATGTATGAGAACTAGGCCACTACAGCATCTGATGAACACATTATGTAAATATGAAGATTAAACTGTTATCCAAGAATATGTAGGCTAATGACAGACCATGACAATCTCCTCTGATAATATTCAACAAATGACGCAAGAGATTGGCCCAAGGACTGCGGCCGCATCACGACTACATGCATCCACAGCAAGGAAACCCCGCTGCACTGTGATACCAGAAATTCTGTTAACAGGAATTAGATGAGTAATAAGCAGATGAGAGTGCCGTCATGACATAGTGACATAAAAAATATAAGGACCACCGTGGGAAAATATGGCTTTATATGAAAGGCTGTTCCTGTGCTTATGGCAAAATATGGAGCAAAACCAGGAAAGATCACTTTATACACCATCAACAGGAGAGCTCAGTTCTGCATTAAAATTAACAGTAGAAAACAGTTTGATCACACTTTGTTTGGATAGTCAACTTCCTATCAAGTGACTATAACGTGTCACTAAAAAGTCTATACTGAGTTTCAAGTGATACTCATAATTGTGTGAGAAGTAGTCTATAGATATTCAATGTCTGGGCTAGGGTTAATCTTAGGGTTGGGTTAGGCTAAGGTCAGGGTTTGGGTTACTGTAGAGATGCACCAAATAGACAAGTGACACTTTGTTCAACATCTACTTTTTGTCACCTGATAGTTGAGTATCAACTAACCAAATTAAGTGTTGCCAACATTTTAAACCTTCTTTCAGATAGCCCACATATAACAATTATACTGAAAACTTGAGTGCAAATGAAAAAGGTTTGAAATTGACACTTATAAATATGAAGAATTATGTTTTGCAAAAGTTGAAAAAGTCCATTTCCAGTTTTGAGGATAAACAGCTTACCTAACGGTCCATCCACTTGTTTAAACAGCTCCTGGACATTTAAACAGCAAGGCCTCTTTTGTTGTCCCCCTTCTTTTAATATCAGCTCAGATTGGATGATGTCTCAGACTGGTAAATAAACTTCAAAGGACAAATGGTGAGGAGTGATTTTGTCCTGAGGCTCTCCACCTGTCTCCTGGTCACAGACAAACCTCATCTATAATACAACACAATTTATCATCAGCTTCCCTCTACGTTCAGTAGCTTCTTCAGAAGAAGTGAAGAAAATCATAGTTACAATACAAGATGTAAGAGACAACTTTTGTTGCCTCTTACTCGAACATCCATGTCTCAGTTTAGTCTTCATTTTAGAGGAGCCAAAGTTTTCAATCAACTCCCCTCTCATTTCTTTGATTTCACACCCAATCTGTTTTTAAAAAGCTGTCAAACATTATTTATTTCACAGTCATCATGTTTATTGAGGTGATCATACTGCTGTCTCTTTTTTGGTATAATTACTTCATGTTAACTAATCTTTTTTTTATTTTTTTTTTGTTGTTTTCTTTCTTTATCCCTTTACTCCGCTTTTCTTTTTCTTTTCTTTTCTTTTCGGTTTCTTTTAATATTCTTCTACTTATTTTCTACTTTTCCCCAGTATTACTTTACCTATTGATTTGTTCATATTGTTTTGTTCTTTCTAAACCTTTTTTGGGTTTTATTACACTATATTGTAATTATGTATGATTGTTATTAAGGGAGACACTCCATAAGCCCCTCTGGGTTTCTTTGGTCTTCCTTGCACATGCTCTTTATGATGTTGGTATACATTATGGATATTTTGTTTGAATTACTCTTTTGTGCTAAATAAAAAAAAGAAAAAAAAAAGAAAAACACTGCGTGTCAGCAGGAGTGAGTAGGAGTAATAATAATCATTGTGAATGAGTTTTGGAATAATTTAATAACTTATTGAAAGTGTTGTAGTCCTCCAAAGGCACCTGTTGCAACTATCCTTATTATATATGCCATAAATTAAAATGTAGCCATGTCATACCTCATTCATAAGCAAGACTGTGTTTGTTTACATAAGGGCAGAGGGAGTGAGAATCTAAACGTGATGATTACAGTAGGTCCAGCCAGTCAGCAGGGTGGAGACTGTGGCCACGGCCCTTGTCATAGATAGACTTGGAGTGATCCATTGTAAACTCTGCTCAGTGGCTGCTGCAGGTCTGCAGTAAGTGTAGTGGTGTGTGTACCTCAGTGAATTTGTGAGACAGGACCCTTCATCACGCCGACTGTTCTCCGGGCATCGGAAAGAAAAGCTACAGGAGGATCACTGCAAATGGTTAGACATTATTCTGTGGGTGTGAGAAAAAAAACCAAACACTAACGGGCATCCATTCAACTTTGAAACATGACATTTACAGGCAGCCCACCAATGGAAATGTGCTTATCAGTCTCTAAAATATGTTTTCAAGTTTGTTTTCTAAAAGAGTTCATTGTTGCGCACCTTGAATCTCTCATCAGCAACACAACGACTTTTTAGTGAGAGCAGCTGCTAACTTGTAGGCAATAGACTCCTGTGTGAAAGAAAGAAAGAAAGAAAGAAAGAAAGAAAGAAGAAGTCACAGCCTCTCTCGACGGGGAGGAGGATTTCAGGAAGGTCTCTCTGCCACCAGGCATCACACACATCGCCCAGTCTCCAGGCGCGCTCGGCTCTCCTGCGCGCTCCGCGGGTCATAAAATGGAAAATAAACTCAGTGGCAGAATGGACACCATAAGTACTTCGATCGCAGACTCCACCGATAGAAGTAAAATAGTGAGTGACTTGACTGAAGCTGGGTACGGTAAAACCAAACTATCTATTGAGTCTCTAACGTGTATGTCCTCCACCGTGCGTAATTTTGGAAACATTGGCGCGCTGTGTCACGGTCCGGACGCGAGCAACGACGGCGCAAATTACAAAGACTGTAACGTGGTCGATAGCTCACTTGCGGCAAAACATTATTACGGTCGTGCTGACGAATATCTGAAGCCTGACAGTGTGGCATGGGCAGATTATGTAAAAGTCCCCAGAGCGAAGGAGGCCACATTAGAAAGTGTAAGATTCTCCTTGACAGCCGGAGCGTGTAAGTTCATTAAAGATGAAAAGGAGCCCTCTGTGATTATGGACACCCCGTGTCCGAGCTTCGACCTGTCACCGGAGATACCTGCCCTCGACGCGTGCTTTGACACCGACAGGAAGCAGCAGCTGGGGCTTGGGGACGGGGAGTCGACGAGCTTCACGCCGACAGCAGCGGCTCCTCAAGCGGCAATGGAAACTTCTCCCAACTTTCTTCTGGAGCTGAACCAGACGGAGCAGCTGGCCGCGCCGCCTCAGCCGAGGACTGACTCCAGATGCGGCTTATCCGGCAAGGCTCTGATCAGTTTTGATGCCACGACTAACACACACGCGTCCCAGCAGCTGATGGTGTACAAGAGTGAGGTTCCCCGGTGGCCGATGCAGACTTTCCCAGCAGAGCCTCCGTACTGGTGCCAGTCCACCGGGGTGTCGGGGGACCCGTTCACACACAGCGCCTATGAAGGGATCCAAACCCCAGCCTTGTCCCAGAGGAACACCGCCACTTACACTGCCTTCCCCGGGTAATTAGCTACTCCTCAAGAACTTATCATGAATCATAATGTAAGCTCCGAATTATAATGTTATTATAAGGAATCTTTTGGGGCTAAATATAGAAATAGAAAGTACACAACAGTTATGTCAGCTGGTATGTAAAATCTTTGATGCTCATCTCAGATAGAACTTTATAATTCCAAACTCTCGAACTGATGCGATGCCAGCTGCTGTATTAATTTCCCACTGCAAAATATGTGTAGTACTTTCACAAGTTAGTTTAGTATTGAGTCTTGTTTTCCTCAAAACAAGTAGAAAAACCTCTGCCAGTGGGAGTGAAATAATTAGATCTGGGAAATGTTCTTGAGTCAAATGCTCTTCTGCTTACTTCACTAGTATCAAGATATTGTCACTTTGGAAAGTTCTTGACAAAAGTTCATTTATATTGGAAACAAATAAAAGCATCTCACCCCACTGGCAGATTCCCCCCCCCCCCCACCTATTTTAAGAAAAATGAGATTTTAAGACTCAATAGTAGATTAAATGACATGCTAAGATGCATATTTTTTTTTGCAGTGTGCTCTTTGCAATTCCCAAGTAAGGTAAGTTCATAGGTGATAAGGTGACTTTTTTTCCATGTTTCTTTTTGTTTTTTCAGCATGCCACCTCAGAGACAGTGCATGATCTGCGGGGACGAGGCGTCTGGATGCCACTACGGAGTCTTGACCTGTGGGAGCTGTAAAGTCTTTTTTAAAAGAGCAGTTGAAGGTGAGCAAAGACAACATTACTAACACAATTTTTCACCCACTTATGGAAACTTGAGGTAGCAATACAAAAGCTGTATTTTCTTAAAAAGTAAAAAAAAAAAAAAGAATGAGTCAAAAAAATTTGAATGGGGAGATATTATGTTTGGGACAATATGCTTATCTCACTATACCATGTGATATGTGATATGGGGTTCACGAGTCGATACGACCACGATATGATGTAGCCTAATAAATAAAAGTTCAATGACAAAGTCTGACTGTTCAGAATTATGTTTATTTCTGAGCCACAAATCTTTCTAGTGATGGCATTGGCTTGCTAGAATGTAAACAACAATCTAAAAATGTCATTACAAAGTGCAAATAATATAATTTGGATGGAGAGCTTGTGAAATTGTGATGGCACACCATCTCATTTGTGATTCATTTTGATCTTGATTCATCTTTCTTGCCCAAGATATGTATTGTCACATTTTTGTATTGTGATATATTGAATTTTGATATATTGTCCCATCCCTAGGAGATATCAAAACAAGATGTTTGAGGAATACCTTGACTTTGAAATGATGATGTTGCATGATCAAACCCTAATTTGAACCTCTAACAACACCTCTAACAACACAGGTATTACAGGTCCATACTGAACGGTCTGGTGCATCCATTGAAAAGGCATTACCACATTGACCTTCCATGGTGGTTGTTAGAGGTTGTTGGCAACAGTATCACACTGACCAGTGTTCACCGTGTTCTTCGTTTCTGACTTGTTTTGCTCGTTATCTTGCAATGGGAGATACAGTATATAAGAGCCACTGTGTCTCACCACGGCCGTGTCACTCTGTCCTCACAGCCTTGCCTCTATCTAATTTTCTCCCTTCAAGACTCTGCCTCACTCTAGAGTGGAGTATCCATGCCTAATATTCCAGAGCCATACAACATCTCTTTTCTTTTCATTATGTACCTGTCCTCTCCCTTTCGATATTTGAAAACCAAGCGCTGTTAACGACTGTATGTATTGTCTGTGTCTCTTTTACTGAACAGGCCACCATAGCTACCTTTGTGCCGGACGAAATGACTGCATTGTGGATAAAATCCGGAGGAAAAATTGCCCCGCATGTCGCCTCCGAAAGTGCTATCAAGCAGGGATGATGCTTGGAGGTGCCATTCAGCTGGATTTCTTTTTGTACTGAGCTAATGTCCCGACATCACTTAAGTGGAGGCAGAAATGAGACCAATTGGTTATGTAATACCAAGTCACACTTTGAGAATCATTGTTAGCATCAAAGAGAATGTTCAAAGCGCTTTCAGATCAAAAGGCAATAACGAATTAACAAAATCATCAAACAGGCTCTTTTTCCAAGCTGTGTTTTTGTACTCCTTATTGAGATGCTTATTCTATGTGACATCATTTACTTGGTAAGGGAAACTAAAATCCTGAGGCTCTGTCAAGTGGTATAGGCACACATTTCACTCTCCCTCATTCATGGGTGGAAAAAGAACTCAAATCCTTTACTTAAGTAAAAGTAGCAATACCATAATGGAAAAATACTTCATCAAAAGTAGGTGATGCATTAACCTGTAAGAAGTATTTTAATGTTGTAGGTCGAACTACTCCATATACTGTTGTGTAGTTTAAACTCTAACAATGCAACATATTTTATGAGCTTATTGTATGTTTTGCATGTAAAACCTTATTCTGCAAAGTAACTAACTACAGTCATCAGATAAATGTAGTGGAGTACAAAGTACAATATTTCTATATAATATTTAAAAGTATAAAGTCTCACAAAATGGAAATACTCAAGTGCCAGTACCTTAAAATTGTGCTTAAGTATAGTACTTGAGTAAATGTACTTAGTTACTTTCCACCTCTGCCCTCATGAAATCTGACTAGACCTCGTATCCATGTCACAGGCAGGAAGCTGAAGCGCTTCGGGGCCTTGAAGGCCTTGGGTTTGGCCCCGTCCCTGATGTTCCAATCCCACTTGGCCATGTCCGGCGACAGCCAGGCCTTGACCTCCATGTCTTGCGTGCCAGGCATCCGCGAGGTGCAGCTCTCTCCGCAGATCATCAGCATCCTGGAAAATATCGAACCGGAGGTCGTGTACTCCGGTTACGACAACTCCCAGCCCGACGTCCCCCATCTTCTGCTCAACAGTCTCAACAGGCTGTGCGAGAGGCAGCTGCTGTGGATCGTCAGGTGGTCCAAGTCTCTGCCAGGTAACGGCCCTCCGCGGCTCAGGGTCACCGCAGTCCGTCACCATGGGCACCCGGCGGGCCGGCCTCGCTGAAGGTCTCAGCCTGAAACTCTGGCTGAGACACAAGGCAGAGCTCTTTGTAAAGGGATACATATCGGATGTAGGAGAGAAGTATCAGGAGTGGTATAAAAGTGGGTTGATTCTTATGAGAAATGTTGATTACAAGGAGATTTTCTAAAAACTCTGGCACAAAATCTCTAAGCTGAGCCACAATATAACTGGAAAACCAATGCGCTTGACCTGTAGGTAGAATAGATAAGGATGTGGGTGCAACAAAGGTGCAAGGAGCTGCTGTCCCTTGAAAACCACGTAACTCCAATTTTGGTGATTTTCATATTTTCACCTCAGTTGAAGGACTAGATGCTTCTCTGTGGGTTGAGAAAATTCTCCGACCTCTTGGACTTATGAAACCAAATGAAAATCCGCTGGATAAAATAAAAAAAATGCATTGTCATCAAGCTAAAAACAAGGCTGCTTTACTTAGTTCCTCAAAAGTTGACATTTTGCAGATACATGTTTTCCACCCGACAGCGACAAAGGGCATTATGTGCTTGATGGTATTTCACCCAGACTGCATTTACTTTTGAAATCAATAACATAAGGGAATAAGATGCTGGCAAATTAAATGTTGTTCTTATACATGATTCTTGTTTTGTTTTTTTTGTTTGAAAGGATTTCGTGCCCTGCACATCAACGATCAGATGACCCTCATCCAGTACTCCTGGATGAACCTGATGGTGTTCTCTCTTGGGTGGAGGTCCTATCAGAACGTAACCAGTGAATATTTATACTTCGCCCCTGATCTGGTCCTCAGCCAGTAAGTAACATCCATCACACAGGGGAATTTAATTTGGCTTTTGATTCACTAGTTAACATTTTACGATGTAGACATGATGCCATGATGCATTTATTCACAAAGCAAAGACTTTGGATGTGAAAGAGCCTCTTTGTTTTGTTCATGAAGATAAACATTTGTGTTTTTCTGTCAGGGAGCAAATGAGGAGATCTCCGATTTACGACCTTTGCTTGGCGATGCAGTTCATCCCCCAGGAGTTTGCAAATCTTCAAGTTACCCGCGAGGAGTTCCTCTGCATGAAAGCCATAATATTACTCAACACAGGTAAAAAAAAAAAAAAACTTCCTTTGTGACTCAGTGCCAGACTCCAGATGACAGATTTTTCACCCCATGTTCACTTCCCGGTTTGAACTAGCTGCGCTGAATAAATAGTCGCAAACAGAGAAGTGAAGCTTTCATGACCATTTACTGTAGTGCAGCACAAAAAGGGAGTGTTGTGTTGTGCAGGAGGACTGGACCTTGACAGGATTTATGTAGCAGCTGCTATCAAGTCAGTTTTACACTGACCTTTAACCAAAAAAACAAACATAATTTTTGATAAGCTAGCCTGTTACTTTTAACAAAATCATAGTAAAGTGGCATATTTCATCTATAAAAAGGATTATCACATTTTTTTACAGCTACGTACAGCTTCCTTGGCCACTGAGACCCTTTACTGAAACATAATCTACTTCTCCACATTTAAAAATACATGCATGATATTTGGGAGAAATGAGTATTTTGACTCTCTAACCAAGTGTCCCATGTGTCCTCAGTGCCTCTTGAGGGACTGAAGAGCCAGGCCACGTTTGAAGAGATGAGACAAAACTACATCCGGGAGCTCAGCAAGGCGATCCATATGAAGGAGAAGAGCATGGTGGCCACTTCCCAGCGCTTCTACCACCTCACCAAACTGATGGACGCCATGCACGAGGTACCGGACGCTCCCTGGCGGGGGCCGAGTATCAATGCTGTGATTCATTTGTATCTTATGCAAGAAAAAAAAACACACGATTGTCTCTTTTCGGACAGATAGTGAAGAAGGTCAACCTGTACTGCCTGACCACCTTCATCCAGGCCGACGCCATGAAGGTGGAGTTCCCAGAGATGATGTCAGAGGTCATTGCCTCCCAGCTTCCCAAGGTCCTGGCCGGCATGGTGAGGCCCCTCCTGTTCCACACCAAGTGATGACGCCGACGCAGACTTCAGCGTTATACCGTAATTTGTGACTGGATGATTCACCCCACAGTTACTGGATTCTTCATACCTTTCACTGATGTTTTCAGTTATCTATTCTTTGCCGAATTGCCTCTAAATGCTCTTTAGCCTTTTTACTCTACCGAGATGAGACAGAAACATGTTCCTAGGACTTAAAAATGTACACTTTTTAGCAGAGATTACTAATTTAGAGGGCTCAATCAATAAAGCTCCTCTGTGTCAGGTAAATTCCCCATTCCACAGCTTATGTAGCTACAGCTGGTATTAGGGTTTGACTGATACGGGTTGTTGAGGACTGATATTTTTGTATTGAGCTGGCGATAGTTGATATTTTCTTAAGTTTTTCCATTTTCATACCAAAGAATTACAAATATTCAGAGTTACTAACATTCAAATATTCATTAAGATTGTGTTTGTCACCAGAATTATATTCTTGGCAGGGTTGAAAAGCCTCTGAAACAGCATTTAGACTATGGGACACGAAAACCATCCACTGAAACCCAGACTAATCAAATTATTTTAGTGTTAGCAGCTGCTTGAGGCAGGGTGACTCACCAAGCCTGTTCAGTGGAAGAGAAACTCTGGGAAAGATTACTAACTTTTAAAAAGAAAAAATAATTTACAAAAACCCTTATTGAAGGAAGAAAATACAAAGAAAATACATTTTCATTGCATGTTACAGGTGTTTATGTAGCTGTGGTCAGGGAGGAATCTCCATCACATTGGAAGACGACCACATGATTGGTCAATATCCAGTATTCAATAAAGGCCAGTATCGGCCAGATGTATCAGTCTAACCCTAGCTGTTATCCTAGGCAGGTAAGTAGCCTTAAAACTTACAAACTGTGTCTGAAGTAGTGACAGAAAGAGACAGTATTGTTCATTAAAACATCCGTACAGGTTAATACACTGACAGCCGCTATTTCGCATGTTGCTCATGTTGAATTTCCTCGAGTTGAGTTCCTCGTAGCGATGCGCACAACAATGCGACTCATTCCTTAATAAAATATGCGCCACAAGGTTAATAAATCACACTGTTTATTTATAGACAGGTTTATGCACCGTCAGGACACAGTAGTAGATGATTGCAAGGAAACAAGCCCGCCTGACAAATAAACGTAACGACAAATGTTTCATATTCAGGTTATGGATATCATTTCCTTGATATGCCCCTGTGAGTCCGAACTGTAAGGGAGTATCATTCCAGGATCGCTGTTCAAGGCCACCTCGCATTCTCATGGATGTAAATGGAAAAGAACACCCTGATCTTGGCAAGTGCAAGATCCCAAATACCTTGGTACACCCCACCCCCGGCCCCCAAAGAAAGCCTTAATTTGGAGCAATCTCTGTATGTAATAATTGTAGAGTACTTAAAGATAAAAAAGCTTGCTACTATTTTTCTTTCTTTCATGTTTGTTTGAAATAATAACTCTAAAGTGAACCTATTAGACATTTATGAACTTTGTGGAAATATTGTGACAGTAATAGAAAATTAAATATCAAAACTGCACCTTTAACATAATATAATCTGATATATGTCTCGTTTGATTGACATAAATCCATGTTGTCATTGCTAGTACACCAGTGTACCAGTGAGTACAGCAACACAACAGGCATCAAAGTTGATGCCTGTTGAAGTATAAAAAAAACAAACACTATTTTACATAAAAAATATACTGGATGTGATAATTTATAGTAATACACAGTGACAAGAGGTAAATATTTTTGATTAGCAACTACAGAAGAATTCATGAGCAGTAATGTACAGTACCATACAGCTAACCAGAAAGTGCAGTGGGGCAGTGAACAGGTTCAGTGGTTGAACAAATGATCACGGGCCAAGAAAAAAAAAAAAAAAAAAATAGAAAGTTAAGGTGCAAACCCATCTAGCTTTTCTATCAGATTCTGTATCCTCATTTTAAATCATATTTTATTAAATTACAATTATTATTACAAAAGAAACTGTTCATGAAACTGTAAAGATTTCCATTAACGACTTGATGAATGTGTGATGTCAGTATAATAGGAGGTCAGAGAGTATTTCTGAGAATTAAACTTGAAATGGAATGTGATTGTTCTGTGATTCTCCTGTAGATTAATACTGAGAGTGAAAACATCAGTGCAGTCGATGGATAATAATATATCTACATCTGGCAAATATCGATCCACTGATACCTGCCAATGCGCTATGGTTTATCAAAGCAAAAATTACGACTTTCTGCAAATTCCCCACATTTTTCACAGCTGAAGTCATAACGAAAAAAAAAAAAAAAAAGGAGTTACATCTTTGGATTTTGATAAAAGCATACTTTTAGCATTAGTAAAAGCAAAACAGTCACTGCACTGCTTGATTTCTACTTAAAATGCATAAATGTGCAGAAATGTCATATATGTTAACGACAACACCAGGAACGTTACACAAATCAACCGCATCATGTATTATGTTTTTTTCCATGGATACCATGAAAAAAAGTGGTGATGTTTACCAGCTTGTTAGAGGAAGACGACATAATTCTCGGGGATTAAACCTGTTTTTCCCTCGTATGTTGCTTGGAGCCAGCCTGGTTCAACAGAAGGGTAGACTACGGGCAGAAAAAACAAAACAAAACAAACTTTAGTCAAAGAGAAGAGTGAAGCAGAACGTCTCTTGATCTAGATAAAAGAAAACATGACTGTAACCACTGAACCAGACATTAGACTTTAAGCACAGGTGTTCAAATCAGTCTTTTGTTACATTATTTCCCAGACATACAATGAATAGATAATAACAGCGAAAAGAAGGCCGCTATTGGCTGGAATAATCAACATTAATGGCAGATCAAGGAAGACTCCAGGTCAGACTGTCCTTTAAATTAGACCCCTATTGAGTATTTCAACAGGCCTGAAAGCAGGCACCCACAGATATAAACCACAAAAACTGACATTAACTCCCGAGAGATGCACCAAAATGATAAAAAAAATGAACTGAGAACCAGCATTAGAAATGATCGGCTGAAACAATCTGCCAAAGTGCTGCTGAAATACGATGTTAGAGAAACAGAGGAGCAGGCCGGGCGACGGTAGGGAGAGTTTGTTGATGTTTGCTGGGTTTGGCTGCTGGCGGTGCTGGCTCTGTTAACAGGGAACAGGCGCTGGTGCCTTCTATCACTAGGTTACAGTGACCTGCCTTCCCTGGTTGTGGGCCAAGTCCTCTCCATGGAAAAGGCAAGAGGTAATAAAAAAGTCCTGGGGCTCTTTGGATTTTGGCAACGTACACTACCAGTCAAAGGTTTGGACACACCTGATTGAATGTACTATGTTTTTCATTATCTCAAAGCCATTTCTAAAGGCTTATGCTTAAATGCTTAAAAATGTGTTTCTTAGACAAATATAAATAGTGAAGTTGATGCCTATGTATGAATTTCTTTCCAAAGCCTTTACCTTTCCATCAAGGCAAAGGGCGGCTACTTTAAAGAATCTAAAATATAAGATAGTTTTGATTTTTTTTAACACTTTTTTGGTCACTGCATAATTCCATTTGTGTTATTTCATAGTTTTGATGTCTTTACTATTATTCTAAAATGTGGAAAATAGTAAAAATAAAGAAAAATGTGGTGTGTCCAAACTTTTGACTGGTAGTGTATAAGGGGGTGTCACTCTAAGAGAACAGTTATTTTATAACATAACACTGAGAATTTGCCCAATCCCTGCTCTGTGCTGCCAGTGTATGATAAACTGTCTGTACACATTGTTTAAATGTGCAATCAGCCTAGGCAAGGTGGCATTTGTACTGTTGGGAGCAATTCAGGAGCAAAGTAACTATCAGTTGAAGCATCTTGTTTATGTGGCTGAGCTCACCATTTGAGAAGTGCGCCCCCTGGGGGAAGCTGAGCTCATGGCTGTGCTCGGCCTCGCAGGAGTACATCGCCTTGGCATCTCTGCAAAGACGACAGATTGACGTGGCAGATTTGAAAACAAATAGAAGGGATGAGAATGAGTTAAGTCAGTTAAGTCAGACTTTAAACAGCTGCAGATGGTGCGATGCTCTACGGTACCTTCCAACTGGAGGAGGCTGAAGCGAAGAGGCGTTTTCAAAAAGCAGCGCTCTCGCAGCGACCCTGAAACAACATGAAAAATAACTTTTAAAAAAGCTCGCTCCACTTGACCTCATCCAGGGAAACATCAACATCTGCAGTTGCAAAAAGTACACTGTTAGGGAAATTACATCATCAAAGGAAAATGTCTCAAAATGTGCACTGAGATCAGACGGTGTAGAGTTACTAAAATACTCTTCGTCATCAGTTTACTCTATTTGGATGTATCATTCTCTCTAAATTATGCAGTGCAGCCTGACGGTGAAGTGAAAGCCTGTTTGACCTGATATGACCACAACAAAACCAGCCTGCAGACTTTCTCTTGGACCTGCCCGTGTTCCTCATTGTTTAGAAGAACGAGGTGAAAGGCGTAACGACACAATAGGGGAGGTTTCCTTCCTCCGGGCGGACTGGGCTTCACCAGGGTGCAGAAGTGAGTTAAACTAGATAACAAGCCTGCACTTGACCTTGTGGACCAGAGGCTTACAGTCAAGGGGACAACAGGGCCTGGAGCTGGCTGGCTGGCTGGGTGGGTGCTATACAAGGGAACCACTTGAGAGACCGTGTGACTGGCTGCTCCTACATGACAAGTCAAACAATCTATTTGTCCCAAGTGAATAAGTGCAGACTGCTGCTGGGTCACATCAACCCCGGAGCAGGCAGAGCGTAATTAAAGCCGGCTCTCCCACCAGAGGGAAAAGGCATAAATCTCACAGCACATACTCATCTGATCTGAGAGACCTCTCCATGCCCAACGCTCATAAACAGACGAAGAAGAAGGCTGAAGGAGGGGAGAGAGACAGAGAGAGACATAGAAAGAGAGAGAGAGAGAGGGAGAGAGGGAGAGAAAGACATAAAGAGACATAGAGAGAGAGACAGAGACAAAGAGAGAGACATAGAGAGAGAGAGGGACATAGAGACAAAGAGATAGAAAGACAGAGAGAGAGATAGAGACAGAGAGAGAGACATAGACACAGAGAGAGAGAGAGAGAGAGAGAGAGAGAGAGAGAGAGAGAGAGAGAGAGAGAGAGAGAGAGAGAGAGAGAGAGAGAGAGAGATGTCCCTGCACTATTCTCAACCCTTATTGACCTGTAGTTACTTAGTGGGGACAGATGAAACTGTACACATATACACATAGCCCTCATATATATCTAGAAAAATAAATAAAAAAGATTAACAAAGATATTTAGCTGGAGATACAAAAGATACAAAAGACTCTGATGGCTTACTTTACAAATTTGACATTGAGTATTTGGTATTATACATTATCTTATACAGAAATACATCATAAAACATGCCCATAAGATTTCATTAATACCATTATTAGTATAATTGGTATCATCATTAGTATTAGTGGTGTTAGTACACTACTAGTCAAAAGTTTGGACACACCTGACTGAATGTACTATGTTTTTCATTATCTTAAAGCCATTTTGAGGCTTTAAGATAATGGGCGGCTACTTTAAAGAATCTAAAATTGAAGACAGTTTTGATTTGTTTAACACTTTTTTGGTCGCTGCATAATTCCATTTGTGTAATTTCATAGTTATTTCACAGTATTTTTGACTGGTAGTGTATATCATGAGCCTAATTATCAGCATTATTTGAATTCATTACACTGAGCCGGGTCTTTGGTAGCCGTTGCTGAATGCGTTGTCCATCCTGCGGCGGATCACTTGCTTGGGTGGGAGATCTGGGTGGTCAGCAGGCTTCAGACTCTCCTTGGGATCCAGTGTGGACAGACTCTGGACAGATCCAGAGCAGCTCCTGCGGCCTTGAGGGAGACGTGCAGATAGGAAGGAAACTTTAAAAAACACATACCACAACCGAGCAACTCAGGGAACACAGGGGGAACATAAACCACTTTTGTTTTGAATGCTGCTGTTTGGATATTGCTTTAGTCAAAGGGAAACTGTCAGTCTTTGAAAGTATGAAGTCCCCAACGGAACAAATCAAGAAAAAAAAAATATCTTGTTCATAAATCCACTCTTGAAATGTCATGAGGGCTTCCACTTTATTACTTCAATGGAAACGCATGGTTCCAAAATCAATAAACTGATGTCAGACAAGCTTAAACTTTGCTAATCTGATGACATTTAAGACCGCCCTACCTTCAGAGATATGCAGTGATTTTAGAGAGGGGGCAGCAGAGCGGTTCAGCGGTGCTGGCCTGAGGTCAGTGCGGCAGTGAGGGGCTTTCTTGGGCGCGGGCGACGGCTTGGTCGCGGTGCTGACGGAGGACAGGCTGAGGGCGTCCTCCGACTCCCCGTCCGTACGCCCCGCGTCCGACTCGGGGCTGCTCACACACACGGCGCTCCTGGGTCCGTTTGAGAGCTGCGACGGGGTTCGGCGAAGGCCGACGGGGGGCTTGTCCTTGACCTGGGCGGAGGAGGCCGTTTTGGAGGAGCTGTTCTGCTCGGAGGAGTGGGAGGACAGAGACTCCATGCTGCCCATGGGGGTGCTGCTCGGACTGCTGCTGAAAGTATCGCCTATACAGGGACCAGAGAGCAGGCATACAAGACCCTCATTAAAACCTGCTGAGCGAGAAAGTAACTGCGGTTACTTTATGGCTTCAAGAAGACGCCCCCATAAAGTTATACAGATGATATTCATTGGGAAGATATGTGCTTTGCTGGCTTTTATGTAAGGGATAATGCAAGGTGTGGGATAATTTATGCTCCGTGCCAGGGGTTCTTAGCCCTTGTGTTCGGCATTATTTTCGAATAACTGCATACCTCGGAGTGTATTGCTGCCTATACCGTGGACACTTGCCAAAAATATTTAAAAAAGCTATTGTTACAGCTGCACTAGGCAAGATTTTTATGTAAAATACACCCACCACATCAGCCTAAATCACAAAGTGGGGCTGCAATGGAGGCAAGCATCCCATCCCACCTAACTGGGACCCTGTAGACGCGCCCTATTGGCCCAAATGAAATTCTGCTTATAGGTATGTACAATTCTCCGCCCACAGAAACTGAGCAAAATCCAAACTGTCCAGAGAAAGCTGGACTCACTTAATAGCTTAGTATTGGGCTCGTTGTTATTGTTCCCGTGTCAGTGACTGTTGTCCGTGTTTCATGCTTTCACCCGAAGAGGAAAACAAAGAAATGCACTTGGAAATATTGTAATGCACCAACTAACGGCAATACAACCATGATGGGCACCTTATACATGGGAGCACCAGTGGGTTTGACATTTCATGGTGGACAGACATTTCCAAATGTCCAAAGCCACTTTTCATCTGTTGTGCAACGAGACTGAAGCATTCATCGGGTTGATCATGCCAAGCCTTCATCATTATTTATTTGACAAAAGTGCTTCCATTGCTATTTATTGCATAATTTGTCAACAAAAATGTTTTTCTCTTCGGATGAGACAATTTTTTTTTTGCCATATTGTGGAAATTGCATCGAATTCTGCCGTTTGCATTCAGCTTTTCCGATTTCATATTAAAAACAAAAAAAATACTTGGACTAGAATTAGAAAAGAGGGTCAGATGTCCCTGACGAACGTGCAGACAGGTCTGAGAGTTAATAAGGGCCACTGATGGGTTTTGGCAGACAGTGGTGTGAAGACCTGCGGTGACGGTCTCGGCTGTGGTACTCACTTTCTGCGTCTGCCAGGCACAGTGTCGGGGTGTAGAGGCTGCGGGGCTTCCTGGGCCCGGTGGACAGGCAGATGGCCCTGCTCCTGCGGGAGCCGGGCCGACTCTGGGGCTGAGGCAGAGGCACGTTGGGGTCCGGCGGCTGGTGAAAGATCTGGAGATCCAGGCATAATCACTGATTATACTGCAGTGCACCTAATGAATCAGTCTAAACCTTACAAATACAGATTAGCGTTCCACCGATATGGGTTTTTTGAAGTCTGCTGCCGATATTTAAAGACTTAAGTCGCCAATAGCTAATATTTTATCTCGATATTCAATATCTTCAACCTTTTTCATACCAAAAAATGGCAAATATTCAGAGTTTCTGCCAGAATTGTATTCTTGGCAGGGTGGAAAAGCCTCTAAAAGAGCATTTAGACCATATTTACAACATGGGACACTCAAATTCTCCACTGAAACCCATACAAATTAAATTGGTTTAGCAGCTCCTTAAGACAATTTGACCCATCGCACCTATTTAATGGTACGGGAAACTCTGGCATACACAAGACATTTAAATTAATAATTATTTTTTCATGTCAAGTCAAGTCAAGTTTTATTCACTGCTCAATATCGCACAGCATGCCTCAGAGGGCTTCATTAGAACAGCGCTCTCAGGATCAGAAACGCGTTCATTAGCCGAGTACAACGAGATGCACAAGGAATTTGACGTGGTTAATTGATGCTGACACATTGCTAGACAGTTACACAATACAGGATTGACACATTGGGTGCAGCACGAAACCTAACAGGACCTCATATATAGCACAGGCCAAGATGCAACGTATGACGGCAGATATGAGCACACTGCAAGTTAAGTACATCCAAAGCCAAAGAACGACTTGCCTTGTCAAAGTTCTCGATCAGTATTTCGACCACGATGTTCTGGAACTTGATGTTCATCATGGCGGCCACAGTCTCCTCTTGGGACCGCATCAGCGTGGGCCCGAAGATGACGCCCAGGTTGGACACCGTCATCAGGTTGAACTGGCTTTGGGTGGAGACTCTGTATAGCAGGTAGAGAGCTCTACTGATACACTTATACTGCAAACTCTTTACCGAGAAGTGACAGTTTTAGCGACACTTCCAAATGCATTAAGGTTTCCCTGAACTGTGAAGACAATTTAATCTGTCTCCCCCATTTTTTATCTTCTGTCATAGATCATAGGGCTGCTCTTTAGCTTTTTTTTTTCTTTTCGCGGGCTGCGGTATAACTGATTCATTATGGGAACACATACGTGACAAGGTGTTTTATTAGGAGCTCCAGCATTTCCTTGTTCCTCTCGGGCAGCTTGTGAACCAAGGCGTGGACAGCACACACCCTGTAGTTCTGATCATCGGACTCTGGGGAGGGGAAGATGGGGATAACATGGTCAGGAGGGTGATATACTGTATATATATGCTGTTTTGCATTTTAGAATGGAAATATCTCAGATTTTTCCGTCAGTGTCATAAAGAAACCACTGTGCTCAGACTGGTCTGTGCATTATCCTGATAATAGAATATAGTATTACCAGATTTTAAAATGCCCGTCGATAACTTTTCCTAAATCCACTTTTTGTACAATCCAGTGTTGTAATATTTTCAAAATCATGCAAGAAAAGACTAGTTATTATTATATGTACCCCCTTCAATTCATGGCTTGTTGGTCTTCTCTTAGACCCCCAAAATCCACTGGCCTTTCTAGTGCTAAAGAGGTAAATTCTCACAAATTTAATGAAAAGAATGACACTAAGTGCATTGCATTGTTGTGTTTTTAACATCAAAAATATCCTGGATGAAAAACAGCAGTGCTCTACAGTACAATTTAGATGTGCGTGCAGGATTAGTAATGTTTGTTTTTAATTTGTTTTTGAATTCGACTGCACAGATTCTTGGATCTTTTCCCCCGTGGATAACCTAAGGAAACAGAGCCGTTGCCAGAAAGTCCTTTTCCCAAGGCGTTTATTTGTAACTTTTCATAACTTACTGACAGCCATGATGAAATCTTTGTGGAGCTTGAAGGTCATTAGAGGTTCAGAGAGACACCTGGTGGAATAAAAGAAGGCACTTGTCATTTCTCGCTGTGTGACATGGGTCTTTTAATGCGGGCTAAATGGATGCCACCTTTCTTCGTGAGGCAGTGGCGAAGGCGCTGAATGCATGAGTAACACCAAGGAGGCTTCAAAGAGGCATTATGGAGGTAATGATGATTCCTAACAGCTAGGGAGACACAGCTGGTGGGGCGAGCTGACCTGAGGTAATTCTTCAGACCGCTTGTGATAGTCTTGTTGTCCCACGTCTCTGGGTCCAAGTCCATATCCACGGGTGCCTTGGTTGCTATTGGAAACACACATTTTTTTTTTTGTCACGTTAAAAATGAGAGCTGACACAACCTGTCAGGGTAAAAATGACTTTATTGTTGTAAGAGACTGAACAAGACAATCTGAAATAAACTAAAATAAGAGTGTGTGTGTGTGTGTGTGTGTGTGTGTGTGAGATAATAAATAAATAAATCACTCAGATGTATGAAATGTATTCAAATAAATGGGATTCACCTGGGTAATCTAATGGGTCATCAACAAGGAAATGATGAAACTATGGCTATGAAACTAAGGGTAATGTGACACTACACTGTCACACCACAAGGAGGACCTCTTCCCTCACTCTTTCCTCACATTTGCATACAGCTACACCCTGCTTAGGCAATATGTGACTGAAGGTATAAGGTTCTATCTGGGATTATGGTCAAAAATGAGCTGTTCATGTGTTACAGCTCTAAATACGGCTCTCTACATGTAACTTAAGTTAGTTGATTGTTGAAAAATGTTTATTTAGTCGTGAAGAAAATGCAAAATAAACCAGTTTCATTAGTTTTGCTAGATGGGATGTGAAAACTTAGTGCTAAATATCAGGGGAAAAAATATGCTGAATGCAGATGGAACCTTATAACTGCAATCTCTTGATAAACACTAGCAATAGTTTATATTAACTTAATTTTGACTTAACTCCAGTCCATTCAAATAGAGTTTTCATGTGTAGTTTCTGTATCAGTGAGCTGTGAATGTGAAGATAATTTCTGAAGGTTACTTACAGAAGACAGTAGTCATCAGCTTCTGCACTTTGGAGTTCACCCCTCCGATTCTGTACAGCCCCATTGTGTTTATGCCTGCACCGCAAAGAAAAACAAATAAAAGGCACAGACTTTCTGAATAAGACCTATGTGAATGTGATGTGTTGTAACTGTACAGTAATGAAGTGTATAGCTATGCGTAATCGCAGCCGGGCTACATTCAACTGTTAGATAGATGTAGGCAGTAGGAGATGTAAATGGCTGTTAGAGCGCCTCACCTCTCATCTCCACCAGGTCAATGCACTTCCTCACAAAGTTAAAGCCCGCCTCATTAAGGAATGCTGTAATACGACACAAGAATAGGGTTGACACGTCAATTATTGTGTGGGTTAACTACGCATCGCACAGGGATAATAAGCTCTCCCCTATGCTTGTGCTCTGACTAATAAGATACAGCGCCTTCGCTGTAAGGCTCCACTGTGTCAGCTGAGTGGGCGTATGTCAAATAATTGTGTTAATGAACAGAGGTGGTTGCAGGTAACAGAATATGTGTTGGGGTTAGTATTATATAACTGTGATTATCATTTGAGAAGGCTGTACACTACCAGTCAAAAGTTTGGACACACGCATTTTTCTTTATTTTTGCTATTTTTCACATTTTAGAATAATAGTAAAGACATCAAAACTATGAAATAACACAAATGGAATTATGCAGTGACCAAGAAAGTGTTAAATAAATAGATTCTTTAAAGTAGCCGCCCTTTGCCTTGATGGAAAGGCAAAGGCTTTGGAAAGAAATTCATACATAGGATCAACTTCACTATTTATATTTGTCTAAGAAACAAATTTCAAGAATTTAAGCATAAGTCATTAGATCAAAATGGCTTTAAGATAATGAAAAACATAGTACATTCAGTCAGGTGTGTCCAAACCTTTGGCTGGTAGTGTATATTTGATAAAAGAGGTTGAGAGAGATAAAAAAAACAACCACACTTACTCTCTTCTTTCTTGCTCAGTATGGCTGGGAGGTTGTAAATCTAGAGAAGGTTTACAGAAATGATAATCAAGTTAAGCAGCCTAATGCTTTAAATGTTTAAATTAAACAACATTTCTCAAACCATGGAGTGATGTCAGGGTTTTCCTCACTGCTCATGCACTGTAAGTGTACAGTGGACAGTTCTATTATTAGCACAGCTGGAGGCCGATGATGCCCTTTCTTAGCTTTTCTCACAAGGATGTGGCTAGACCTATAATCTGAATCGACCAGGAGAGGGCGGCAGCGACAAACAATTCAGTTCTGGGATTTGTTTCCTTGTCGAGGCTTTACAAAAACTAGCCGGACCGGAGCCAGCAAAAAAAATGAAAATTTCAAACACAAACAGGCAGATTTCCTCACCGGCTCCTTGCCATCCATAGCCTCCAGCCACAGTCTTCTGTTGGACTCTGACAGCGCCTGCAGTGTCACAATGCCATGCCTGGAAAGATTTCAGAGAGAAGCCGGTCTCAGTCTGATCTCACAGCCCCTGGGGTCCCTGGACGGACCATGTTTACACTGGCTGAGACCACTATAAAAGGACTAGTGTGACTAAAATAGCTCTTGTGCAAATGTTTTACTTCAAACTGTGCACTCAGTTGGCTCGGTGCTTACATTCCACTCCCAATTAAACAATGTTACATGTGTGTCTCGCTGTTGCACCCAACATGCAGACGCCTTCATCTCCTCTGTGATCTACAGCAGCTATATCACTAGGTGTGCATCTGTTGCTGCGCTAACATCTCCACAGGTTCTTCCTCTCATGTCTCACCTCACTGTGTGCAACATGGCTGTTGGTGTTGAAATTGGTTTGAGCATTATTTGCAAATGACACACAGCAGCACTGCTACATTCGATAGTAACCAGATTTCAAACCGTTATCAATTACTGCCACATGAATATGAATCCCCACCCAGTGGTGATAGTTAGTATGAGCGGAGAGCCATGTAAAGTTGCGCGTGTTGCCATTAAAAATGAGGTGTTGAGATGGTTGGCCCGGTTCCGGCTAGGCTATAGGTGTAACAGCATGTTTAATATAATGAGGATGAATGGATGAGCTTGAAGCTGACTGGAGCTTGGCCCACATTGTCCTTGCGGTAGGAACAAGCACCTTGGGAGCATCGCCGTTATGATAAATGAGTTGTCCTGCAAATAAACTGGAGTTACTGTCCATGCTCAGCAGCGCTCACAAAGGGTGAGGAGGAGCGCTGCCCCTGGTAGCGCCGGGCGAAAGTAACGCACCGGGATGAGCTACGCCTTACATTCTGCAACACACACAGCCATAATGTGCTGATATTACACTCTCATCACTTATACAACTTGATCAATTCAGCCACTTTCTATTCCAGGGGCAGCGGACTTGCAGGCATTCAATTTTCCCTTTAATCTCTGGCCATTCCCACATCCTATACCCCAGTGAAACATTAAATACAAATCAGTTATGAATGTTTCCATAAGGCTAGAGGATCTTCTGAATTTTTCAATCAGCGGCAAAACGATCAATTATTGAATTGCTTCTCGGAATGGCAAAAATCAATGTATTATTTGAGCAATTGCAGACAGGTGGAAAAAAATTAAAAAGTCTATCTATATCCTTTAGCCCGTGATGCCGAGTGGTGATTCTGTGCAGTGATAAGAAGGCGGTAGTATTTCATTAGAAGGTTGGGATTTGCGATTCAGTGAATGAGACGATTAGCAGCACACATGCAGCACATGCAACTGCTCAGAGAGGGCAGCACTGGTCAGTTCACATACCGGACTTTACAGAAAAACTGAAGTGGTCTGAAAAGAGTTCCGCGATAGATGTCATTTCTACATTGACATGAACACAGAGAAAAGACGAAAAATGGGTTCAAGAATAAAATAAATATCGATGTTGAGGACAAAACAGTAAACAAAAGCTTGGGAGGGAGAGGACTGGAGGAACATGCAGGACACAAACAGAGCTGAAAACATCTAAGACTGGCATTCATGTTGATAAAAGCAAATTCTGATTTAACTGGGATTCTTTGAAGATGTTAATTAAACCTGAACTCCTCTTGCATGTTCAAATGCGGTCTAATCCCACACTAATTAGGGTTAATTGTCTTTATCAAGTATGTTCAACAGAACACAACACTCATGAGAACAAAACACCCCATGTGTAGGGCTAGACTATCAGTATCAGGTTCATCATAGCTTTAAATATAAGTTGCAAGAAAATCCTGAAAGAGTAATACCACTTTTTTGTGGATGCTGTGTGATTTTTGCCTTGACAGTTTGCTAATATATAAAACTATTGTTCGGATTTTTATTGCCACCACTAAGCCATTGGGGAGACATTTTCCTCTGATCTAACACTTCCTTAGACTTGCAGTATATCTGAAAATGCATCTTAAACACCTTCACACCCCATAAAACTACTATATTTGATGAAAATACCACACTAAACTTTTTTTCCCATTACTTCATTGCTACTTGTTCCACAAGCCAGTGCCTTAATAGGAAGAGGATGAGCTTCTTGCTCAGAGGCTATATTGTGATCAAATAGAGCAAATCCTCAGGAAAGACACCTAGCGTGTATAGCATGGGGATTTCATCAAACTTGGTGATTTATAAGGGTTTTCAAATTGTTTAAGGATTTTTTTCAAATACAATGGGAGTCCAAGGAGATGATGAAACAGCACAAAATGGCTGCCAAATGTCTCAATAATGGAAAAAATACTGAATAACAGTTGGATATATTAGATATTAGCTGCCATCAAGACAAAAATGATGGTGGTATCAGTCTTAAATATTATGTTGTATATGTTTTCAGTCCATGTAAGTGACAAGACATTGCTAGGAACATGTAGATGATTCAGACAGTCACAGACCTCTCCACTACTTCGATATCGAAGCAGAAACGCTTGTCGATGGAGTCCGTTTTCCTCCGAATGCAGGACTTGAGCTTGAACATTTCAGCCGGGCTCAAGACTAGACCATTCTAAAAACAAATAATGCACAAATAAGTAAATACAACAGTTGAAGAGGCACATCTGTGAAGGCTACAGCGTTAATCCTGCCTTTGCCATCATCCTATCAGTAAGCATAGACATCACATATCTGCTTTAGTTCATGGTGGCACACAATCTCAACTCATTTGTAAGAGTAAATCCATCTAAATGAGGTAAATCTGTTCATTATGTACAATACATTACACTCTTAATTTCTCCATATCAGGGTTATGTTCATGTTCATTCCTTGAGTTTCCCTTACTTGTTATTTATGGATTTTGTTATTTTTGTACCATTCATGTCCGTTTTTAGATTTGACGTCGTTTGTTTTCTGTGCCCAAATCACAATTCTGTCATCTTGACTTTCTTCTACTTTTTCCCTCTGGGGCGAGACATTTTTAAAAGCCACTTGGGGTTTCTTTGTTTCACTCGCTCAGATTGTATTTCCTCACTCTTTTTCTCAGCTTTTAGCATTTGTATGTGCAACTAAACTAAACTAAACTACACTAAACTAAACTAAACTACACTAAACTAAACTAAACTACCTGTTTGCCAGCTGACTTATTTTCAGTGTTGCTCATGGTGAAGGTCTTGCTGCCTTTCTCATATGTGCAGTAGTGGCGTGTCCATGTGCATCCCAGGGGACCTAGGACAGAACAAAAAAAAAAAAAAAAAAGCAGTTGAGCCACAAATTCTTCCCGAACCACAAGCTTCTGGAATGACTTCTGAAAATCAATTTGCAATTAAAGTGTGATGAATCAAAAGTTGTTTATCGCTGCAGATAAAAATCTACCATTTGCGGTATTTCCTCTCTTGTTTGAGAGCACATCAAAGTGAATCGGTAAGCAGGCTGAATTATGAGCTCTGTGTGAAAGGATCTCTTCTGCGGAGGCCTGGGAGAGCTCGAGACATGTTTATGGTGATGGATGTAAAACCATGCACTTATATGTGCGGGGGGGGGGGGGGGGGGGGAGAGAGAGAGAGGGCCTGGCTGGCCGGGCGCCCAGCTAGAAAGACTCACGTTTCTCCTGGACGTACAGGAAGCCTTCCATCGTCCACTGGCCCGGGGGTTTATAGTCCTGATCTGCAGATCTTATCCGCCGCATCAGTTTCTCCACTTCCTGCTTGGTGCTCACAAAGTTGTTTCGCGTCTGCACGGAAAACACAAACGCAGAATCAGATGATCGCGGGCATAACGGTTGAGATTTAGCATATTTGCATCATTTTTCTGTGATACTTCATGTCTAAATAGCTTCATTTTGCCTGCATCAAGCAGCAGATGGAAACATAAAAAGAAAAAAAAAAAAATCATATAACTGACAATTGCTTTGTATTTGCGTAGCTGCACGGTAACACCTGCAGGAAAAGAACAAATAACATCTTGGCAACCCGTTTAGAAATACGGAGACAACATCTAATTAGAATACATTAAAATGAAAATGAAAAATGCACTTGAGATGACGCCAAATGAGGACAGAGACCCAGTTGTCAATGCTCCCAGGATTCCCCCCCTGCTTTACAATTGAAAAGGTCAGCGTGACACATTTCCAGATTCCCTACCAGAGAGATGCTGAGATTGCCACGGCGACTCCGGCCCTTATTACAGCCGAGTGCAGCTGAAGACGTGGAGAGAGGGTTACTGAGTGGGTACAGCCGGGGCAATGCAGCTGACACTTGGGTCAAAGAGAAATTTGGGCCCTCCGGCTGCAAGCGGTAAGGTTACGGTGATGGAGGAAGGGGGCATGGTAGCAGCTGTAGTTTTACTCCCAACTCTAACTCATTTTTTGACATGGTACCATTAAATGGCCTGCAGTAACTGCCTGCAACACAACACTCTGGAAATATTGATCTCCTGTGCGGCAGAGAATCTCATTTAATCACACAGCTATCCATTTGAAAACCGTGCTTGTTATATCGGGGCATGATAAGCTTCAGAATCTGATTACGTGGATGGTTGCCTTTGTGTACAACCCCCGAGGTGTTGAGACACGGGCTCGCACTTACGTTCTGTAGGTTGAACTGGAGCTGCTGTTTGTACGGCTCAAATTCATGAGCCAGCTCGTAGCCTTCATGGTAGAATGTAAACAGACCCTGAAGAAAAGCCAGGAGCTGCAAAGGCATCAAGAGTTAAGGGGGATTGACAGTGTGAATGCACAATGTACGGTAGATCTACATTTCTACTTTACATTAGGGAAATCATTTGACGTTCTATACCAAAATGCAATGCATCCATTTTGAAGATTTAGGTTTATCATTCAATATCTCTAAAATATGGGGGGATTCAGTCTGTAAAAGTGACATAATTTTGTCAACCAAGGATTTAATTTCTCTCCTCTCATTTGAAAAATACCATAATTTGTTTTAATTCTGTGCTATCAGTCATTTTATAAGAGTAAATGTCACTCTGGATATCCCATTTTGGAACGAAACTCTTCAATTATACACATTGTACTGCCCATTAGGAATTAATTAATGTCTTGCTAAGCAGGATTATCCTTTGTTGAAAGATGAATTAGTGAATTAGATGCAATTAAATATATTTGCTCCAGTATGACAAGTGTGCTGCACATCAGATAAAGGCCCATAAGGAAAGTTGCGTCAAGCTGCGGTTGTTTATCGCTGACAGATATTGATCTAATTTTGTGCATAACATAGAAGCATCCTTGACCATTGTGGGGAGAAAACAGCACTGTCAGTATTGTTAGAGGAGCAAACTGATCCCATCTCTAGTATTGTGGCGGATCCCTCAGACAGAGGGCTGCTGGAGAGAGCTGCTCTCACTCAGTCAAATCCACAGACACAACCACTGATTTGATTTCTGAGATGAGGCTTGGTATATCAATGTTCAAGGATGAGCCATCTTATCTGTGCCCAGATTCATCACAGGCAAGGTTGAGCCTTGTCATTTTCCCAGCACTACCTGGAGCCTGGAGATTTACATTTCTGGCCCAGGTTCTGGGTGAGCTGCCAGTGGATGTAAACAAATGGGAGCGAGGGCTTTTTAAACAGCCGCTTTACTCCCATCTCACGTTTCCCGACACTTAATACCTGGAGAACTTAATGCTTCCTGGTAACTTCTCCACTAAAGATGTTAGAATTGACTACGCCCTCCCCATATCTGTAGGAGGAGGGTGGGGGGGGGGGGGGCTTTTATAGAGCCTTTGAATTGCAATTTGCGCTTTTGTCTTGTTTTATTTGACAACAACCTCTTCATTTCATTTTACCCTCTACCTTCCCCAAATGGATAGACTGTAGATTACATTGATTTGTGATGAAGATTACAGAGGAACATGTGGGATATACATTGTAGATTTATGCTTGTGGGAGATCTATGCTTGTACCTGTCTCAAATTAAGCAGGAATATCTTTGCGAGAGAGGGGAGTCATTTAACAAGCCATTTAAGCCGCTTTAGTCAGTAGTAAATTTGAATCTGTGCTATTATGACTCCTCACCAGCTAAACTAATGTTTTTACCAAATATGAACTGCAAAGCGCATATATTCAATAAGCATTCAGCACCGACTAAGCGCAGGAATATGTCAAACTGACACGTCTCTTACCGGCTCGACAAACTCAAATTTCTTCTTTTCTTGCACTTCTTGTATTTTGAACACATACTCAAGGGAAGCATCATAAAAGAGCTGTCTCTCCTTATCAATCTGCGTGTCGGCCTGAGAATGGGCAAACAAAACCAGGGTTAGTGCCGTGACAAAGACAGAGGTCAACCTGTGTGGACAGAGAGCGTTAATGCTTACACATCATCACCTGGAAACCTCTCTGTGTTTGCTTAGAAAGGTAATGAGTAAAGAATGGTGCAAACAATAGCCTGACTTTTAGAAAACGCTGACACAATCAGCAGTGTTAAAAGCGGATTATTTAAAGATACAGTGGGAGCTCAGAAAAAATAGTTTTAGTTTTACCTCCTGGAGATATGCCTCTTTCTTTTTAGACGACAAGTTGAGGTGTCTCTCCAGCGTGGAGTAGTACTTTTCTGTTTCCTTATCAAATTTCTTCTTCCCCTCCTGAAAAAAAGGTCCACAAGACACATGATTACCCAAACTACTGTATAAAGTGCATTCTTGACCTGGGTGTTTGTGATTGAACCGCCACTAGGTGGAAGTCTAACTACATTTTCATGACACTATTTGCCCTACGTCATTAGAAATTCCTCTCAATACATTATCACAGGTCATAAAAGTGGCATATGACCGTGTAATGATGAGAAGACAATGTCAGCATGGTCAATAAGGACTCGGCATTATCAATAGGGCGTCTGAGATATATATACGCTTTTATTCTCACGGTGCCCCAGCCAGGGAAATAAGTTCACGGCAAAATACATAACACTGTAAATCATCAACGGCATAATGCATTTGGCACTGTCACAGACAGCACCAGCTCAATGCTGTTTGCATTTTCCTTCCTTGTTATGCTTCACCTGCAAAGACAAGTCAAGCTCTATAGCCACGAGTCCCCGGATTCAGACCGAGTGTCCCTGAAGGCTCTGAGCAAAGAACAGGAAATGGGCTTTTCATGCCAGATGCCCATTTATTAAGCATATGGACTTAGAGATTGAACATTTCACCCAACAAAAGATCCACTTCACAGGCCTTAATCAAACTCTGTCCAAGCAGAGAGAATCGGTCTGTGTGAGGGCATCCGAGTTTGTCCTCTGCATGTCTGGACTCTAAACCAGTCTTGCACCCACTTAATGCCCATCTCACTACACAAACACTCACAAAGGGACTTGTGGAGAGACCGAATGGGGGTGGATGGGTGGGTGGGGGGACGGTGTGAGGAAACGGCCACTGTAACCAGATCCTGGCTGTTTGTTTTCATTCCCATGGCCCTGAAATTTAGCCAGTCTAATCTACTAGCTACTGATATGACCTAGAACAGCGTTCTTCCTCAGCAGGCCTACGGCAGTTAAACTCATCGGAGAAATTCACACACACAGACACTGTAACCCCCCTACATAACTATTACAACTTCAGCAGAAAAATCAATAGATAATTTCATGTGGTAGCATCTTATTTCCATCTTTCTTGTCATGTCTGGCCCTGGTATGATCTTTTCAGCAAGAGAAAAAAAGAAAATCAATTGTGTATATGCCCGCAATTCAGAAAAAAGAGAAAATAAACAGGTGGATAGCAAAATAAACAGATGAATAAATATGATATCACGTTGACAGGAAATAAATTTCCCTTAAGGATTGAGTAGTTTTTATTAGAGAACAAAAGGGAGTTGACTGTCTACCTTTGTGAGTGATGTTGACGTGAGCACGCGCACAACTGAAGCCCTGGGGAAAATCCAAACACACGCGCTCGTCATCGCCGCGCACGCGCACGCCCACGTGCACGTGCACCGGGGGATCACAGCAAATTAAGAGCTTTAGGTTTAGCTGAGCCCCGCAGTCACAGTAGGCTACTCCCAGCACTGCTGACCGGTGTGAGCGTGCCAGAAAACTCCTGGCATACGTGTGGACTAACTCTTTCACACTTACAAAGAGTGGGGAGTGACTCAGAGCTGCAGTGAGTCTTTGAGGCAGAGCCAGCCTGATTAAGTCACCCGAAGTCTCCTGCTTTGTTGTGATGCAGGCACGACGTGTATTAACTGGTCCTACCGTAATGACACCCTCGCAGGACTCCGGGTGTTTACTGGTCCCCCTGTCGAGCACCCTCTTCCCGCCCTCCGGGTTTGTTTTTGTAATCAGAGGGGAATACGAGCAATTTAAATGGCAAAGACTCTGCTGGAGAAGGGGGATCAGTGCTGGCAGAAGCTTTGAAGCCCAACATGTGGTGGCAGAGGACATAGATGTGGATAGATACACCCCGAAGCACACATAGGAGTTGGGAGTTTCTGACAGAAACTAATGCCAGAGCCTCAGAGTAATCAGCTGGCTGGGAGCGGATGAAGCCAAAGCACTTCCCAACACTCTGTGGCGCACAAAACACACATGAACCAGCCACATGGGAGATTTCCTCGTCTGATTGCTTTGTTCGCCCTCATGAATAAATCAGATGCAGGGAGAGAATATTCTGATGCAGATTCCTCTGTGATGGCATTTCTAACCGGCGAGGCTCATGTTGCTGTTAGAGCTCTTTGAGGGCAGCCGTAATACGGGCGAGTTTGCTAATTGCTAATGCAACCTTGCGAGGGGAGGAAAGCACCGACAAAAAAAAAAGGCGCAGGCAGCTGTCCCTCTGGTCATCAGGTGTTCTCAGTTCGCCACAGAAAGGATGCTGAGGAGCGTCACGAAGGCGGTGGGAGGGACGCGTCACGGAATATTTGGACGGTAGCCCCGCATCGCCGGTTTTGACACCGGCCCTAACGAGCCTCAGGGCCATCATTTTCCGAGCCTCACATCGCCATGGCAACGGCGGTAAGCGGCACAGGGAGGTAGACTGTGTGCGGGCGGGTGTGTGCACGTAGGAAATCACCCCAGATATCAGACACTATCACACCACACTTCTACGCTGCTGTCCAACACCCCGGAATCTCCAAAGGCAGTCCGCGCTCGCAGACATCAATGGCTAGCAAGGCGTCACATGCAGTATATTTCACCACACGTAGGTTTTAAATGGGTTCTCTGAGCAGTGACATGAAAGGGAAAACTCCGCAACCTATCTCTCTGAGCTCATTAGAGCCGGCTAATTGGAGCAGGGGTCCAGAATGGCGATTAAATAGCAATAGCCGGGTTATTTTGATGCTCCACCACACATGAGCTGGTCTCGCTTCCACAGGGAGGCAGAGGGAACACAAGGCTTCAGTGGAGTTCAAATACTTTGCTACAAAGCCAAAAATGTCTCTCTCCTTATCTAAAATCCCACTTCCTGAGGAGACAACATAGACATCAAGAAGTTCGCCAATTAACACCGAATAATTATGAACATCTGCTGCTGAAGAGTTGAAAAACAAACGCACAGCATTCTATTTAGAGCACATTGAGTGTGTACGAGTCAAACTGCAAAGCTTTAGTTTCAATAATAAACATTTATCAGGGCTTCTTCTCTCTGATACAAGCATCATAGCCCAATATATTTACCCTTAACTGATGAACAGTGACGTTACTACAAGTACAGCGTAGTGTACATTCTCTTACATCTACAGAGGAGAGATATTCTCTGAGCATCTGATCTCAAACGAACACTTGAGCTTTGAGCCAAGCTGAGAGGGGAAAAGAAAAAGCCGGTATCTTTATAACATCAATCTTCAAACGCTTCTGTATTATTAAGGCGTGAAAAATCCTTTGACACTTAAGTTCTATACTGTACCATATAGGAATCCCTGAAGCCTTTCCCTGTCAAGATCAACCATAAAGCTCGCTCTCACAGTCTAACCAGAGAGCTAATTACGGGACCGAAGACACCTTGAATCAGCAGGAAGTTTGAAACTCATCTTCTGATGATGACACATCTGATGATTAACCTTTCAGACTTGGTCACTGGTCAGTGTTGCCCATGACGAAGTCCATGTACACAACCTTCTGAGCCGGCCTCAGCTCCCTCAGACACATATTACGTTCCAGGTATCAGGAGATTATTTGGGGATACTTTCACATTGAGGATACTTTCACATTGAGGATACTTTCACATTGAGGATACTTCCACATTGAGGATACTTTCACATTGAGGATACTTCCACATAGAAATTGAATTGTCCATTCTAATGGATATCGGGTCCAACGTGACAGAATGCACCACATTTTCTTGGAAATGGAGCCAACCACAATTGCTGGTCAGCCTTGCGATTAATTGATATGGCAGATTATTTTTCATGGTGATTCTGCTTTGTTGGACAGTAAGACAGTGAGCACTGACAGGAAAGATTAGACACAGAGAAGGAATGACATGCAACATAGGTGTTAGGGACGGGACGATACGCTTATCTCACGATACGATTCGATACACAACATGGGGTTCAACCACGTTACGATGTGATAAATAAAAGTTCAAGGACAACAAAGTCTGACTGTGCAGAATTATGTTTATTTCTGAGCCACAAATCTTGGCAAAAATTGTCTTTCTATTAAAAATTTAAAATGTCATTACAAAGTGCAAATAATATCATTTCAGTGGAGAGCTTGTGAAATTGTGATGGTCAAGCCATCTTACACAAGTACATTGAATATAGTACCTAAAACTACAAGTCATCTTGTTAGTTTGTCCTTCACAATTATTCCATGAAATCATTGTGCATCTGTAGAACAGAGCAGATAAGTATAAAGGTTCGTTCGGGATGAAATACTGATGTGGCTTTCTCACACACTGACTGCGTGTTTGTAATGTGGAAAGGCAATGTGACACTGAGTTTTGCATATGTGAAGACCATCTTGTTGCAATGAATTGTTGCCAACGGTAAAAACTGTGGATGGTAATATGTGTGATACTGTTAGACTGATATACTGGTTTGCCGATATAGCAGGTCACATATCGTCATGTCATCTACCACCAATATGATGGACGTTCCTCCCTGACCACAGATGCATAGAAATAGTCTGTAAAAACTGCAAATTCATTTAATTGTTCAAGGTTTTAAATTCCTTCATTTAAATGATCCAGAGTTTTCCCTACCATTGAATATATGGGTGGATCACCCTGCCTTATTTTTAGTTCAGTTTACTCAAATGAGGTTTGTGGTTACACTTTCAGTTTTTAGCCTCTTTTAGTTTTTGTTTTAGTCAACTATAATAATCTGTAGTAATCTTACTTTGTATCTTTTCCTGAAAATTCCCAATTTAATTATGTAGAACCATCATGAATTTTCCGTTGGGCGTCTTTTACAGTACTAGCTTTTCACAAAAGTGAGACTGGTTATCCTGAACAACCAATAACCAATTTTGAAGAAGAAAATGTGAAAAGATGTAAACTGCTATTATAGTAAATTATGCCTTAGGTGACTAATGCCCCAAGAACGCATTTAATCAGCAAAATTCTCACATTACGGTCCATTAATTATTCCACAATAACTGAATCTTGAGCTGACTTGAGCATACTTTCATGTGTCTTACTGCAGTCCATTATCACCAATTAATTCTGGGATGATGGGATGATGTTAATGTTTTTTCTACAACACCTACTTTGATAACTATTGCTTTAGCAAAAATGCAAGACAAAAGGGGGATAAATGGCTCTGAAGCTGATATATTCACAATGGATGTCACATTGAAACAGGTAAAGCCAGACAGACCTCTCAGGCCTTTTCTGACGACTGCCTCGTGAAATTCTGGTGATCAGGGGAAAACATAATTACTTTCTGAAAGGTTGTTTTTAATGGTGTTCCTGCTTTATTGGGCAGTGCACAGTGGAAAATGACAGGAAAGATACAGAAAGGATAGGAAAGACACTTATTTCATTTCCATTACTTGTTATTCATGCATTTTGTTGTTTTTGTACCACAAAGTTTGAGTCTGGATGTCATCTGTGTCGCTGTCATCTTGATTTTCTTTTCTCCCTCTTTGGTTTTGGGTGACATGTTTTTATAAGCCTCTTGGGGTTTTTGTCTCACTTGCACCGTTTGTTTTTCTTTACCTCTTTTGTTTTTTTCAGTGTTTTTTTGTAATTTGTGCAAATCAACAAAACAAAACAAAAATACACTGAAATAAAATTTAAGAAAGATGGGTAGAAGACAGGTTTTGACAAGCGACAAAGACTCTGAAGTGACAAAGTCATGAGCATGTGACAGGTACTTTGGCCTGCTGAGTTACCAGAACAACCCAAGGTTAATGAAAGTTAAAAGATATATTTGTTTCAGTGCAGCCCACAGCTGGCGTGCCTCCAACCACTTTTAATTGATCCCTGTACTCCACTGTGTCTTGGTTAGCATATTTTGGGATTTCCTATCATGAATGCAAATGTCATTTCTGCCTCCAGAGACCATAACTAGCCAATCATCTGACGTCTGCACACCCTTTGTGATATGAGGACAGCTCATGTTATCGGTGGCCATCTGACTCCCATCTGGGGCTGTTTGCGCTAATTCTTTGCGCTCAGCTAGTGCCGAACCCCTACGGTGCCCCTAATGTTGAAGCCCCTTAAAGAGAATATAATATTGCCAAAATTTCAGAGAGCAGGCATGCCACCCGCCAGTCACAAAACCCCCTGGTATTTACTGGAAAAAGTCTCCCTCGGGTCCGCTTAAATTCCAAGGCCTTAAGACATCTGACAAGCAACGTATACACACACACACACACACACACACACACACACACAAATAGTGTGGATTCAGCTTCAGGCAGTTTACCTCCGCTGGCTCTCAGGTTGTGAATAAAATCCAACATGTAGCCCTTAGAACAGCAGATCTACGTGAGAGGTCAGGCCTAAGGTTGAGGTCCGGGGTGGAGGAGATCAGTTGGCAATTTAGTGGATGCACAGAAGAGCTGAGTGTGTTGACACAATGACAGCTAACAGCAGATATGCCGCCAAAACCACGAGAGACTTTCAGTGCTTATTTTCGGTACCGATTGTATTGTGCTTTGCCTCGGAACGACTTTCAGCGGAGAGAAAAAAATGCATCTGAAACTGAAAAAAAAGGGAACATACAACATTTATTTCGGTTCTAGATCCCATTTTGACGGCTGAAATTTACAGTAGGTTCCCATGTTCATGTGAAAAGACACAGAGGTTTTTTTTATTCTGTGCTCACGGTGTTCTCAATGTGCACTTGCTATAGACGGTGCAAATTTAGAGTCTTCATTCCGGCAGATTGGGTTTATCCTTGTGTGAAGCTGGCTGCACTTAATGATAATGTGTTGTAAGTGCTGCAGTGAATCTGCAGAGTGTGTTATGGCCATGGAAGTGTTGCTCTTGGGCCCAAGCAGCCAATACACTGGTATACGTGACCTCACTGGGATTACTAGCAGTATTCCCAAATAAGGCAAGAGCTCCCCCGTTTGTTCATCTGACGTCCGCAGACACGAAGCGCAATAACTGGAAGGGTCAGACTGCCTGCAGATCTCTCCGGATTCTCAGAACGGCGGAAAGTTGTCCAGCCACTCGTGATCTCCGCCTTTTATCTCACTCTAGTTGGGCTAATGTTTAGCGGGGGGAAGGGCAGTGGGAGGAGAGAGCCATTAGGAGGAAGTGGTCGGAGGAAATAAGAGACAGTGGGAGTGACAGAGGCGCTGGCTTTTAAGAAACCATTTTATAAACATGGAGAATGGGAGCAATAACACTGAGCATGTGATGGGGAGAGAGAGAGAGAGAGGAAGAGAGAGAGAGAGATAGGGAAGCAAAATGTGCCGTTTCATTATGGCAGATACATGTGATGGCCGAGACGTGAAGCGAAGACAGTCATTCACTCTGGACAGTAAAAAAAAGGAGAATGATTGATGTTAACACTTCCAATACTGAAAAGAGAAATAGTTCCTTTACATTGCAGGTCGGCTTGTGAGGACACAAATGAAGCGCCGTAAAGTGACTACTTTTGCAGACCAGTGGCTGCCAAAGTCATGTAAAATAAATCAAGACGGGCGAGTCTGGCTTTGAGGCTGGAATGCCCCTCACAAGGTTTTTTTTTTTAAGGCTGTGTAAAGATGTGCAAATGATTCACAAGGGCCACTCAAGAGTCAGCAAAGGGCTCTGGATCTCAGTGGGAGGGCTGTGTGAAGACTTGAGATCCACCACCATGCTCATGTGTGATCTCACCAAGGGAATGACCGCAAACATGCTGCTGTACTTTCTTTTTATGCCTTTGATTTGGCCGGGAATTAAAGCATGGCTGGTAGCAACAAACCCACACGGTTCTGTGGAGTCAACTTCTGCTTCAACAAAATATCCACTGTGGAGACCGTATGGCTTCAAGCAAATACTGCAGAACCCCAACCGATATCAATCCACTATCTATCCACAGGGTTGGAGAGGAATGCATTGCTTATAACGGGATTTACAGTAATTTGATTACAAAAAAGGTGATTGCAATGTGCTACGGGTACTACAAACTCACAGTAATCAGATTAAAGATACATAAAAAAAAGTGATTACTTGTTCGATCACTCAGGAACATCTTCGAAGGGAGAAGAGCACTTAGATTGTGAGATTGATGCCAGTAACAATAATGGTCTATAAAGGTTGTAAATGATTGTAATAACACTGTCTAACTGTCTATAAAATTAAATGTGTTTTTTTTGTGATTTATGAATTCTGGCAGCAAAGTAATCTAAACATAACTAAAAGTAATTGGATTATATTGCGTGAGTGAGTATTCCAGTGGATTATACTACTGATTACTGCAGTTTTCCACAGATAATATGTAATCTGTAAAATATAATTTGTAGTGGATTATATTTTGAAAATAACTTCCCCAACTCTATGTATTTGTGCATAATGTGTCTGTCAAAGAGTAATACACTGATTCCAAATCATCGGTTAGTTCAATATTTCACCTTAAACTCGAGGTAAACTGTGTATCAGTTTTAGTCACCTTAAAAAACTGATGATCATTTCAGCTCACGTAACTTTAGTTATTTTTAAATATCACACTTGCAAATGAATGTCAATGTTTATCTCCGTCCATCAGTTGGATTAATTAGGAGACCCACCTCTCCTAGTAGTGTCATAGGTTACTTTTGATGAACCGTTAACATGGGGCGTAGGCGTGGGTGGGGGGGGTGAGGGGGTGTGTGGGGTGTGTGTGTGTGTGTGGGAGGGGGGGGGGGGGGGGTTGCAGGAGATATGAAACATCCTCTGCTGTTCAGATGCTGATTGCACATGCAGGTGGTCTCTTACCTTTGCAGCACCAATTTGCTCCTTCCGAAATTTTTCCAGGGGAGTAATCAAGACATCATCTGCATTCTGAATCTGAAAATACATGAAAAAATAGATTGCAAAAAAACATTAAAAATCCCAAACAAACATATAGACAGGCAGACATATGGCAGATACATATAGACATAAACAGATAGAGATTGACTGAAAGATGTGATCTGATTCACTTTAACCCTTTGCATTATTCAAAACTACCATTAGAAGGGAAAAGATAACAAAAGTCTTTAATCCGGTAGTTATTCAGCAGCATTACATTGCTCTCACTCTATTAATTTGTAACAAAGTGTATGACAGACAGGAAATTACAGCGCAGAGAAATGTTCAGCTTCAGTCAAATGAGGATGCATTGAATCCGAACACAACCGGAGTATAAAGCAATCACATTCATTAATATCTTTTAAACCAGTGACAATGAACAATGCATTTCTGTGAAGTGCCCAAAATGAGTACAGCAGAGATAAGAGATACAGCACTCGACAATGTTCCTGCGAGATAGAAGAAAATGGAGCCTTTTTATGTGAGCTGTGAAGCACCAGTATTGTCAAACCCCGCTGAAATATGACACGGCGCGGGGGGAATGAGGGAGCTTTACAACTGCAGACCGCAATGCATTTAAATTTTGAAGCATGTCTCCACATATCGGTGACCCGTCCTGCCTCATGACCAGAGTAAAAGGTCTCTCCTGGAGCCTCCACCGACTCAATTCCAGACAGAAACAGATAAGGGGAGATGTATCGTGTCAATTACGGTCCACGCTCAATCCTTTCGGGCGGCGCATTTCGGAAAAGGCGCCATTAAGGTGCTGCAGGATTTCCCGCGGACGGCCTTTCATCCACTGAGATCAGATGACATCAGATTGGCGGGGCTGCTCTGCGGGAGGTGCTGTCACAAATGACACGGCTCTTAGCTTGATTTAAAGTGTTATTCTGTGTGGTGAGTGTGAGTGATAAACTAAGGTCTGAGCTCTATAATGCACCTATAATACCAACACTAATTTAGAGGTGTCGGCTCAGATGGACTATCACCTCCCCAGCCGCAGCCGTGTGAGCACACACTCGCTCTCTCGAGATAGAGTTTTTGTTTTGACCCATTAATCACGGCGCATTTTCATTGTCCCAAAATAACCCTGTCAGCCCCCTCACCCAACCAGAACAGAGCACTTCAAGGGGAAGCCACAATCTTTCCAAAGCCGCACTGTTTCCTACTCCCTTTAGATGTAATGGTGTGGGATGAAAAAGCATGCCATGTGTTGTAAGCTTGTAGCGTAATTTAATAGCATTGTTGTAATTATTTATTTTAATTATATAATTGCAGTTGAGGTCCCGTGGTTGCAGGCAGGCTTCTTGAACTTGAAATAAAACATCTGTAGTTCAAATTATGGGTTTAAACTAAAATTCAAGTCCAGTTCCAATTATTTGGTGCAGCAACATTTCACCCCTTGTCTCCTTGGACTCTTTCCTTGCGTTTCTCTACAGCTGGGGTGTCAAACCCTGTCCCATGGAGGGTCGAGAGTTGGCAGGTTTTCGTTCCAACCGAAGATGACACCAGGTGATTTCACTGATTAGTTCCTCCAGTCTGGTGACTCAGCTGGTATAGTGTTTGGTTGGAATAAAAACCTGCATATCCTCCATGGCACATTGTTTGCTGTCACGATAACTGAAGTTTCAATACGACTTCGATACCATTTCCAACATTCAATTTTAGATACGTTTGATACTTTCACCAAATGTTTTCCTGCCAGCTAAAATCCCGCTTCACCTGCGGAGGGTCTACACACGCGCGGACTGGAATAGTTAAAAGACGAAAGCAGAGGAAGGATTGGAACGGACACAGCCGCGGTCTGGCTCTTGACATGGACTGCAGCAGAGTCCGGCAGCTGAAAACATGACAACAGTGTCAAACAGTCCACCACATCTTGAACTGAATCCCAGTCCACCTAAACTGGTTGACTGGTTCCAGGAGCAAAACATGGAACCATTTGGCTTACAGAACTGACAAAGACGGACGCCCAACCAACAGATCGAACCCCCTGTGCAAAAGCTGCTACCAAGTGTCTCAGTGACTGTTGTTCTGTGGCGTTTCTTGATGTTTTTGTCTGGTTTGCCATGGCATCATAGTAGTATTGATTTTTTTGATTTTAAACATAGTATTGGTATCAAAGTCAAAACTCCATGGAGATTTTAAAGACGGTAAATGCACTAAAAGATTTCCAACCAAACGTGTACTGTACCACTAGCTTCAACACCTGAACTAGCCTCATGTGAACTTACTTAAGAGCCTTATTTTTACAAGCAGTTGCTTGTTATGAATCTCATTTGAACCTGTAACACACACACACGCTACGAATAACCACCCAACATAACCTCTCCAAACCTTTAATACAGACTAGCACCAGAGAAAGCTCGGGAAAGCAGGAACAAGAGAGTACTTCTGTGAGATAACCAAGATAATTTGGTTACAAGTGACACTACATTAGCAGAGTCGAGGAGATTTGACGGTCATCAAATATAGCGGTTATAATCCTCCATTCATATCGAAGTCATCATGTTATCAGCTGTGTCAATAGCAAGCATTATACTACTCTGGCAGTGTGATAATGTCATTTCCTCTGTCTTATCTCCCATGCTTTCAGTCTAATTGAGCCTGCAGTATTACCCTGCTTGAAATGTAGATTTCTAATACCATTAGCTTTTCATTTTCAATGAAATGGACAGGACAATTAAATATAAAGCTATATAAGCTTTTGAGATTACGGTCTAATATTTAGAATTGAATAAAAGCCAGAAAAATAAATCCATTTTGTACCCTCTGGAATTTTGGGGGATGGTTGCTCAGCCTGATTAATTCCAAATGTTATTGATAACTGTACCTGACCAAGTTAGACAAAGTATCTAAATACTTTGGAAAGTACAACATTTGGATATCTTAACACTCAGGTAAGGCATAAATTTACACAAATCAATTTTCTAATGCAAAAGGATTGATAGTGGACCTCACAGTTTGGAGCACCAGACAATCCAGACAGTTATGTGGTTATCTTCTTGTCTTTCACTCACTACAATTAAAAAAAATATATATATCGTACTCAGCACAGCAAATTCAGTTCTTTTTAATGTTCAAGATGTTGCATCATTTTTTGCTAATTAATTTCCTAGAAGCTGATTCTAACGTTTATATTTGAAAGGGACCAACTTATTTAAGACTCGATGGATTAGTTTCGAACTGGCATTGTGCCGATATGCCCTCGGCAACAACCTCCCTCAACAGGATTAAATCCATATGAGCGAGCACAGTGTGATGCTTGAAAGGATGCAATAGCGCTGAGCAATTTCATTACCGGATAGGGGGGAGGAATGTCAATGTGCTGTATTTCCCTTGCTCCTGCTTTTACCAGTCCAAATATCAAACAGATCAAAAGTGTTGCTCGAAGGTTAATTTGCAGAGACAGATTAGAATGCCACGAAGGCTAGACCAAATTAAATAGTGCAAAGTGCACCAATTGAAATTTTCATTTGACACCTGTCAAAAAATTATTATTATTTTAATTTTCTAGAAATGTGAATAACTACTCTAAATAGTTTGGGCACAGAACTCTTCCTCTCTGCCTCACTAAAGTATCCATCATCACAGTAACCGATAGTAAAAAATGCCCTTGAGGAAAATGATGGCTTTTTTTTTTATTTTATTTTTTTACAGCTTTTCCAACACATACAGTATTTTCTGTCTGGAAAGTTTGAACACAGTGTGCATACATAAGTATAAACCACAGGAGAGAGGATGGTTGACTATCTCCCAGGTCGCCACTTGTTCACACAACACTCATCGGCTTTGCTTCATGGGCTCATAAATCACAGCTGGAACACCTTTTTTGACAAATCAGGTCGTTTGTTTGCAAACACATACATTGTAAAGCATGTATCAGACCTATTGGATGGCATTACACTGCGTTTAGGATGTCTATGTCACATTCAATTCCCAGGGATCAGCTTGTTTCTGTTCTTATATGCCCGCAGGTTATAATCATAGCAGCATTTAACTGCTAACTGCTCTAGCTGATGGGTTACAGTATGTAGGTAAGACAGTCTATGATTGGGTAGTAAATATAAATATTTTTTAGACCTGATCTTGTCATGTATTTACCTCCCAGTACTTCAAATGACTTCTGCAGGCTAGTTTGACATCTAATATCTATGCACTTTTTGCAAGCCTTCTGAAATGAATGTATCAGCTGCATTTTTACAATATCCACACAATGAAAAGCCTACTTGATATAGCCAGCCCTACTTCTGTGCTGTAAATCAAAAGCATCTTTCTCTGTGTATATAACACAGAGGAACACACACAGAGACACACACACACACACACACACGCGCGCACACACACACACACACACACACACACACACACACACACACACACATGCACACCAGTCCAGACCTGACATTTGGATGGTTGAAAAGGTGTCAAAAAAGCCTGTTCGGTCACCACGCTGCTCTATTTTTGAAATGAAAAAGCATCTTTTGGTTGTTGTTTTGCAATTTCAATCCCACACTCAACATCCAAGCAAACTTGGCTTCAGGCAGGGAGAGAGTCCTGGAAAAAAGGCTAAAAAAGTAGGTGTTTTATTGTTCTATGCTTACCAGTTAAAATCAGCCAACTGACAGTTTAGAATTGCCATTCAGGTGTGAAAAAGTATGTTTACATGAAAGTTAGGCCGATGACAGAGACTGGCCAAAAATGAATTTACATTTTTAGATCTGAGGGGAATAATATTTAGAATTGCCTAATGGTTACCTAACCAGTTAATGCCAAACCGTATATGTACATGAAGCAATGCTATGATGATTTCAATATATTCGATATGTACATCTGATTCACCATGTTTATCATGAGTACTTTTAGCAGCCACTTCATACTGACACTGACAGACAACCAGGCAGGCGGATGAGTATTGATTTGTTTTGGTGTCTACTGGTTTGTACAGGCACAGTAAAGAAAACGGATTGGTGAAGAGTCAAGAGTTACGTTCTCTGAGAGGAGATGAAAATAACATCAGCATATACAGCAGCTTCCATAGATACAAATCTACGAGTTCTAATCCTACAAGTCTAATGTTAAGTGGAGGTTGTCAATTTCAGTCAGTGGAAAATACATCAAAGAGATCTCCGTTTGATCTGTCTGATCAAACGCTTGTCATACAATTTCATGCATGTTTCAAATTAATGAAGAATTTCACAGTCTGTCATTCCATTACCTTGAGACTATGAAGAAGGGACTGCAGTGCAGACCAATGCAACATTCATTTATTGATTTAAGTGTGCAGAAGTCCGCTCTTGGAAGTTTTGCCTTCAGCATCTTAGCCAAGTTTAGTTGTTGTGTGTGAATTTTCGACTTGAGATCTAAAGCTAAAGCCTTTGAGACTAAGGGCTCTATTTTCGTGAATCAATGGCGCGTGGCACAAAGCGCAGTCAACAGCGCATGGCGCGGGCGCAAAGGGCGTGGCAACTGATGGGTGGTAATTTTGTGGCCTGCGGCGCAGTTGGAGACGGAGTGGGATTAGGAGGAATACATTATCAGTAGGTGTGGTAGGGGCTGGCGTCGTCATGAATCGCCCTGAGTGAGCATACGGCACCTTAAATTAAATTAGATTGGGAGGAGATAACACATTCCCGTGTTGCTCTGGTCCTTGGAGAACCGCTGCCCAATGCAGGAAGCGGTTCAATGATATTTAGACGAAGAGTCAAACAGAAGTTGGCGGCGAACTGCAGGGACAGTTTGGCTGCAGGAGGGGAGACATCCACCAGCCAGTCCCTGACATCTGTAGAGGATACGTCCGCCTCCACACTCCCCACTCTGGGTGTCATTGGCACATACTGACAGTTCTGTGTTGGATGACAATCACTCACACCACAGCCACATGTGTATATAGCTAGAATGAATAAAAAAATGTATCTTATTTTTTCCTGCATCCTCATCCAAAGTCGGTAAGCTCTAATGCACCGTCAGGAAAATAGAGAACTAAAAATGCAAGTGGACTTGAACGGGCCTTTGTGTCAATGAATTACTCAGGCATGAATTTCATTCCAGCACTGATTAGCCAACGAGTGTGTCCGAGGAATGTTAACAGGTGCTGCTTGCAGAGCTTCTGAGTGGGATGGGATGGGTGTGTGGTTCCCTGACAAGAAAAATCCTGTCTGAGTGCCAGATATCTGCACTGAACGTCTTGAGCTGAATTACTGCTAATGTAAGCCAGCAGCACCAAATAAAAATATCAGCAATAGTCGCACCGACAACCACAAAAACGACAGCAGCAACCAAACAGAATTAGCATCACACATTAAAGTAGGGCGTAAGAAGATGCCTCTGTAACCGAATTAATGTGTTAAACGCATAATAAACGTTATTGCCTTCATCATCGTGACAGAATAAAATGCCTGATTTCATGCTGATGGTGTGATGTGACCTTTATTAAATGAGGTAGTGCAATAGCTGCGCATTTCACTCACTTCTGTCTGCAGGTTGTTTGTGGTGTGGGGGGTTGTGTGTGTGTGTGTGTGTGTGTGTGTGTGGGTGTGTGTGGGGGCGGGGGGGGGGTAACTATCTCACTGCAGAGCTAAATCTTTATCTGGCGCAGCACTGGCACCTGGAGCAAGCTGACAAGTCAAACTCACATTACTTTTATTACCTCCGCCAAGGAGGTTATGTTTTCGGTGCCGTTTGTTTGTTTGTTTGTTTGTTTGTCTGTTAGCAGGATTACGGAAAAACTACTGGCCCGATTTTCATGAAACTTTGTGGAAGGGTGTAGCATGGGCCAAGGAAGAACCCATTCAATTTTGGAGCGGATCCAGATCCGACTCACGAACAAGCAATAATAGCACGAACCTTGGCGGAGGTCTGCGCTCTCCGAGTGCCCTTCTAGTTATCTATGAAATAACAACAAACCTTCTGCGGACAAGGTACATTTGACACATTTGCTCTATACATTTTGTTGGAGAGTAGGGTGTTAAACAAGAACATGAAGCAGCCACTAAAAAAAGGGGAAGGTAGCTTGTTTCAGGGGCCCGCTGGGGATTTTCTGTTGTTTAAGTTCAGTTGGATTGCCTGTGATACATTCTAATGCTTATTATTATCTAGCAAATGCAACTTGCAACGCCAAATTGTAAAGGCTGCTGTACAGTAGGTGGCTGTCTATCTGCAATGTGTGCTTATACTCACCTACTGCTTTCCTCTAGATAAAGAGCTGTGGTATTTTATGGAAAGATTACAAAAGACTAGGGATGGGATGATATGTTTATCTCACGATACGATTGGATACGCGATATGGGGTTCAGGATTCGATACAACCACGATACGATGTAACAAATAAAACTTCAATGACAACAAAATATGACTGTGCAGAATTATGGATTTTTCTCAGCCACAAATCTTTCTAGAAATGGCACTGGCTCGCTAGAATGTAAACAACAATTAAAAAATGTCATTACAAAGTGCAGATAATATAATTTGGATATAGAGCTTGAGAAATTGTGATGGACAAGCTGTCTCATTTGTGATTACTACAGCTGAATAAAATGTAGCATATTGTCACATTTTTGTTTTGCAATATATTGAATTTCGATATATTGTCCCATCCCTACAAAAGACCAGTGTTCTATGGCACACAGCTTCTGGGCAGGGCTGCAGCTCTTGAATCCAGTCTTCTTGACACCACTTTTCTGACATCTTGGACATGTCGCATGTCTATTTTGACTTGGACTTGTCTTGGTTTCAGCCACTATTGGATGTTAACTTGACTTTTTTCCCCCCGATTAGTGAAAACTCGATGCATTGATTAGCTGGACGTTGATTCCTGCAGATCTACATCTCTGTTCACCCTTAAGAAACACTTTAAGCATTATTTTTATATTTGGAAAAACATGTACCCTGCTCATTGCCTATTTTGGCCTTGAATAAGACTCGATTTGCTCTGGTCTCGGTCTTGACTTGGTCTCAACCCCCTTTGGATCCGGTGTTGGAATCGACTGGGACTCAACCAAGGCGGTCTTGACTGCAGCCACGCTTCTGGGCTTTGTCGGCATTACAAAATCATTCAGAAATGTATGTGGTCTAGTAGCACAGTTTCTGTTACTCTGAACAGATAAGCATCAAGCTTGAGAAACGTTGCATTAAATATGAACTCAGCAAGGGGATATGACAGCGGGACAATCTAAAAATAGGAGTATTATTAACTCATGTTACCTGAGTGTCAAAACAGAAAGCTTTGCTGTCATTCACTTGTGTGAGTGGCCCAGATTATGTGGACGAGCCGGTGTAAAAGCATATCTGTCCCACCAATGCAGTCCCAACACACTGAAACTAAACACTTAAAACCCTATTGTTACTATAAAAAATTAAATTGGATCCTAAAAAATGTAGCAAGCTGTCAGTACGTTAGTAAAGCTGGCAGGCGGAGTTTATCGAGAGCCTTGAGTGAGCTGTAGTCAATTTTTCTGCTGAAATAACAGAGATGTTTAAGCACCAAGTTTCATTTATTAATTAATGCACGCTTGGTGAACTTTCAGGTTGATGTATCGGGACATAAAAACTCTCTGTGCAGAGAGGTGTTTCAGCACCGCCGGCTCTGTGGGATCCAATTCCTCCTTAGCACAGAGGAGCGACAGGAAATGCATTATGTCAGCAAACAGCTCTCCCAGTGGCTCCGTCTAAATGCCTCCTTTGCACTCCACACACTGCTGTCTCCAGACTGACTGTTTGCATCAGAAGAGAAAACGTTTCCCATCCGAGGAATTTGTGACCTTATAACCGGCCAGGCTGTAGTGACAAATGCAAAGCACAAAGCACACATAAAATGAGAGCAGCGGACGGGAGAGGGATCACTGCGGTACGGAGCCAACAGCCATAATACTATATAATACAGCAGGCTTTAAAACAATAACTATACAATAACAATAACTTTAACAGCCTCTGTGACTTCTGCACGCTTGGTTAATCTCAATGAACCCGTGATCTGGAGATACACCTTGAGAGCAGCGAGTCAGTGCGGCTTGCTTCTTCGAAATGACTTGGACTGGACGGTGAATTGGGATAGATGATGTGCTGTTCTTCATGTTCTTTTTTGAGTAAAGATGAAGTTTGTGTGAGAGTTATACAAAAGTTACACAAACCTAGCGATGGGATGAAACGATAAGACCATATCCTCCATAGGGATACAATAAAGAATAGCAATTTTCTATCTTTACATGGACATGAGCTGTTATTCAAAGAAACCAAGATGCTAAAATGACACACAATAGCTATAGTAAAGAAATGGAAATCCTTGGCTGAAAATACAATGCAAAAAAAAAAAAAGTTAGATTTACTTCTATTTGCAAGGCTGAATGTCAGTTTCAATCTTGTATGCCAGGTTCACCAAACTCTTGAATAACAAATAATCACAGTGTGCGTACCTCTGTGTGTGTATGCTGTGTGTGTGTGTGTGTGTGTGAGAGAGAGAAAGAGAGAGAGAAAAGAAAGAGCAGTTGGTGGTTAAGGTTAATGCTTCGACTTTCAGTACAATCCATGATTGAGGTCAACACTTAGCATGAGCCCCGCATCACTCAGTAAACAACTGTTCAAGGTTCATTTTGGCTGCAGAGTGGATAGCACAAAGGTTTGATACTGTCAGTCCCGAATACTTTTCAGAGTTTCATTAAACAAGCCGCCATGGATGCTGCCGCGAACAATGGCTGCCTTTATTTCGCACTGTTGTTTCAGGGTCAGCGGGACATTCCTCAGTTCACAGGCCAGCACACAGCCAAGTTACTGTACTGTCAAACACGGAGAAAACAGCAGCAGCGTGTGCCTCGCTCCGCACAAAGACAGGCACTTCATGTCATTTGGTTTCGATTCTCTGGCGTAGACAAATTAGGTGTAATTGTACACGTTTAAACGCTGTTGAGTTAAATGTAAACCAAAGGAGAACTCCTCAACATGGGAAATAAACGTAACGCGGCGCAGCAAATCAGCACTTATGGGACCGAGGGGGCTTTTGTTGTCTTTAACATCTCATGGAAGAGCAAGAGCGGAAGTGCAAAATGATATATCTTGCACTTATCGCTGGGAAAGAAATGAGGATGAGGATGCTACAGCTTGTTGAATTTCGCCATGCTGTGAAAGAAAGTTTTGAGCTTTGGGTTTATCATGCAAGTGATATGGTAGCTATGCACTGACAAAAGCAGCAACTCTAAATGTCAGGTACTGAAAGGACTACACTACTGCATTTTAGTCATTGCTGATGATAGAACAACATTGATTTATTAAGCTGCGAGGTGTTGGCCCGTCCTCGAAGCTGCCTAACTAAATAGTCCAATGATTATCGGAACAAATGAGCAGACAAATGTGATATTAGCCAAGGACACACAGTTATGAAAACATCATAGAAGCTAACAAAATAACTTCTAAACAAGTTTGTACACTTTTAATTAAGTTGTAACTTGTGTGTATAATAGACCACATAGTTTGTGTTGCACTGTGTGGTCTGTATCTCCGTCCGCAGAGTGCAGCACTATAGAGCTTCCATGATGATTAAAACTTTACTTCCATTTTCAATCGCCATTTATTGTTGTTATTAATGTTTTTCTAACTTGTGATTTAATGTCATTTGTCAGATATTTTTTATTACTGAGCTGACATCACACTGAACTCTTGTGCAGAATAGTTTGATTAACCGTGCCCTTTTCTTCTCTGTCCATCATACATTACCAGTGTGCTTGTTCATTTTTATGGATCATTTTTGGATTTGCAATAATGTTTCTGATGAAAACAAGACGAGTCTAACCGCCCCGCGACATAGAATTTTCGTTCCTGCCAGGAATCGAACCCCGGTCTCCCGATCGAGAGTCTGCAGTCTAAATCCCTGCGGCACACTTTCACGAGCGATCGACTGACCGTCCGGCGATCCATAGAGCCCCTGCTGTGGCGGGGCTAAAAAATGACATCAGATACCACTTTGTTTGTTGCCCTGGCCAAAACTGGCCTGGTTCCACTCACTCCTTGGTTTACTGGGACAAGATCCCATTACAAGAGCAGCAATGGGCAAACTAATATCATTTACCAGGTCTGACCCTTTAACAATAACTAGAATCTGCCACCATATTTATTATATTATATTATATTATATTATATTTAGGATTTCAGGACACTTTCTTTTGGAATTGACAAATATGGCCTTGCCAACTATTATCAAATTGTCAGTAATTTATTTTATTTTGTTTTATCTTATTGTTCTTTATTTTTTCCTCAGATATACAAGACATACATTTAATGGGGTCAAAAGTATAAAGCCACACCTGAAAACTTTTACGGCTCTCTTTCAATGAAAAGAAAAACAGGAAAGAAAAATCTATTTTCCACCGCAGCCACAAAAGGCTTTTTCCCAAAGGGGTTTGATCATCACTGCAAAAGCCACAACATCAGGGCAGTGCCCTTCCACTCCTAAATGCCATCCGAGCTCAGCAGCGCCGAACCTTCTCAAACCATGCAGAACCGGAGCCACTCTCTCTCACTCTGTTTTCTTGCTGCTGAAAGGGTTATCAGCAGGGGAATTATACCAGGAATCTCTTTAAAAAGAAGGAATTTGATAAGTCTTCCCATGGAATAACACACTTGGGTAGCTGGCAAGCCAATCACTAAGTGCACAAGCACAAAGGTTTCAGGCCTGGCCTCCTGCCGAGCCAGCAGACAATAAAACGCTTCATGCTTGAAAAGGTCTGCAGAAATTGGGCTACTGACAAGATTCTACCCCGAGCAACAGTGGCACCTTAGATAGATGCTGGTTAATAATCCACACAACGGAGCGGGTTTAATTTGAGACATACAAGTTTCCTCTGTATCTGCTTTGAGATTTCTGGGTTTCAGTGACTCTTATCAGTCTGTGTGTTTCTATTTTTAGTCCACAGATTCAGTCCAGATGTGAAATGGGAGTAAGGGGGATGGGGGAGTCAGGGTTTTATTTCAGGAACTGCTGTTGAAAGTTCACTCACACAGTGTGAGTGACGCTTACTATTTAACAAGCTACTTTTTTACCATGCTGGGCTATGAATGCCACATCTGTCCCCCGTAATCTATTAGCAGTTACAAACTTTACAAATAGATGCACCATCTGGCGCCCATTGTGGTTTAAGTATAGAGGGGTGTTAAGTCTCAGCTGGTATATTTCACAATATTTCATGATTTTAGCACAGTGTTCTTCCCCTGTAAAGAAAGATTTCATGTAGTTGATGAACATGTGTTATTATGAGATAACTAATTGAGTCACGTCGACCAAATGCTTTCAAATTAAACAAAGACGAGATGAAACCCTCTGGTCATTTGCACTCTCCTGCCTTTTTCAGCTAGATGCACACATCATGAGACTCTGGAGAATCAGAGCGCCGATCCACCTAACACTGGAAAACATTTAGAGAATTTCCTCTTTGAGCTTTTCACGTGGCTGTTGGTGAGTGGTTTATGATAAAGAGGTGCGAAGTGCTCCAACACAAAAGCTTTTTCCAAGAAAGGCTACTCTCTAAGCATTGAACAATGATAATTCAGCTGATAATGAACAACAGTGCCACTGTTTGTCAAACCTCTCCTTGCCAATCACACATACCTCATCTCCACATTGAACTTGCATGCTGACGTTCAAGACTTTGCATCTTCCTGTCACAATCTGCATGTCCACTAAAATATCCACATGCAAATGCCATTTTCCATGCTTTCCATACAGAAACAGCTGTCAGAAACTGGCATAAAAACTCAGGTAAAATCAGTGCTCTACCACACACTGTTACCAAATAAACACACTGTGCAATAGACAGTTATCAAGAAACAATATCACAAGACCAAAGGAATAGCAAATGCGGTGAGTCTCCACAAAAGTTTCTTTGTTGTGTCTCTATTCTCCGTTGTAACTTTGCTGAGCTTGACTGCATCTAAAAACAGATCTAATGATGCATCGTGGTCTTGCTTTTGCTGCCGAGGTAAAACGCATGAATGCTGGCCATAAAAGGGACAGTTATCCCCGAAGACCTCTGCATGCTCTTTTGTGCCACACGGAGTCAAACCAATTAGTCTGTCACCACAGAATTTGTTGTTTATTGTCAACCATGAATTATTTAACAGCTGTAGAGAAATATATCCGTTAAACATCTGGTAGCATCAAATGGGCGATTATTCTTCCTCATGCACTTTGAAACAGTTTGAGTTTTTGGTTGGTACAGTAGGGATTTAATGATTGGGAGTGAAACTTGGATGTTTTATCATACTTTAATGCGCTTTGGATTAGTTCTACAGAAAGGGAATGATCAAATCAGAGAGTCTGTGACATTATTTATTTTGTCAAAGTAATCACAAACACCTCCTGAATTGGCGCTGGTCACATCAGCTAGAGGCCATTTCAACTGAAGGCCTTTTCATGTATTCATTGCATCTATTGTGAAGAGGAACAAAGCGACTGTAGATAACAAGACACCATGGATTCCGAATTCATAAACAGGATTTACGCAGGCTGTTTCAAGATAGTCCTTTAATAGCGGGGAAATTACGAGAAGTATGGGTTAGAGTGGTGCAGACAGTTGTTAGGAGGGTTGTTACCGAGTCTCTGAGTGTTTGTAAAACTCGGGGAATGTATCTGGGATCCCGCAGTCTATAATCAAACTCGATGGGAATACGTAGTTTCATGTACAGTATGACGCCTCTGTGTCTAATGAAAATGCTATGGGTCCTTGTAGCATTTGTGGATGCAAACTGGAGGCAAATCATATCTGAATTACTTCATAACTTGCTGTTCAATAAATTGTCAACACTATGAAATAAGCCTAACAGCATTTGAAGACTTGTTAACTGAACTTATTCCCACGGTGGCCATTTTGAACTTGCGTCACACTCATGGCAGCAACCGGAGAGCGTCCAGCGTCAAGATTCACCTTGATCCTGAAGGCTGATGTTAGCGTTCACTCCATTTTGTGAATGGGAAAAATGAACAAGGCTACCCCAATAATACGCTGTCTCTAGTGCCTTACTATAAAATTATTTAGCATATAGTTTCCATGTAAATCCTATGACATGTTTAAATTCAAACAGGCTGTTTCTGGTGATTTGGTTAATAATAAATTAGATGTCCACCCATAGCCAAGCGCAATATATGTTTCGTTTTTTCAGTTTCATGGTAACTAACCAGCTAAATCTGCATTAAAACAACATTATTGACGCATAATGAGTCGAGAATAGCCGATGAAATTAGGGCAATGGATAATACTTTGTGTGCAGCAGGTAGATCGTCATGGCAACGTGATGCTGAAGGCAACAAGATGCGCTCTCTCTGGTTTAGCTTCTCTATAGCAAGTTTTTCTTTGGGGAATCTGTGAAATGATAAATGTTTGTATGATGTGCATCCTGGTACACAACAATAGGACATAGCTAGGCTACCTGCTTTTCAGGGTAGTTGATGTAAGTTCAAAATGGCAACCGTGAGAATAAGGTCAATTAAAAAGAAAAAGTTTAGCTGGCCTAGACCACAAAAATCAGCATTTTGAATTATTCATGATGGAGTTAGTTGAAGAGAGCTCAATCCATGACATTGTGACACTGATTAAAAAAAGTAAATATGGGTAGGAGTTTTAGAAGTTGAGACATGGGAATATACGCTGTGTAAGTTATAGTGCTGTCTAAATGCAAAACAATGACAGGACTTTGCATATGTATTACCTTAGAAGAACTAAGCTTGGAAATGAGCGCAGTACCTCAAGCTTATTAGGAAATGCCAATCACAATTTCTACACCCCTGAGTGAGGTGAGTCATTAAATGCTCACAGTTCATTTACAGGAGGCGCAAAGATAAATCAGTTGGTGCTGCTTTGAGCTCAGATTCCTGGTAAATATAAACTCTGCATGATCTCCTTGGAGAAGCAAATCAAAAAGTCACTTTTCACGTCATGGGGATCTTAAGAATACTGTTTACATATCACATTTGAGACATTTAGCTGACACTCTTATCCTGAATGATTTACAGTGGGCGTGACAGTAGAATAAGCTTAAATTCCTGCATCACCAACTATAACAATCAACAACTAGTGGTAAGTGCAAAGATTTGAGCCCTGACACAAAAGATGTAACAAAATATTCCTGTGATCTTGAGATAGAGGCAACACTAAAGAAAGAAAAAAGAAAAAAGGATTTTTTAAAAAACATTACAGCAAGTAGAGGTTTTTTTTGTTTTTTTTTATTAAATCTGTCGCAGTGGAATGAAATATTATAATGACCATCAGCACTACACTTTATAGCCTCTGTGAGTTGTCATTGTTACTTTTTTAATTTATTTACTTTATTTCCATTACTTTGCAATCATGCATTTTGTTGCTGTCAAACAGTTTTCCCCCTTATGGAGTTGTGGTGTCGTTTAATTTCTGTTATCCAATTCAGCCGTGTCTTTGCTTGTCATCTTGATTTGTTTTTGTTTCTTTGCTTCCTTTGAGATTAGATGGGGTTTTTTTTTTTTTATAAGCCCCTTAGGTTTTTTTTTTTATCACACCTGGATGCATTTGTATTTCTCTCTCTCCTCTTTCGGCGTTTCTATCATAAATATATGCAAATAAATATATTAAATTGTAAAAGGGTGTCATAATTTTTACTGTTGCGTGCTTTCCCATCCAGAGTTCTGCCTCCAAATGTATATGCTTTCTGGTTTGTGGCATGCACTCTAACAAGGCCTGTATGGTTTAAGTGCTATGTAACTCGGAGTGCCCAAATCTGCCATGACCGTCCCAGACAGCCATCAGATGACCAGCACAACACCAGGAAGACAGAGTCACAGCCATATGCCAGTGCCTGGTTTGAGGCACCAGGGACACTGAAAGCCAACCAGCCCTCTGTCACACTGAGTTTAGAGGTTAGTATCACATCCTCCTGCGTTTGCTTCCTAGAAACGGTTGTACGGATGCTGTAGATAAGTGTCTGGGTCATATAGTCATATAAATAAATGTCCATTTTGCTACTCTCTTATCGTTGATACAACGCAGTATCGATTCGACCTATAGCCAGTTCATGAAAGCTTTTACATTCGCTGTTCTGTCTGGTAGGTCTTTCCCCCCCAAAAAAAATCCTCTGGTGCACACAAAGTGATGCGTTTTATGTTTCCGGCAGCAGCAGTTTGTTTAGAAGAAATAGAAGAAGAACTAGATCGCATAAAAGAGCGGCAACTACAGAAACCTCATTAACAGATAATCCAAGGAAAAAGACGTCACAGCACCGCCCACACTGTTTGAATGACAGGTGAAGAATCTGGGAAGTGCAGTGCAAAAACATACAACAATGACCATTTATCACTAAATATGTTGCTAAAAAATTTTAAAAAAATAAGAATCCCACAGATTACCACATTAAGAGAGATTCACTGTGTAAACCTTGACCCTGTCTGTGCAGTCAGTTTCTCCACTGCTGTGATATAAATAACATCTGTTGCTTTCTAGATTAATGAAATGCCATTCGTTTTTGTACGGCATGAAAAACAACTTCCACAGACTTGAAAATTGCCTGAGCTAAGATAATCCATCACAGTAAACATTAAGCCTTCGTTTTGTTTTGTCAAACTTTCTCTGTTTTATCGTTATGCCACTGTGCCCGAGTTGAGAGTTTTCATATCTGGGTGCACATTACGTTACGCTCGGCTTCTTGTCAATCACCTGACACCCACAGGGAGAAATGGAAGTCTCCGCCAGGAAAAAAAATCCCTCTCGCTTTACAAACTTTACTGTCACATCCATGTCTTCTTTTTCGGGACATCTTTGTTAGCGAGGACAGCAGTTAATGTTGAGTTAGGTTTGATACCGTGAAGTTTGTGTTTTAAAAATGAGGAAAAATGAGTAAATGTAAAAAAAAAAAGAAAAAAAAAGCTAATTGCATACAGCATGCATTGCAAAAGGACTGGGGGAAATGTAAACTGGGATATAATGGGCTATAACTGTAAATGACTGCTATTCTCCTTTAAGACAATTTCAGTAGTGCCATGTATGTATATCCTATGATCTTTTGACTGTTTTTATTGTGTTTTGTGTTGTATTTCAAGTTATTGTTATTTTGCCTTCCAACAAGGCCAAGTATCACTTTCTTGTGCTATCTGCGGTCAAATATACATGATTTTTTTTTGGTTTTGTTTTTTTCAGGTAATTTTCTATTTCTGAAATCAAAAACAAAACTTAATTCTTACCAAGCGTCTCCTCTCCTCTTCGACAGTATTCAGCAGCTGGGAGAATTCTTTGAATGACTGGGCTGAAAAACAATAATAACAATAACAAGAAAGATTATTTATGTAACGCCATATTAAGGGTGAAATATATGTGTGTAGCCATTAAACGCGTGAGCATGTATGACAACGATGCACAAGAGGTCAATATGGCCACCAGTTGAGCAAATACCCACAGATCCACTGCATTACACTGCGTTATTGCGTTCAGTTGATGGAGGGTGTAAAAGAGTCACTGGCTCAGTCATTAAGCATCAGATGTTCCTGGCACCCCTCAAGGCCCGTAGCATGGCGTTAAAATGTTTATTTTCACTGCAGCTTCAGAGCTTTCAGCGCAGCACATCTCTGAACCTAATAAAATCATGCAGCTGTCCAATTTAAAACCCAGACTGGCAGTAAAAAACAACACTTTCATTGAATGGAACCCATTGATTGCTTCCCTTTATTTTCTTCACCTGCTACGCTGTACAATACACTGCTGCGGTGCAGGGGACGCCGATGCGGGAGAGATATGTTCGCACCATCTGCGCTGCACCGCGACAGTAGCCCATATTCCATTCTGCAGGGCCGGATGAATTCAGCATACAGTACATCGAGGCTTATCTGGCAGTGAACTGTGCCTTGATAGCTTCACAGCTTCATTAAATACGGGGCCAGATACGAAGTGGCCTCTGTTGGTCAGCCCCTGTGTCACCCCGTGTCCGGCCATTTAGCAGCGGTCGAGCTGTGTGCTTGCCAACACAGTAACATCATTATCAGCCACGGCGGCCTGGCATGAGGGCCCATGCATCATCTCAGACACTTTTGTCCATTTACACACCAAAGCTTTTAAAGACCAGGGAGCAATGATTTTGTGCCAGTGATCCTGCAGGCAGGCTGGCCTCCTATTAACGCCACTAGCTCCTTTATCAACGGCACAAACCTCTCAGGGGGTAAAGGGCACAGCTGGAGCCGTTGATGGGACAAGATTAGACTCTGAAGAAAGGAAATGGGAGTCAAAGTGGGGTTACAGCTTGCATATCATTCACTGGTAAATGGAGGAAAGGCAATAGACCTGATAAATCGCTGAACAAAATAAATTTCACCCACCTCCAGAGATTGCTGTTGAAACGATGAACATTTATATGCTATATGTTGGCTAAATGTAATAATAATACTAAACGTAATAATAATAAGTTATCTATATCACTTTTCATCCCTCTGGACAAGATGGAGTAAAGCTATAAATTCATTGTTGAAATAATTATATATAATAATAAGTATATAACTATATATACTTAATAATTATATATACATTTTGCTTGCCTGCTAAAAGAAGATCTGTACATGGGAAGGTATAGTGTTTCCCACCAGTATGGGTTTAATGGTTTAAAGGTCCAAAGGTTCCCTTTCTATTTGATATTCAGCTTTTTAGTTCTAGATTTTGAGCTCATCTGACTCCACTACAGTCTGAACACTTGAGAGACTAAAGGAATGACCTTCTGAGACAAGGGCCTATAACTTCTCCAAAAATTAAAATTTCTATAGCCACATCAATCTTTTGGCCCCATTGATTCCTAGATAACTGGTGTGGAATGTGAATGTCACTCCAGGAAGTCATAGAGAGAAATCAATAAAAGGTCAGGTGAACCCGTCTGGCAGCGTACAGGATCCTGATGTTATGTGGGGAAGTTGGGAGCATCAAAGTGAACTATACCAGTGCTGCATCAAGATGATGGCTGGCATTCGCGCAAGGGTCTGGCCATGTCAGTCAGAAAGCTCAGTTTCATTGATGACTAGATTGATTTCAACAGGCTATTACATTTTTTCCTCAAATAGTAATCATGGCCTTTTCTCTCTGAGATGGTGAGGAAACAAAGCAGTGTGGCCTACGGTGTGAGAGAAAAGCATTTCACTTTAAGGAGATATCGAACCCAAAAACTCAATTCTTACACACAAAATAGCATACTTGGTGCAGTTATGGTGCAGGGAATAGTGTGTTGTGGATACAAGGAATCTCAAAAATTTTAAAATTACACATATTACATGAACCCATCAAATCATTCCACTACTAGTGTTTGAACACTGATTGTGCCTGTGTTGCAGCCACGGAGGTCCTGACTAAAGACCCACCAAATTAATTCGCCACTGCCTGCATTAGACAGTCAATAAAATGCTTCCCAACAGATGCCCGCGCCTCTGTCATTTAAGCCCGCTCCACAATGCCAGCAGTCTGCACTATAAATACCGGGCAGGTCCAACTGGATAACAGGTGGGCAGCCAAATATCCGCTGTTCAATCTGAGATCAACAGCGCTCTTGATAGGAGGCCAGGGAAAAGGGTGCACCGCTTCAAATTAAAGCATGCTAGATCCTAATGAGGCCTGGATTTGGGTGTGGGTTTCCCCAATAAGCATAATTGGTCTTCTCTTCAACCCGGCCTACCACACAGCCTCTGCAGCTTTGTTTCATTACGCATTCGCATGAACATTACAGCCTCATGTGGAGGAGGTTCATATCCAGTCGAGGCCACACAGATGGACAGTGATTCAGCAGTCTCCAGATCCACAGAGCGAAGGACTCAAGCTGGGGATAATGAGCAGTGCAAAAAAAAAAAAAAAGAAGAAGCGGAAGAAGAGGCCAGACTGGGAGTCCTGCCCATTAGAGCCAGAGAAGCCTTCTGCACAGCTGCTTTCATATTCCTGTTGGAGGCTCGGAGGTTTCGCACCTCCATTAATCTCTGACACTGATCACAATTAGTGCCTTTGATCTCTTAAAGGCATGAAAAAAGATACAGGGGAAGCATCATAAGCAAATCAATAGCATTAATTATACATGCAATGCAGACAATCGCAAGATCTATACTCATGAAGCAGATCTCCCTTTCCAGGAATTAGTATGCTAAACTTTTCCCACTGAGTCTGGTAAATCCTTTCTGGTAACACTTTACAATAGTCTTATTCCTGTGTATTCACCTGTGTACTAACACATGGAAAAATATTGTAAATTGTAAATACACAGTTATAAGTGCAGTGATGCGCTTTACTTTAATGAAGTCATTCCAACTTAACAACCAGTAAGTACACTGTACTGTTCTAATGCATTACATTACATTCTATTGCCTTATTTTGTATTTTGTGGCAGGTTTGCCAGTGTTTGTGACCAGAATTTATAAATTCATAAGACTAAAGGTAACACTGCACTGAAGTACTATTCCTGCAACCACTAGTGCATTGGGCTGTGAACATATTTGTCAAATCCAACTGATTTGAATTTGTCCTGTATATATACGATATAGTTTTATAATAAAAAGTTGAGCGCTGCATATTTTGAATAACCTTTTTCAAGACCAATGCACCGACAACCCACAGATCCTGTACTTCTGTGAGGGTCCATGTTAACACTGTAAAGACAGGAGCACGGGCATGTTCTGCAGGATGTAAGCTTTCCCCACTGAAACTCAAGAATCACCTTTGTTTCAAAAAACATGTGGTGATGTATGCATGAATAACTTTAATAAAAAAAACAGTTGGCTGCTGCCCAAAAGTTTATCACAACTTGAAAATGCCAGAATAACTTGGGAAACAAAATTGAATAGAAATGCTCAGTCCAATTTACTTAATTTTCTGTTGCCAAATAATCAAACATTACTTCATATATTATAACCTATCACTTTAGTGCTCAGTGAGGCACAATATTACATTAATTCAGTAAAGAAAAGAATGGGAAACGGCACTTAACTCTGCACTTCTTATGTCAGGTGCCAGAACACTTTTGTACTTAGTACATTATGTTTGAATGACACTTTGAAGTTACATTGCATTGTGACAGCGTTGTAAATACAGTACATATTAAGATTTTCATCAAGTACCTACACAGCAATATTGTGTACTTACAATACTTTTCCATAGGCTAGTACACAGGTTAATACCCTGGAATAAAGCCATTGTAAAGTGTTACCACCTTTCTCTTTTCCCTTTACTGCTTTTTATTGATATAAAATTGCTCCAAGATAATAATATCACATCATATTTTGCGTACTTGGTCCAGGACCGGGGGATATTGGCTCTCATGTTATGTCTGAGGAGAACAGCCAAGACGCTCCCCAGAGAATCCTTACGGAAATGCCAGGGAAAAGGTCATGATTGAGGTGACAGTCCAACTAATTGGGAAGAGCAGAGAGGAAGGAGATGAAAGATTGGGAGGAGAGAGAAACCCTCCTGGGCCCGGCCTTAACGACACTTACCGATATTCACCTCGTCATCTGTTTCTGCATCACCTATGCACTCGAACTGGAACTCCTGCAGGGACTGGGAGAACTTCTGGACCGCAGCAGACAGATCTGGAAAATGAGAGGGTCTGTGCATTAGAAATAAAGCATTGCACAGCTGTATTGCACATGGAAGGTTTGTCTGCAAAGCACATGGCTCCATGGGACGAAGCTGGATGAAGCTTCCTTGTCACATACGTGCAATGGATACACGCATTATACCAAAGCCATCCATGAGCTGCTGAGCGCAGGTAAAGAGGGTAGTGATGTGTGGGTCCGCTTATGACCCGCAGGTCCGGCGGTTGCACCAGCATGTCAAGGCAGGCTTTGGATCAGAAAAATCCTTTTTGATTAAAGAGTGGTTGCCGGCAAGGCGCTTTATGTGAGAGGAAAAAGTGCATTAGAAAAATAGCTTAATAAATCATCCCTTTGCAAAGGTTATCTTAATCTGGTTTTGTTCTTGTTCTCTGGCAATTTTGTAAGAGCAGAGTTGGCCCTGTGTAAGTGGCCAGCACCTCAGTGAGCATCTCAATTTATACAGGCAGCAATCCTTTCCTTTCCTCATCACCATGTTTCAAAGTGAACCCTGAACTTATTTGCCTCCAGCATTTGAGTTCACTATTAGTTTTAGCCACAATTGTAAAATCGTGGAATTTCTCCAAGAAAATGACAATGTCATTTATGAAGCTGTTGAGACTGTTAACTTAACAACTTCTGGCAGCAAAGAGTGCACTTTTATGTCCTGCTGACTGTCCAATTTCATGCCCACTGACATTCATAGAATAGCAGTTTATAAGTGATTGATTGCAATATTTCGTTTATCACTTGTCCATTGATCATAATACCGAGGTCTGTCCAGCAAGATTAAGCCCAGCATGAGTTGTCTAACCTTTCTGTCAGAAAATGATGCAGTAGACATCGAGAGTTAAAAATCCACCCTCAGATACTCGTACACTCATAGATATCATCAATTTATGTTGTTCAGTGCATCCCAGTTTGTGATGAAGTGTTATGAAGTGCTAATTTACTTTTTCGGCATACCCACTTTCCCCCAACCTGCCTCATCAACTTCTACTTCGGTTAATGAGTTCCTACATTTCCCAGAATGACTTTCGACACCCGCCAAACAAAAAGGCGTGGACTTGTTGCATTCAGCTTTAGGTTCTACCGATAGGAGGAGAGAACGATACCCATAGAGTTTTTCCAGTCAAGAAAAAGAGAGAGTCGCCCTTTACTCAAAAAGCAACGTGTCTTGTGTGGCTGCATTGCATTATAGTCTATTGAGTCTACTGTTGTGGGGGAGAAATTGGTCTCTCTGCTTCTTCTATGATGGATTTCTCCCTGCATGACTGTTGAATGTCTGTGCAAAATGATGAGTCTACAAACAAGACTTTGCTCTTTGATTTTGAGAGGCTGAAACTAAAAACCTGACGTTCATGTTTTAGATGGATGGATTTTTTTCTGCTATCAAACTCGATTGTAGCTGTTGGAAATATCTCAACATGACATCACATCACCTGCGTTTGGCCAGTTGTCCACGGGGGAAAAAGAAAAAACACACACCACAAAACAAGAAAATGGGCCGAGAAATGGAAGGTACATCGCCAATAGCTGTTTTTAACTGTTAATGTGTTTTAGGGCTGATTTTTTTTTCCTCTAAGAGAAAGAAGGATGCCTTGTGAAGTGTAAAAGATGATGACAGGACTGGTGGTTTGACAGGACTTTTACAGGACTTCAATTCTTTCCAATTAGGCTACATAAAGGCACCACCTGTAATTGCAGTGCTGCTCAACAACAGTGATTCATGGGATATTTTTCCTCTTTGAAATTGCCTGAGCTTTCATACAATGACGAACAGTACACGGCTGCTGAACAAGAATTTAATATGTATTTTGAGGCTATAAAAGTTTGGTTCTCTTTTTTTTATTTTTTTATAAACACTGGTGTAAAATTTACCTGTATTTGGAGGTACAATGGGTTAAGAAAGTTCTAAAAAATCATTTCAAACTATCAAACTTTTTGAGAAAATAAACAAACTTTACCCAATAATTTCCTGGTAAAATAAATTCTGGATTGAAGCAAGTCCTAAAAGCATGCAGACACATGAACCCTACAATGATTTGCATGCCAAACATCAGGTACATGTGTAGGAAAATGATCTGATTTCAGACAGATTCTCAAGGAAACAGATCATATTTGGAGGAAAAGCAATTAGGCTGCTTTTTTTTTAAAGGCACGGGGCTAAGTGACTACAGAGCTGACCCACGTACAGCAGACAGAGTGCATGAATCATTTGTAATTTTTTTATTATGCAACCAATTTCATAAAGGTGAGTGCGCTGTGTTAGCACTGTGAGTATGTTCTTGCTGAGGTGAATCTAACCTATGTTTACATTTACAAGTACTTTAAAGAGTGGGATGATGCTTCAGCATGCAAAGAAGCTTTTATCATTTCATAGTTCAGCTGAATTCATAATTAAAGGCAAAAGAACAAGTGAGATTCTGAAACACTCTGACATTTTAGTTTTCAGCCTACACAGTTGAAATTTACAGAGCGAGACACGCATTTTCCTCATATCCATTGTTGACAGTGAGTCACCAACAGCTTCTCTCTCTTTCTTATCTCATCAGCAGTCGTATCTTCAGCTCAGAGAACTTTGAACTTAAAAGACACCTGTCTGCAAAGTATGTTTGTACACAACAAGATAATATATACACGGTAGACACTGAAACTTATGTGTTAGTGTGACAGAAAAATCATTAATTAGAAGAACTGGAGTTTGTAAGGTGTTTTCAAATTGTACTTTGAAAGTCTGGATCAAAACAAAGACTCAAAAGTCAGTTTTTCTGCAGCTTTAATTACCACATCACAAATAGCAAATCAAGCTGTACAGATGAAGCAGTTTAATTGAGATCAAAATGTTACATGTTACAATGTCTCAAAAAAAAGTTAATGTAATTATGTCTGTTTCAATGTACCATTCATTATTTTCACAAATATCAGAAAATGCTAGGAGAAATAACATATATATGGTACTGCATGCTGCTGTTCTATAATATTAATCATTTTACTGAAACTAATTATATTCCTTTCAGTATTACCTTCCTCATTATCTAAATTAGTGAAAAAACAACCTCTCTCATCTAAATTACATTCTGAGGGTGTGAGTCACAAGACCTCTCAGGGACTTATTACTCCCTGTCATTAGTCCCTATTATTAGTCCCTATGGGACGGAGAGAGAAACCTGTTTGGAAAGAAATACTGACTAGTTTTAAACACTGTCTTCATTACTTCTTTTAAATTCCAAATGGTGACATCTTGGTCAGAGGCCACACATATTTTTAGTAACATTTTAGAGCCTATATGCTTTTAGCAAGCTCTTTGGCAGGTTTCTCAAAAATAATCCCACAAACATAACAACATAATGAATATCATAATGTTTGACTTGCTGTCACCATAAATAAAGTATATTATTGTATGTAATGCAGATCCTTTTTGGAATAAAAAAATACAACTTTAATAATCAATTCACCGATTCTCAAGTAATATTTAATTGTTTGTTTTCTTTTAACTTAGGATTTAATACAGGAACTTACTAACTTCCTCATTTTTGATGCTTGACTTGTTAAAACTGTCGATACACAACAATTTTGTGTATTATTAGACATTATATATATATATATTATAAGCCTTGCAGGCTTGTCCATTGGAGGCAATGTCGACAGTGGATAGTGTGTGGTGACTTAAACTGCTCCTACTGTGGCAATCATAGTTTATCTAAGTAGCAGGCATCCCAAATTACAAACTGGCCTTAAAAGCCCTCAAAAATCAATGCTGTCACCCCTGGAAACATAAAGTGCTTGGAGAGCTTAATAAAAAAAGAACCATGCTATATTTGTCTATGAGCTACCTTTTCTCTACCTAACAGCAAGCATTCTGTTATATTGTATTTCAGTGTATTTCAGTTATTGGTAAGAATAGAGTGGCAAGGCAAGATTTTTTTTTTTACTCAATAACTGTGAGTGAGATTGAAAGGCTTTTACAGACAGCTACTGTATCTTGATGGTGTATTTTTGAACACTTGTACATGTTTTAGTAGCACGGTGTCACTCAGTGGAACTTTCCAGAAGACGTATTGTGCTGGTGCTGTGCTCCTATCATTCCTGCTTTGACTCTAAAGCTGCTGATTTGAGATCAATACCTAGCTGCAGTTGTCTGGATGTGCTCACAGGACCATCAATAATAAATGATCTTTTAGCTCTTTCAGACAGGCCCCAACTCCGCCGAACGGACCTGCGCCTTCAACTGCTCGCATAGTTCTCCTAAGCCACCAAAAACAAAGAAGGAAATGAGCACAACTCATGGAAAAGGCTGCATCTTTATTGCACTACCTTGGACTCACCTTAAGAAAAAAACACACCCTTGATTTTATTGATGGTGTATTTCCCATATCCATCTGAGCGTTGCGTTCTCATACCCAATAGCCCTCTTTGCAATAACTCGACGATAATAGCATAGCAAGCGATCCAATGTAATGTCTTAGAGCCACTCAACAACACACCTATTACTCTGTAGCAAGGTAGCATCGTTGTTTTTTTCTTATTTTCAACAGAAAAGACATTACAATGAAGACAATGAACTCTGTGCAGCTTGAAAGCTATCTGCCTCATCATTACTGAGGCCTCTGCATGACTAAAAATATCTCTCAAGGCTTTGTATCTGTTTATTATCTCTTGCAAAGACACTCTGTAGCGCAAAGGTACTAAAATGTGCCTTAATTTGCTTACCTCAGAATTCAAGGGAGAACCTGCTAAAACCATAATTGTATCAATTGTGCAAAAAAGGAGATCCAAGCAATATTTCTGATTGGATGAATAGGCATTTTTACCACAGCGTCACGGTTTTCAAGAGCCAACTTCATGTCAGTCAGTCATGATGGAACACTTCACTCCTCTATCAAACTTTAATGTGGTAAAACTCATTTTGTACTAATCGAGTCCTTTATTGAGCACTGTACAGGAAGAAAAGTTGCATTGTTGTCAGAGTTTAACTTAAACTCTAGGGGCCGTGTCCACCAAACTCCTGTGTCTGAAGCACTGCTCATCAATGTCACTTCAGAGTTCTACCAACCAATAAGGATGAAGCAGGGGCGGGACCAAGAGCCGTCACCCTGCCGTTTTGTACGTTTATCATAGCAGCACCTGGACACGCCTCAGTGCTTCAAGTGCCCAAGAGGTCGCTGGTGCACACAGCCCCTAAATCCTTATTTAGCTGCAATTCTACTGTAAGCAACTCCCATAATCCTCTTTATGTATGCAAATTAATTTTGATGATGTCAGGCGCCATACTTCTGGTTTCTTAATCTCTTCGTTTGCATGGATTGCTGTGATACAATGTATGTCGATATAAATATTAGATAGATAGACTCAACGGTAGCCTAGACATGGTTAATTTCTGTGTTGCTTTTGACTGGGAACTGATCATTTCACCATTGATAGCATTATCTGATCGATTTTGTGTTAATTTTGTGTTGATAATGTCAGCTTGTTAGCTAACCATCACTGTCTCATTGTTAACCAATCTGATCAAATAGCTTATTTAGCTAGTAGTTTGCTAAATTAGCTTGCTCGTTAGCTAGCAAACAAACTTAACTGAGCTGACTCTTCTCAAGTTGTAACTCGGAGGGCTTTTGGGTTGAAAATGTTATTATTAGCCATAATGTTTTAACAGTGTAAGGTAGACATACAATGTTCCTGAGCCCATTACGCCAAAATTTCAGCTTCCCAATTGAAACCAATGAATGAATTATGATGTCCACTCACTAACTCACTATAGTACTATAGGAGTATTATACTGATTTTTTGTGTTTTTAGCCTAGCTTTTTTCCTTTGTGTTAGATTGTCCTGTTAGTTATATGTCTTGTCAGCTCTGAGCCTATAAATGAATCTACAGCCTATAACCTATTTATTGTGCCAGGAGTTCAGTTTCCTGAACAGACTGAAATGACAAAATGTGACATGATCGCCACGCCTTCTCAAAGCACCAAGCTGGGTCACAGCTTATTACGTGCTTGTTCTGAACCTATTTTTATAAGCTTGTGATTCATCTTGTAGCTTGTTGGTTCCGCTCACAGCGTACATGTGGATTTTCTGAAATGTCTATGGAGAAAACGAATGGGGAATTTACTTCCCGGGCCACTGAGGGCGAGCACGTTTCAGCTCTATAGCTAAAACCTTTGATGATGATAAGACAACACATACTCTGGCATTTAATAAATCACATTGTTGTATAAGCAGTGCTTCTATGTATGTATTTAATAAGCTATAGCCGAACGTTGCTGTGTCCTCCATAGAAAAGATCCTGAAGCTGATATAGGGAACCAGAGACAACATTCAAATCAACTGCTAATTAATTATGTCTATATGTAATTGCTCCAAATGCATCGTGGACTGTGCAGAATCTTTACTTGTTGATATCATGGCCTGAGGAAATACTCAATTCTGACTGGCTGGAAAGTCCATTACTTTTTGCACCATCATTCTAAATTAATGCACTAGCAAGGTTTGAGTATGCCATTCCAGCCATAGCCCAGACTGTCATAAAATAGCCTGAATAAATAGGTTTTCAAGTTGCCTTCATGATGAGGCTTGCTCGTGACATCCTGTTGCTGCTACCTTCAAGCTCTATGATAACTTCACAACTGCAGTAGATATTGAACATATGCGTGAATAAATATTTACACTATTTTAATTAGAACGATTCTCAAGACAGAGCTGCCACAACAATTTTCAGTTTACATGTGCAGTATTTATTCAGCTTGGGAATGGCCACAGATTGTTTTGGCTCTTTCCTCATTAGCAGTTTGATATCCAAGCAGTGCAGAGAAGGAAAAAAAAAAACTGCTCAAGTAGTTGCAAAGAAACCAACTCACTAAAAGCTATCACAAGATCGTGTAACAAAGATAAATGGAAAGAGAAAGAAGGTGTAAAGGAAGATAAATGGACAGCCCATATTCTTAACCTTTGGCAAGTAGCCAAGGGATAGGCACACTCCAAGTTATGTTGTATTTCAGCAGACTTCATGGAGGCAAGGACCCTCTGCTTCAGGTTGGGTAATTCTTAATCAATGCATCATCACATAATGTGTTATCTCAGTCAATATGTTGTTGCTTACAGCAGGTATTCTACTTTCCAATATTTAGTCTATTGTTTTTGTTTTTTTTGCTTTAATGTGTTTTTTTACCTTTTTAAGTTCTTTCTTATTTATGTATGAATTCAGTTTTTACACCACAAATCTGTCAATGTGTCCATTTTTCCAACAAACATACGGACCTATATGTTGCGATTTTTCTCCGGTTAGTACGAATGCGCTGGTAACACGTTGTATAAAAGCCCATACAGCATGTTCTTTACTATGATTACAGGTACTTCAGTGTTCACGCTTATGCTGCTCAATGCAAGTTAGCCATGTCATTACTAGCCACACTAGCCATGTCACCATCATCACAGTAAAGAATGCCCTTCATAGGCGTTATTGCTGTAATGGGACATGCAGGAGCAACCAAGATTGGCTTCCAAACTAAATAGGCAATGCAGAAAGAAAGAAAGAAAGAAAGAAAGAAAGAAAGAAAGAAACTGACACCTTAGCTGGGTGCATGGTAAGTATAGAGACTTCATGGCTTCCTACATATTTCATCTTGCTCCACTTGTCCTCTGACAGAATTTGCTATATTCCATCTTGAGTATGAGTATTGAAAAAGAGCCGTGTTGTTCAGGGAAGCAATAAAAGGAAATAAGCCTAACGTTGATAAGGTCTGAATCTCAAGATGCTATTTACCCCATGAAGTGTAACACTGAAATGAAAAGAAAAGCAAAACAGCTACTGGAGCCAGAGTAACGGACAGAAAAACACCCCAGACTTTTTAAGTTTTGACTCATGAATACACTATTTATACTGACTCCTGAAAAAAAAAAAATGTGTTCTAATTTAAGTTCAACCGGCATTTTATCTCACCTTGTATGCAATTTTCTCATGCCGCACTTAATCAGAAGTAATTATTCTTCACGCAGCGGGCGTGCACAACGGGGCAACAGAAAGAACAATTGTTATGGTGTAGCCGCAGTCCGGGTTTTAATCAAAGAAGAGCGCTCGGACCACCCAGCCAGGACATGGTTGGATGGAGCAGCTAGCCTAGTTAACTCAGCGCCCAGTGTGTGAGATGTGAGAGAGGACTGTGGTTGCCAGTCACCACACATCACAGCCCCCTGGGTACACCCTTTATCTCGTCTCCAGGGCAACCACATACTACCGCATTCCATCTGCTGACAACCCCTGACAAAACACAGACAACACTGCAGCATAGTCTGCAGTTTTCCTGAAAAGAGCTGATATGTATGCTTACTACAGTACCAGCTATTAAGACATAAAACATCATGGAGGAACATGCATAAGCTTTGCAACAGAAATTCTGATTTCCATAGATTTTGGGGTTGGAATTATAAGATTCTGTCTGACCAAAATTGAGTTATCCATATATTCATGATGTTTGGATGCTACTTAATGCTTTTGGGGGTTAAATATTGAAAAAGATAGAAAGTACATAACAGTTTTGCCAGATGAGATGTGAAATCTTTGATGCTCAGTACCTCAGACCTGCACTCCACACAGATTGAACCGTACAATTTCAAGCTCACAAAATATACGAAGCGTTTTAAAAGGTTCCCTCAGTCTGTTGACTGGCACATGTTGAGACATGCTTGAAGACCGTCAGCATGTAGGTTACTACTCTTCCAGCACCTCGTATTATGTTCCAGCCATGTTCGTCACCAGACTAATTGTTGTGGTAGCAGACACGGTGTGGTAGGCAGCAGCGTCCTTGCATGTGCTTTCACTCCTAGGAATCTCCTAAGGCGTATTAATGAAATGCTTTAACACAAATTAGTGCACAAAAGCTTTTAAAACCTCTAGCCAAAGGCATAAATGCTCTCCATAAGAAAAGAAAAAAAAACAAGTGTGCACAAAAAAAGAATTCATCGCAGCTTTTGCTAAATAGCTAACGTTCACATATGCAGCATATTGTCTCTCTAGTGTTTGTTTACAAAGTACATTCATAGTGTCAAGCCTTTTCTATACCTCTCTGTCTGCCAAAAACAGCCTGCAACAATGGATTTCTTTTGTAGATAGTATGTAACACAGCGTATTGTCTCTCTGTACATCACAATCTCAGAGAGCGGTGAGAAACACCACGGCTACTTTATCTCGTCAGCGAGACACCGCTGATTCGAGATGAGAAGGTCTTCAAAGGGGAACGCTTCTATGCACCCAGCTTAACGAGAGACAGGGGATCTCTTTGATGCAACAGTAGGGTGCATTGTGCCACTTTGATTCTATTTGGGGGGATTGTGATAGGGGGAGCAACGCTTCAGGTAAGGCCTCTTCCACCTGCTTACAATTACGCTTCGCCCGTCAGCCACCCAGCAGGGGAGGAGCAGAGCCGCACTCCCGGAGCATACAGAGTGTTTCCCACCGCCAGGCGCTACACCCAAAACAATACCTTGTGTAATAACTCCGCTCTCACCGCTGTGGTAGGAGGGAGTCACATTAAGAGGCACTTGGTCAACCTGCTAACTCATTCTACAGCGACGGAGGGGGTCTAAATAAATAAATAAAATGAAAATAAAATGAAAATATGACTGAATAAAACATGAAAGGAAGTGAGTACAAAGCACAGTCTCGGGGGTGCAGTGATATGTGCAGTATATACTGTGTTGCTTACTCTGATTATGCAGTAGGACGAAGTTTTGCTTGGCTGTGATTGAGAGTTACAGTAAGTGGATTTAATACCGAAACTGTGGGGAACAGTAATCAGACCGCTTCCTTCCTTCTACTAACTTCCAATACGCCATACGCCCTACACACACAGTTACACTTCCTTGGGTTTTCCCAATATAGAGAAGTGTAATGACGTGTTTGAGATTCAGGCTTACATTCTCTTAACCGGGGGGGTTAAGATAAACCTAGGGTTAATAAAGTGTGTGAAAAGAGGTTAAGACAACCCAGGGTTAAGAGATAACCCTAGATTAAGAATGCACAGCGTGAAAAGTTGAGCGCTTGAGAAGGTGGAATAAATCTAGCAGAGTGTGTCCAAAATCAATGCTACTTTTCTGTCTTATAATAATCTAAAATTAGTTGCCTATATTGCAATCTATGAATATGAACTAACTGCTAAAAATCTGTTAAACGCAATAAATTGTGTTAATCCTGTACACTTCAACACAGATCACATCAAATTTCATCCAGGGTTTAAGAGATAAGTGAACTTCCATAAAATAAACCCATTTCCACAAATAATAAAGACTATCCAAATACGCTGTGATGAGACAGGGATCACTAAGGATCAAAATCTGACGGCGAGATATCTGCATTTTGTTCAGCTATCTGCATAGATTGAAGACATCAGCAGTGCATCTTTGATATGAAGTTGATGTGAGGCTCCAGCCTATTCTTAAGCTCAATAGAAAAAGATCAAAGTTATTAGCCCCTCAGTTCTGTTGAAATGAAAAAAGCCAGGCAGGCCAGCCAACATCATTTATCAAAAAGTCTATAGCCTTTAGCCCGAGCTGAGATAGATTTTTCCAGAAGGGCGAGGAAACACAGACAGCACATCTCACACCACTTTTAGCGAAGATAAAACCTGTCCCAATCTGAAACAGACAGCAGTCAGAAACAAATTTTGTAATTTGAATGTTCTATTAATTTTTTCATGGGAATTTATACAAAAATTAGACTTTACAAATCTTCCATTTTTCTAAGCAGCCTTCTTGCTGTAATCAAGGCATGTACAATTAGGCTGAACCAATTTCCCAGAATTAAAGGCTTTTTCTTTTTTTTGTAAAGAGGCGTACAAAACGCATTTAAAACCCTCGTTCCCCAAACACTTTCCAATAATACAAACTTGGCAACTCATGGGTCCAGGCGCTGGAGACTGTTTATTTAAATATTTCTAACGCACCATCCAAATTTAGAGTTTAGCATCTGCGTAGGCTAAGTCTGAGTATCTTTCCCAACACGTCTCCTCTCTATCAGAACAATGTACGCCAGAATCTATGACAGTTGACCCGACAGGTCATGTGTATACCAAAATAAATTCACTGCAAGACTATGGCTATGTGGCTCAATCCTGGTCTAGTGTGAGCAAAATATCTCAGCATTGTATACTGAAGGAAAAGCCTCTTGGCTCAAGTGAAAGGAACATTTCTAAACAGTCTCCGCTGCCATCACACTCTGTTAACACTGAGCTATCTGCTTAGTTTAAATGGACTGCACATGGCGTGTAAAAAAAATATCATACAATTCATTTACATTGAGAGAAAAATAGAATACATGTGAATGATGCTACGGTGTATGCGTATGTAGCATGTTGCCACGTGGAGGAGAAACACACTGGCACCACCTTATCGTTTTCTAGACTTAACTACAGAGACGACAAAAGCAAAAAGAGACGGACGACGGCGGGCATGAGAATGGTGTGCCTGGTGTGACAATCACTTTGAGTGACAGGGCAACAGCAGACTACTTCAGAAAATACCTCAATCTGGAGTCTAACACATTTCCCTGCACAGTCTGAGGGGAAGCAGCGGTACCGAGCTTTTAGGAATACGGCGTCTAATCCTTTTTATCAAAATCTGTCCACAAAATACCCGAGTCCCTCGCAGTGCCGCTTGGACCGCGCTCGCCCGCTTTGCTCTGCGTTATTGCTAAACCAGTCACATAATGTACTCCTGTACTTCATTTCCATTACACGAGTTCAAATTCATCAGAGTAGTCAAAGCAGCAGTACATTATAATGTATAATCCTGGCTGCAACACACACTCTGCCTTACGGTTACAGTCCGACAGACACAGGCTGACACACACACACACACACGCAGATACACACACCCACACACCAGACCAGAGTGATGTCAGGCCGAATGCTATCTGAGGGAGGATGGGGGATGGTTATACAAGCATGTTTACAGGACATTTCCTGTGGCTGAGCCTTGGGAGCATCATCTGTCCTCAGACAAACAAACACGCAGAGTTCCCAAAGCTGTGCGAAGCCACTTTTGACATGAAGCCCACACGTCGTATATTGATTTAATAAAATACCAGCCACTAATTAGAGCTATATTAATCTGCATGAAACCCTCAAACTTACAGTATGCGGGCGCAGTCGGAAAACATGTAAAGATGCCGTTTTAAAGCCGAAGCTGGATACTGAATACTAGTATTTATAATAACAACCCCATGTGCGTCAACCGTTCATTACTGGATATGAGCGAGGGAGGAAGCCGGTTCAGGGAACAGGCATGGGCAGGTGGCAGATACACAGTAAGCTAACATAATAATGTGGTATCTTCCAGTTTAGGCAAAGCTACTCTGCGTCTGTTTAGCTATCTTGGGATTAATGAAACACTATGATTCATCAGTTTTCTTGAGAGCGTGATGAGTATACCAAACCACGAATTGTGAATTGTGAAATGTGAAATGTGAAATGCACGACACACCTTAAATTTGAGTTCTATTTTAGCCGTGCAGAAATTATAGGCTTACAGACCTAGACGGCAGATATCGGGAGGAAGGGCAGTGACGCACCGTTTCCTACATTACGTGGCTTACCTGTTATAGCCATGAGGCAAGTGATAAGCGGTGTGCTCATTGTTTTACAAATTGTGTGTGAAGGACGCCAGCTATCACCCCAAGGGCTGCCCGAGTCTGAGTGGCTCTCTGTGGATTCCTTCACTACACTGTGGGCCTTCAGCACTCACTCACCACCAATGTTTTTCTGAATATCCGTCAATGTCATTAGATTTTTTAACCATATTATACATGTTCTATAGCAATAATGGAATACACCACACAGCAGGCTACTAGTTAGTGGATCACTGATGGGTGAATGCTTTCATTATGTTACAAACCAAGGCCAGAACAGCTCCTAACCATAAAAGTTGACTATATGAGTTCAATTTGACTTACTTACTTGGGGAGAAGCTGCACTGGGAGACATAGTTAGATTTTATTACCTCCAAAATTACCTGTATTCCCTCACTTATTGTCACCTACTCGCACCCAAACCAAAGCTTTTCTCACCTCTATAAATAGCCTATTAATGTCAAAAAAATGCACCAGTGAGGCAATTCTCTGATTTCCAAAGTACCAAACTAGGTGCGATACAATCATGTACTAACTGGCTTTCTGGGCGGCCCCAAGTTCCTTTGACATGACTTTACCAACCAGCCTTTTCCCAACAGTGGCTGGCACATCCCAAAATTCCCCCCACCACTTCGACTATTTTACCAGATCGCTTTTACACGATACACTTTTACAAGAGAACTGGACCTTCCAATGATGTTTGATTAGCCGTGCAAGTGGGCGGCAGAGTAGACAAACTTACCAACCAGCCGAAACCTATCATTATTTTGCTGGTGGCTGGGGTTTTTCCCACCCTGGTAACAAAGGGATAATTAGGTTCTTTAGTGTATTCAATTACTGCAGTCAAACGGGGGGAATAATAAAAATCAGCAGTTGTTATTTACACCAGGTGTGAACAGCAAGTGAACGCTGTTTACAGCAGCTGCAGATAGTAAGCGAATGTTACTTGGACCCTGGACAAATTAGCCACACTGATAAAATACCAACAGTCAGTGGGATTTGGGGAATGTTTACAGACTAGAGCAGGTTCCTCATCATGACCATCAACAGATTTAATACAGTGGAGGTGCAGACAGGCAAAGATGGTTTACTAAGAACAGACTACTATGTTTTCTCTTTTATACCAGTATCCACACATGTAGAAAAGGTATATAATATTGATAAATTAATACTATTCCAAAAAAGCTTTATTGGCATGACAGGAAATTATGAGAAAGAAACAAAGCCTCTGTTTTGTCCCTATAGAGCCAAGCCTGATGCCACCTTTCTTCACTGTCTCCATGTTTATTACATGGTCATTCGGCCGTAGCCTGTTCCTGCCGCACTGTTGGCATCTTGGGTATGAGAGAACCGACCGTCAGCTCTGCCACTGTAATGGTTTTCGTCAAATTTGTCAACATCATTACATTGATAATCCTATTAGTATGGCATTAACGCAATGTACCATACAGGAATAGTTGGCAGCTCACTGATGACTACAGAAACCAAAGCCAGAACAGTTTCTAACCGCACCTGATTTTATTTGAAACTTGGGACCTGATTTCTTCAAATCTTACTTAACCAGAAAAACCGACTAGGGAAAAATTGCAGGGGGAATCATAATTACACACCTGGGAGCTGCCCAGTACAGCTACAGTACTGTAATGCGTAAAACCATTCACAAGTAATGTATTAACATGAAAATCAACCCCGGCTCAACTGGCTTAGTCCACAATGACAGCGACTGGGAAGACCAGTGAATTATGGTATAATACCCGATTTTGAAACATGAGATTATTATTAATCAAAAAAAGATCCGTTATAAAAAGGTCTTCCAGTAATGTCACCACTGATGGTGGGTCATAAACCCTCTGTGGTGTCCCAAGTTAAGGAGCAGCAATAATTAACTTTTTTTTCTATCGACCCCCGAAGGAGAAATCCCCCCCCACCCTCCCCCCTTCTGAACACTAAACATACGCAGATCGCATCAGTCTTCTGAACACTAAACATATCGATATAGTCTTAGATGAGCAAACGGAAATTAACACTTTACAATTCTATAGGTGGCAGAGTTTGAGCCAAGTTTCTGAGTAATCCAATTATTTACAAGTGGAGTTTAATCACCAATTGATCTACATTGCTCATTCTGGGCCTTTTAATTTAGCAAGCTCAGAGTCCTGGTGGGGCTAAAGCACATCAGCTGGCAGCCGTGGGAGGTGGAGCCCACTATGGCCTTAGCAGCAAAATGTTCCTGGACTAATAACCCCAAACCAAGGCATAGTTTCACTTGTTACATTGACATGCACGGGGTGAAGCAGCGATTGGCCATACTCCAGTCAATAAGGTCAGGTACAATAAGGTCTTCTTCAGGTTAAGCTGTCTGCATGCACCTCTGACATCCTGCTATTGAGTATCTCTGTTTGCCATGAATAAAGCAGTTAACAGAATATTCCTGTCCGTCTGTGCTGTCCCGCCCACAGATTGAACCGTCCGCCCAAAAAACAAGCATGAAAAAGATGCAGCCAAGCATATTGAATTAAGAAGCCAGGCATCTGAACCGGGTTTCTCATAATCGGAGTACGAGCTTAACCGGGTTATTATAACCGAGTTAGGATGTTCACATACCAAAACCAGGTTACTTGAGTGACCCGGTTAACAAAGTCATTCTTGCGTCCCGATGGCTCAGTGGGCTAAGACGCGCACCATGTTAATGCGACATCTTGGGTTTGAACCCGACCCAAGACCTTTGTCGCATGTCATCTCTCTCTCTCTCCCAATCTTTCCTGTCTCTCTCAACTTTGAACTGTCTAATAAAAGAGAAAATGCCAAAAAATGAAAAAAAGAAAGTCATTCTCTGTGAATGCAAACTTAGCCAGTGAGTGAGAGATTGTATTTGTGTAGTCAGGCATGATCGGCGCCCCCTAGCATAGCAGGTCTCCTCAAGCTCACCGTGCCCTGGGACCGTAAAGCTACAAATATTCGCCTTGAGGCAGGAAAGTGTCTGCTAGTCCTGCCCTCCTCCTCCTTTGTTGGGCAAACTTGGGTTGACTCCTTAACACCATAGTCACTCAACTAAATGAGCCGTCTACTTTGAAACAGCTTATAGCCTGAGGCTGAGGTAATCTGCATCCGTAAAGCCACCACAGGCGCTGAAGAAGCAGGCGGTGAACGCAAGCAATCTGCAATAAAAAAAAACAATGCCTATCACTCGCGTGTTTGAATGGGTCTTGTATGCTGCATGTTTAGCTTTGCTGTTCTTTCGTTTATTACTGCTTTACACCACTGTTGTTGTTACTGTGACTTCCTTGCACTGCGGCTGCGCTTAATAGTCACAACCCCGTTCATCACTGGCCACGCCCACTGCAAATGGTATACAACCCAAAACATCTCAAACATTATTGAAAAGCCATTTTCAGGAATAAGAAGGGATTTGTACCAGGAAGGAGGCGGGGGGCTGGGTACAACACATTCTATTCATTTATTTATTTATATTTTAATGTGTAAAAAAAAAAGTTGCATATTGCAGCTTTAAGCCCCTGTCAATATGCCCACTCCTAGGTGGCGTTTCAACTCACTGAGTTCCCAAGCTTCATTGCACTGAGTGAGTGACTGGCCGGCCCACAACAAGTCCAGCAAAAAGCAAAAGCATGTACTGTACATGTACTGTAAGAATGCCAATGAAAAGAATGAAAAAATAAAAAGAATGCTGTTTTCTAGCAGTACATAACAAAGGTTGAATGACCTTCATGGAAAATTATTTCATTATTATTGTGCTGAGAGATGTTTTGCCCTGAATTAAATATTTGTGTCTTCTTCTTCTTCTTCTTCTCCTTCAAATCATTTCAAACACAACTGTTTGAAGATGCATATATCAAGATTTTGAACTCAAGAAAGTGTTCATTTTGAACATTTAAATGTGAGGTTAGAGGGAAATGATAGGTTTCATTCCAAAACACTGGATGTTTTTTTTCTAGCTGACATTCATCAGTCAGTATTTCAAAAGCACAAATCCTCTCAAAAATAACTATTTTTAAGCCAATAAACTGTAAGATGACTCATAACGGCAACATTAACAGTTATGCACTTCACTACAATACACTGCAGTATACTGTAGCTTTGCATGGCTATCCTATGCCAGGACAGCTGTTTCCCACCTTTCGTATATTTCTTATCTTTCTCCATTTCACACAGTTTAAACCAAACTGCCATATAGCAGAATAGGAAGCCCACTTGAATCAGCATGGAGGAATTTAGAGATTAAATTTGGAATCTGAGAGGACAATGACCGATGGAGCATCCTCATCCCAACAGTCACATAACTCCCATTCATAAAATCACTGCAGTATCTGTTTTCATTCACTTGTGATAGGTGACTTGAAAGCCCTTGAGAGGGGAAAGCATCCTTCATTAATGGGCTGAAGTGAAAGCATATTCTGGGCCTCCGCTAATGATCTCCATATGTCTGGCTGTGGCCTTATGAAACCACTAGGTATTACAGCAGCGGGTGAACCCATTCATATCATAGAAGAAGACTTGACTCTGGTCTCTACACTGGGTTCAGTCAGGCAAGCCTATACACGCATGCACATACGGGTAAATAGACATACAAAACTCCTAGAATGACTGCAACCTCCTAAACAACGTGTTAAAAATGAATTATGTGTGATTTTTATTCAATTTGAGGCTTTTTTTATTAGCAGTGAAGAGTTCCCCATTGCTTTAGACCTAGAGGCTTCTTCAAAAAGGGGCTGAACCATTCAGATACTAAGACCAGTCGACTCCAATAAGTTGTAAACATTAAGGCTTAATTTATTAGTCGCTGGAGTTTCAGGTTAGTTTCAAATACAAAGGATGTGTTATCTGTTCCCAGCAGGAGTGCAAAGGCCAGGTCGGGCTACTTACTCTTAAACGCCGTGATTAGCATATTCCCATCCTTGATAAGCTCTTTGATGAATTTATTCGTCCGCTCGAGCTCTATTTCATGGCATTTGAGCCGCTCTCTGAAATCCGGACCGTCCAGGAAAGAGTCGCTGAACTCCAAAGTGGGGAGTCCCATTGTACCTGACCGACAGAGTTCCCCTCTAAACTTCGTAACTCGGCATATAAAAGTTTTTCGTTTTCATCCCGCAGTACCGGTGTTATGCCCCCGACTCCAAGTTCCTCCAAAAAAAAAAAAAAAAAAAAAAAAAAAAGTTTTCCTGCCTCTTTCCTCTCACTTCCGCCTTGCTTTACTCTGCTTTTTCGCTGCCTGTCATAATAAATAGCGGTCGTGTGACTCCTGCTGGTTAGTTCTGGATAGTTGACAGCAGGATTATTGTAGACCTCCGACTCTATCCATCCAACTCAGAAAAGTCTATTCAGTTCATTAGAAACGCCTCGTTTAAAGCTGCCGAATAAAAGCCAAGAGCATAAAAAGAGAGAAGTTCGAGTGAGGCGCACTGGACAAATAATAGTGTAGTGTAATAATAGTGTATTTTCAAAAAAACTGAAATCCTTCAATAGGGTTACGTTGTCATAGTGAGTCATTTTACCTTGGATAAGGTAAGACTGCACTTTCACTCCAAATTTGAGCATGCAGTTTTCATCATAATGGTGAAAATAAAATGAAAATAAGTGGATAGAAATTTGTATTTGACGTTTTATTTAATAATAAAAATTGAAATTTAAGTAAAATAAGCCTCTGCACTGGTGCATGTATGTTCCAATGCTGCCTCTTCTCTAGACTGCAGATAATCATGAGCAGAACAAAATGCTATTATGCTTGTTTAGATTATCTGTCAGTTTAATTGTGGGCCTGTAAGTCAAGGGAACATGAACTTGATTAAACTAAATGTTTGTTTCACAGTTGCTTCACAAAATGTCTTTAGACTTACCAAATATTATTATTACAAATGTCCTTTCTATCTGCTTCACATCCTTACTCAGCACCCACCAAGTGAACAGAAAGATTTCTCTGTCAAACTACTAAAGTGTTCATTCAATGCCTAAAGTATAGGCACACTACACTGTGTTTGTATTTGGAGATCATTTCAATGGAAGATATTTTGAAGGGACAAACAACACAGCTGAACACTCAAAAACACAGCACAGGCTAATTGGCTGTTTCACAAGTTCACAAGTTATTTCGCTCTTTATTAATCACTGTTTAGCGCTCCACTTATCCCCTCAGATTTAATTTGAAAAATCACGTTTTGCTTCTTTTCCCCCCCAACATTTTGAGCTGCACTGCGTCACACCCTCGGTTTTGATTACACGATGCCGCTGGTTGATGATGCCACCAAGTCATGAACTGTGTGCCATGTGGAAATTATGGCCCATGATGCATCATAGTGGAATTAGTGACGGTACGAGGAGGCAGATCTGAATTAATACCTTGGTAAATGGAAGTAATTAGACTAGAGCCTAATTGGAGTCAGAGGAATTTGTCACATTCTCTTCGTGGAAGACGGAGGGATAATGATAATGATGTCACACAAATGAGTGTTTGGTAGGCGTGAAGCGGATGCTCTGTCACCAGTGGCACTAAGTCTCCTGCATGAGTCTTTTCATTTGTGCTTTACAGCATCGGGACACCAAGGAGGTTTATCTCAGAGGCAAGGAGTAAAAACAACCTCAGTGGAGTGGGGAACACTGCAGGATTGGCCGGACCCAGCGTACAGGAATGATAATCTAATGTGAATGAGTGAATTAGTGAGTTAGTTTGGCTATAATATACACATTTGATGCTATTTGGGATGTTACATTTCATTGTCTTATTTAAGTTATCTAATGTTTCAATATCAAGCAGCAAACTATAATCCACTGGTTTTCATTGGCGCTGTGCACATATTATGTTGGACCAAACTAGATGAGGGGAGATAGACCTTATTCCCCCGGTGGCCATTTTGAATTTATGTCACACTTATGGTGGGAAACTCGACAGAGCAAGTACAGCCCAGCTAAGTCATTATCATCGAGAATTTTATTTACGATTTCACAGATCCGCCACTGAAAAACGTATGGGAAACAAATGGATCTGAAGAAGCCAGAGGGACCACACGGCCATCTTGGTAGGAAAATAACAGGTGATTGATTGTAATACATCAACAGGTGATTATAATCAAATGACGGCCAATGAGCTGTGTATATTGGTAGGAAATGCATGTGACATCATGGGAATACTATGAATATTTGTCCCACTATAGCTAGCTCCTGGAATAGTCTAGTAAGCTAGTTAAAATCCCTGTTAAATTCAAGCAGTTGTTGTTGTTGTTCCCAAGATTGCTAGCTCATTTGATAACTATCTGAAATCCTTACTTATATTGAAGTAACGCTAGTTTTATGTACATGCCAATCTTATGGGGAGAGTTTCCCAACCTGAATGTGACAGAAGTTCAAAATGGCTGCCGTGAGAATATGCCCAGTCGACTGTCATGTTACTTCTGACTGGCGGACTGAGTCTCGGGTCTCAAACAACCAAACTGCCTCCGATGTGGCGGGATCAAGCCACAACAAAACGACTGTGATAAGATGGAAGTGGAACGAAAACCGGCCTCCGGCGGCGCTTGAGGAATTAACAACAGAGGCTGCGTCTGTTTTCTTCACACCTATCAGCGTTCAGCATATGCGTTCACGGTGATGAAATCTCAAAGTCTGGCAATGAAACTGAACAGAAAAGCACCAACCCGAAGTGAGTCATCGTGAGGTGTACCGATCATGGTCGCCGCTAAAAGCACATTAAAGTTGCATGTGACAAAGCCGGCCAGGGAGCGGGCCCGGTCTGCCTGTGGATATGAGGATATGTGATTACTGCGGTCTTAATAACGCCCGAGCATGCATTATCCATTTGGTGGGATGTGAGCGTGGGAGAAGCAATGGTCCAGCGATCAGGTAATTCTCCACAAAGACAGCTAAATGTGCAGCGCGATCCAGCTGTATTTTGCTTTTAAAGGAATTACGCAGAAAATGAGTCTAAAATATTGCTTTAAAACACACACCAGCGGAGACTTTTGGACGAGTGGTTAGCCGTATGAAGCATGGCTAATTGCAAAGTAAAATGGCTGCCTGTAGAGTCTTTGAGGGAAATTTGGTTTAATTAAGATGATACTCAATAGAGAAGCTCTGTCCCTGTGCTCCTCTCCTCTCCTCTCTCTTATGTGCGTTCACACATTCATATTAGTCATGCAAACATGAGTCCACACACACCGAGAAGCGGCGCACATGTCCTTTCTCTGTGACTGCACCTATGGAGACCGACCATAAAGAGACCGCCTGGAAGCGCACGCACACACACACACACACACACACACACACACACAGAGAGAGAGAGAGAGAGTACCCACACAGACTTTGTGCACACACGCTAAGTGAGTGAGACATCTTTCACATATTGTACGTGTGGGGAAAGAAATTAGATATGAGGCACACATCCTCCCACATCCTCAAGTCTCATTCTCACTGCATTAAACAGGGCAACGCCGGCCTCGCCGGACGGAGAATCAGCAGCTCAGATGGAAAAAAAGGATTTGGGTTTCATGACGGGGCCGCCGCCGTCAGATATCAATAATCCATGCAGAAAAAGCATCGATTAGCCGGCGCGGATGCGGACGAGTTATGTGCAAAGTCGAGCGACTCCTGATTAGATTTCTCCTGACATCGCTGTATCTCGCAGTTAGTGCATGTGAGAAGATGTCTGGTCTCATTATAGTGGTAGCGGTGGAGGTGGTGGTTTGGGGGAGAGGGGGGTGGGGGTGGGTGGGGTTGTTGGTTTGTAACATGCCCCCGTCGATTCCAGCTCTCTTGCTCTCATTCTACAGTAGCAGCCCTCGGGGGTACAGTTTGTTGCATCGATATAGCGAGCAGAGAAATATGAGACATTAGTGGAAACACTGTTGCACAGAGTTAAGTGCTCGGAGCAGTGTGCAGTATTACAGCTACAAAACGGGATAAACTGAGCTGGGATATTTGGTGAAAGATGACGACTGTGGGACGGGCTTCTGGGGAGGAAAAAAAGAAGTTTCTGCTCAATGCACAGCTCTCAATTTTCCATCTGAAAGTGCAGAGATGATAGAGTTTAACATGTCACACTTGACATTTGTAATAACTGGCCCGGCTGTGGCTGACACTTCTCACTATGCCGGAGGAAGACATTTCATATCCCAACATCCCCCCGTAGCCGTACAGTACACTTGTAGGCCGATGTGTCTGATGTGAGCGGCTTTTCGGAAGCGTCGCGTTAATTGTGCATCCGAGACAAACAGATACATCACACCAAAGCCTTAGATAACTAGACTTCTTCTTGTGATGGCAATTACCTCTAAATGATGTGAGCTGTTTTCCCCAATTAACAATTGACACTGCCATGCATACTCTTCATTTAAATCAGGTATTAAAGTAATTGCACAATTTCCGGGAGGCACTCAGCTTAGTTCCAGAGGAGAGCTTTTGAGAACAAGACCTGTCACTGTTTTTCCCAGCTCATGATTAATGACCCTAATTTAGAGTTTTTTTAATCCAATCAGGCTGTGACATTTCCTATCAGATCAGTCCTTCCTCATTCTCCCTTTGTTTACGTCCTGACAGTGCAATCTGCCACGGAGGCAAGTGCCGGGCGCTCATTTATGACTCGCCGTGTCCAGATGACATTTGAAAAGTTACGCGCGATTACCTCCTCTTTACACAACGAGGCATTTCTGAAGCACGCGGGCGTCCGGAGGGGCTTCCGTTTATTGCTTTTCACCGCACGGCCGAAAATGGGCCGGTAAGCTTTTTAAGTCTGAAACGCCACGGCTTGCGTATGAGTTTACTCTGGTCTCAGGTAACAGAGACGCATCCCGTGGAAGGTGCTAGAGAGTAGGGACAATCCAGCATACTGCTTTCCACCTGTGTCTCCTTTGACTTACAAATCCTCTCGGTTGACCGAAGAAAGTTATCCGCAGAGGCAGAGCCGTTTTATTTTTTTGCCTCATTGACCTTCATGAGGCGCTGCCCGTCCAGGAGGACCGCAGGCACAAATTTAAGTCGAGGTGATAAATTACAGAGCTGCTACACCGGCTTTGTAAGCAAACATTTTGTGCGCTCTACTGGGACTTTCTCTTTAATTTGGACCTGCAGAAATTCGGGGGGTGCTCTCATGTGCGGCACGCCCCTGTCTGCCCAGATAAACTGCTCTGAAGCAACCGGTCCCGCCTGCCGTGCGATTCCTCCGCCGGCCCCACACTGTGAGGATGTTTTAGCACGTCATGAATCATTGCAGTGAATGTGAAATGGAGTGAAAATCTAAAACCGTGGAGGAGAGGATAGTGTTCGGGAGGATTTTTTTTTAGAGAGTAGCTACTGTGCTACAGAGGAGCCTTTGTTCTTATTTTTAAAACCAGACGTAGGCTGCAGGTTACCACTTCAAGTGCTGGCAGCTTCTTTTGATTTCCCCTGAATTTCGGAAAAGCCTTTGATTCCATTTTAGCTCAAAGTAGAATATTTCATCGCTAATAGGCTGCTGGAAAATGAATCATTCTCTTTCAGGGTGGCTGTATCTTTCCTGATGGCCTTTAAACAATTCTTTCTACCTCACCTGTCCACCGTCACTGACGACTGGGGTTTGGTTTGGAGAACGGGGGAAAAGCCACACTGACACAGAGACTGTGTTGTGCATCATTATATGTGAAATATGAGTGTTATTCACTGTCATAAATATTTCCTTTAGAAATAGATAGGCTAAGCTGTTGGTTAATTACCTAAAGGTGATGATGACTTTGCGTCACCATAGTTTTCTCCAGCTGTTGTGTTTTCTGGTTCATTTATTTATTCCTTCACTCTCCTGAAGGGGGCAGTCTTTCTTTCTTCTTTACTTCTACAACATGAAAACACGTCACTCTTTTGGTGCAGATTTTTATTGGTGTCTGACCCAACTCACATGCTAATTTATCATTCAAAAAAAAAAAAAAAATCAATTTTAAAGGATAATGGTTAAAAAATAGCCACCTAGCTACACCAATTAATATAATTTATTGAACAATTCATTTTAGCCATCTGGGAGTTAATTACTAGCTCAGGATCAGTACATAACCTGCTCTCAATAGAAAACAACAGATTGCATGTAAGACTGGATCGTTCTCTCTTGCAGTTTATTCCATCTGGACACCGTGCTTTAGTCCTTTTGAATGCTATTTTGGGCAGAAATGATGCCGTGCCTTTCACTTCTTTCTTCTCTTCACTCACCGGGCTTCAGCGTGTTTTGTGGGACGATTTGACACCGAGGGGTCGAGTTTAGTAAAGTTTGGAGATGAACATTGTTTTTTTTAATCCAGTTCAAACCTCTCAATGAACCCCATCCGACATAGTATTTAAATTTGAACTACATTAATTCAAGGTGACTCAGCTATGTGCTTTATTTCAGTGTGGTGTATTTTGACATTGGGTTTTAACAGCTACAGTTGCCTGCACAGTAGCGTTTTGACCTCATTAAGACGAGAGACCTTTCAAGCTGCATGTTTGTCTATTTTTTCCAAGAGGCTCCTTCATCTTTGGCCTAAGATGCCCACACCAATTTAGACAATATTGACTTGCTCAGCCAAGAAAGAAAGCGTTCTGCTGCTGCTCTGTATCAATATGACAATGCTTTTATGTAATTTTTCATGGAATACAGTTTTATTAAAAGCAATAACATTGGCAAACTACAGCACAATGTGTCTATTCTTAGCAATGCCAAGAAATAACCAGCAGATGGGTCACAGTTTTATGCCATGGGTGACCGAATGTGACAGCTTCAAATGATATTGTTCTTAAGTCACGAGCCCCATTCAGCACTTAAACAAAACAGCCATATGTTTGACTGGTTTATTAGTATTCCTCAAGCGGACCTCAGAAGGCTGTTGAGAGGCTCTTGATCAGATAAATCAGTATTAAGGGTTTTCATCAGAGAGAGAATTACACAGGTCCGCTGTTGCTTCACACTCCTTCCCCAGGGAATTGGAATTATAATTTTACATTTCACAAAACTTTTCCAATCATTTCCCCTTCTCATGGTCGAATTTAGAGTCCATTAGTTTTATGTCACTGAAGTTTCTCTATCCAATATGTTTCCTCTGGGGACAGAGAAAAAGGGGCCAAAGAGATTGACTTCTTCATCGCATGCTAAAGCAGAAATCAAGCAAACAATTCTCACAAAATCCCCAAATTGCACTCCTGGGATACTGTAAGTTCCCAGAGGCAAAAAAAAAGTGGTGATATGTCTGTGAGTGAAGCAATACAGGAACATAAGTGAGTAGATGCATGTGCTAACACTACTGTGTGCCAGTAGTGAAATGCTGAAACTTCAAGCCAAAGCAAAAAATATTTTGGAAGATAAACCTCAAAAGCAATCTTTTGACAACCGACTATGAAACAAAAACCTGCAGTCTGGAGCTCAAGCTGTATGTTAGTGGTCTATTTCATGTTTGAAAAATATCATCGAGTTCAGGAAAGCTACTTCAAAAAAGATCTGTTTTTCTTGCAGAGACGAATGTGCTTTCTTAGTCTGCTGACGGAAAGGCCTAATAATCAACTTTCAATTTTAAAGGCACACAATTACATGCCTCCACTGGTAGTGACTGACTGATAGCAGCTTTGTTAGCTCTCCCTAGGATCCTTATAGCTTTGAGCCAGGTAATTGGAAAAAAGAGAAGTCTTTGTGTGGGTCATACCTGAAAAAGAACCCAAACAACTGAAGGCAATATGTGCTTGAAAGGAACACCAGTCAGTCAGCCCACTGTTCGATTTGCTGCAGTGTTTCAACACATATATTAAAATAGTATATGCTTCCATGCCTATGATGCCTTGAAATGTATCTGAATGTTCACAGTCAGTCCATCAGTGTGGTGCATGAAACATCAGCCGGCAGGTTAAATGCTGCCACAGCACAGGGAGAAAGGCAAAATTCAGAAAATTGGCAAGGATGAGAAAAAAAACGAAATGCGTAACACCTACAGTTATGTAATTGTGGATGGGCTTGAGAGATTGATGCATCATTGACCATAGTCAGTGTGCCAAACTGCGTCATGGCTGTGCATCTCAGCCGGGACACTTTAGACGTTTTGCAGCGACCAACAGACACACAGTATTTATTGATACACAGTTTGTGTTACCAAATGGGTGATAACACTAATTCTAATAATAACCAAATAATATCAATAGCAAAAACATGTTATTGGTCAAATGCTAGTTTATAAAAATCAGTTTTCATCAAAGATACAGAATTTGCCAATCGTATTTCCTCATCATAGTTAGATGTTGCAGCAACCTCCAGAAACACAGAAATGATACACATTTTATGTTACCAAATGGTTGATACTATACTACTACTAATAATAATAATAATAATAACTAACAGTTTATAAAAATCACTTTTCATCGAAGATACAGAATTTGCCAATCATATTTCCTCATCATAGATGTTGCAAATAGATGTTGCAAATGCCAACTTCTTATTTGTATTCTTGTAGAATAAGCCCTCCTGCCCACGTACAAGTGGCAGGTGAGGTCACAACTAATGACTATCTTGAATGTCCATGAAGACAGCTTGGAGAGTGTCATCCATCTCCTGACCACAATGTCCTTACACAAGCATAAAGCTGGTAAATGGGCAGCGGGGTGTGGAGGCTGCAGTTGACAGAGGCTCAATAATCCAAGGTCAGGGCATTTAACAGACAAAGACAAAAGGCTTATCTAACCACTTTTCGTTTGCCTCACATCACCAGTAATGCCAGTCAAACCAAATGACTGACAGCTTCCACTTAAAGATTTATGCTAATCTAAAAGGTTGTGTTGAGATCAGTAAGCCCGCTGTGGTTTCGGTGTCAGGCTTCATGAGCATGTAAGGCCAAGAGATGCCCACACCAATTTAGACAATCTGGCTGATATTTCATTGGCTTAATCTTCACTGTAATTTGATTTTGTGGGCTTGATGCAACTTTTGCATTTACATTTATTCTGCTGCAAAATTTATAAAGGCCATACTGTGTATAGACAAGGCAGAGGAGCATGCCACACTGTATTAACACCGTATCAATACCTTATTTGACCTTTGGCTTTGTTTGAAACCCAGTTGGCATCTGTAAGACCTGAATAAGAGCTACATGACAGCTTGAAGACTAGATTCATCCTTTTCATGAATGCAGATTAAACACTTAGCTTGATCTAAACATGGTTGCTCAGCAAAGGGATTTTCCCCATTATTGACTTGATGTTATCGGCTACTCTAAAGAGGCGTTCCCAACCCTTTTTTTTGAATTGGGAATAATGAACAAATTAATTAATTGGAGGCCAACGATGGTAAGTTACATTATATTTTCGACCAATAAATCATTAAATTATATATAAACATTTTAACACTTCAGGTTACGATATTAGCTCACCGCATCTGCTAGGATGAGAAAATCTGACTTCAAAATTTGTTGTGTTTGGTAAATTACATGCCAAGTCACAGTTTTAGGAGAATATGATAGTATAACTCTAACTAGCATTTGCCTTTAGCAAGAGCTGTTATTGAATTCAGTTTAGTAACAGGAGTTGCATTGCAAACATGCACTACTGTGTAGCAGCTACTCATTTTCATGGCTACACCAAATTGTATGTTTTTACAGATATAAATGACAATTTCCATGAGGACTTTTATTTTGAAATTTACACTTAAAAGTGCTACAGGTAGCATTTTATTACCACATTAATTTTGAGACATAATTACCAGAACTACCACAATAACCATGTGTTTTAAATCTGAGAAACACTAGCTCTAACATTACTGATGGTGTGAGACAGACTACCAGTCATCTCCACATGCTCTCATTTGTTCATGGTAATTATACCAAGATATCACAATTCATTTGACAATGATATATTGATGTTTAAAAAAAGCTACACACAGCACCTTTAACATATTGAGGCACCATTCCATTACTGTATTAAAGATGACATAGATATTATATGAAGACAGTGTGGAAGTTGAAATATGTAGCCTACAACATGCAACATTTGTTACAGAAATAATTTATGAAGGCTAACATAAGGGTTGAATCAATATCAGTTAATTTGTCATGAAGCTGTTGTGTGTGTATTGTTCATTGCCCCAGCTGTTACTATACTGTATGTTAGCATCGTAGTAGTAGTATAGTATTATGTATTATAGTATGAATACAGTGAAACTTCCAACACCTGCAGAAGCTCCTCCAGAGACAAAACCAGCTTTGAGACTCTCTCTGCTCCCCACAAACTACTGAAGAGCAACATCACTTTTAAGGCTGACAGCACATTCTCCATGTGTTTGGGACGTTTAGGATCTTTTTGTTAAGCTGGAGGTATGGATTGTTTTATTCTCCTCTTCTTGCTGTATTATGTTTAAAGGTAAAGAAAGCTCACCTTGTTTTTGTCATTCCATTGAAAAAAGACACACAACTCTCCTCGGAGAATTCGATATAGGACCAAACTGCACTTGTTTACTGTCCACAAGTTTGAGCTTGCTGCTTCCATAAGAATAAGATGAAGTTTGCAGCGGTTTTTAAGCAAAGAGTGCTGAAAAGTGTGTTGAGGGAGGTTTAGGGAGATGTAATCACTCCAAAATGACAAGCAGACACAGGCAGTAACACTTTACATGAACTTTGTTTAGAGCTCCTAAACCCTGAAGCTACTGTACATAACAGCTGTGTGGTACATTCATGAAAACTGCTTCGATGCACATGTCAGCGTTCACTCTGTGTTCATGTAAGTCTTGAGTCATTTGTGACACAGCAGAATGTGGATGGAGCAAGACTTTCAAATTAAAAGGAAAAGCAAAAACAAACAAAAAACCAGACCTGGAAAAATATATTAACAAGGAAATACCATTTGTGCAATATAACATTATTTTTGCATTGCTACATATTTCGTTCTTTGTGTCCAACAACAACAACAATATGATGATGATGATGATGATGGTGATAATAATAATAATAATAATGGTAATAATAATAACTAGATTTATGCAGCACTTTTCAAAACAAGTTTACAAACTGCTTTACAAGGAACTATGTAATATATAATATATTAATATGAAGATCTAACAATACCAAAAACAGAATAAATAGTGTAACACAACAAAAGCATGTCAGTCATCATAAATAAATGAAAAACAATGTCATTAATTAAAACAAAGTGATTTAACAGAGGACACAGTGCTGACTGATCTCCACAGTCTGGGGCTCTGACAGACACAGTCTGTGTTTTGTCTTGACTGTGGAACAGCCAGAAGATCCATGCCTCAGGGGTTTAAAAGTGATCAATAAAATCTTAAAATTGATCCAAAATTTTACAGGGAGCCAATGGAGGGAAGCTAAAGCTGGTATGTTCTCTCATTTTGGTCTCATGAGGAGTTTGGCAGCCACATTGTGGACCAGTTGTACTTTGTAAAGACTTTGCTGGCTTAAACGGATGGAAAGGGATTTACAATAGTGTATACATGAGGAGATAAAAGCATGCATAACAGTTTCCAGGTTCATATGGTCAGCTCAGATTTGTCAGTATAGATTCTGGAAGTTTGCATGGCTTTATTTTTCTATAAAATTTTCAATTTGCAGTTTTGAACCCAGTATAATCAAGTTAAATAGCTGGCAAGCACAGAATTCATTGGTTGAAGGCGTGACATCTGGAAGAAATGTATAATCATTAGTATGCATGGCATAAATCATAAACTAAGTAAGAAATTCAAGAGAGCCCACTGGAAATGCTAAGCATGTTATAACATCTTGCTAGTAGAACTGCGAATTCGCTGCAAAGTTTTTCACAAGTGCCAAGAGCCATCAAGAGTGCAGACAGGACCGATATGTCTGTTTCAAAGTCTAGACTGAAAACAAGAGGAGATCAGGCATTCACAACCAGGACTGCAAGACTTAGGAATACTAAGTCTGGCTAAACCAGCATCATCTTTTGAACATTCACTTCCTAAATCACACTTTAATAGACTTGCTTTTTATGCAATGATCATTTAATTGTTCTTGAAACCTCCTTTTAATGTGTTGCTTTTTTGTTCTCGCTTGTTTTGCATATATTGCTCTGTACCCTTTACTGTTGATTTTCATCTTTTTTTTATTTCCAGGACTCCTTTGTAACTCACTTTGTGTTTTGAAGCATTTATTTTATATGAGATTCATATGTAGAGACGCTCTTCATGGCCCAGATCAAGGTCTTGAGGACAGTCTGGCGGGAGACAACTTGAGCTGCGGCTTACATGTACAACCGCCATTTCAGAAAGATTGAAACTGAGGGCTACACGTCGTTTGCACAAAGGGGTCGATCTGAGGCTTCTAGTGGTCCGTCATTGTTTGAATATCCACAAAGACAGCCTTTTGTGTGGAAATGCTAAACTGAGATTAGCTCCAGCAGTCAAACAGGCTACACGGAGCCTCAGAAGAGTGTGCGGTAATCACACAGTTGCTCTGATGGTTGGGAAAGCCCTGTAACTGAACCACTTAGAACAAACCGTACAGTTGTTCCAAAAGAAACCCAAAGGAAATCTCTAAAGATTATCCACCAATTGCACAAGTTAAGACATCCAGTGGGATATTTTGAAACCCATATTACATTGATTTTGTGCCAGTTCACAATACAGCAAACATAGTCACTGGCTCCATTGATTTCAGCGGTTCTGTTCTTGTAGGATGAATAGCCATCTTGATGTCAAGTAAGTTCATGCAAAATCTCCTTTTATTAGAAACCTCTAGAAACCTTAATATAGGTTCAAACATTCAAATCATAGCTGCACTTTATCTCTATCATCTATCAGCAGTTGAGATTGACATTAGTACTTCTATGTAATTCCTTTATGATAATGTCCATTTATCAGATCATCTAGATTTTAGTAAGAGGACATTCATGAATCTTTTTCTTTGTGCTCGTGTTTTTTCCCAACACTGGTAAGTAGAATTCTCATTTGCTATGATGGATAAACGGCCTCTCAACAGTATGCTTATCTTCTCATGTGCAGCATCAAATGTGTGTGCACGGCCATTTTAATATGCGAGGCATCTCATTTACTGTGAGGAATCTGCATGCTGTGATGTGTGAAGAGGATTTCTCAGACAGCTCCCACTATTATTTGATAATTTATCGTGATTCTCTCAGTATGGGCATCCGCTATGTTGTTGTATCTTTACTATCTGGCTCCCCCGTGGAGCTTTTCATAGATAGATACCTTTATTGTCACTGTACGAGTACAATGAAATGTCTTATATTTCTGCCCATGGTTTGTCACGACCATAAAAGAGTAATCTAAAGTCTTGATTTGTCTCCATGACAACCGTAATCAAGAGTCCCTCTCAACAGTTAAGACCTTGATGTCCGGTTACTATCAAATTACCTGAACATATAGCCATCTGTGACTCGTTCCAGTTGTTTGTAATGCATTTTCAAAACTCATTTGGCTTATGTTCCACTGTATAGGAAAATCGGTCTACATACTCTTCCATCCAGGGAAATACAATCTGCACGTGACATACGGGTCTGGATGAAGGGTAAAGTGCACTGCGCTTGAGAGCAATTTCCTTATTTGAGCTTTGAGTCAATAAGGTCAAACATAAGGCATTAATCACCCAAGTTTAAAAAAAGAGAAAATCTCTACGTCTCAATACAAAGAGAAGTGCCTCTCTGCTCAGCCTATGAGCGTAAACCTAGATTTCCAGCCTACAGCTCATTAAATCTGAATTGAATTTCTTTTCAGTTGCCTGTGTTGCAGATCTGTATTCACCTCGGGTGATAAACCTCTTCTGGCTACCAATTAAGGGAAAACATTTACATGCATTGCACAATTTGAATCCACCACCGTCAGAGAAGACATGCTCAATCACCTCCAAGTCTGTTTCATTCATCATGAGCTTTCTCACACCTGCAATCTCCTTGTCTATCGATTCTGTTGCTTAGTTTTTTTTCCGTCAACAGTTTCGTCGGACATTATAGGCTGACTAGGGACTACATCAGGTTGCCATAGGGCTTTGATGGTGTACAACTGTCATATAGGGAAAAGATACTGACAGTGCCTTGTGTAAGACATCAGAGGCAAATGATTTCAGCCTTCAGCGTATTTGCAGTCTGTACGGTATTGACGAACAACATTGATTCTACAAGTATCAATGTTGTTTCCACCCTTTAGATGTTGGTTTTCTTCAGGGCATTTGAAACGTACACCGACATGACCTGCTACAGCCATAGTTCGTACTGTGTAGCATCCCTGTGGTCAAAGAGACTCAAGTTTGGATTTAATGTTGTGAAGTTTTAAACAATTGATTTAGCAAAGACAATGACACAGTCTAGTCTCTGTGACAAATGGTTAAATTGTGTGCGTCAGTCAGTTTCTCAAGAACATTCTGCCATATTCTGCCGTCGTGGTGCAAATCATGCCGAGCTCAATTAGGATAAGCAACACAAACAGTTCGCCACTTGGATATTTCCCATGTTAGCTCTGAAAACGCATCTCATAATGGACCTTTCAATACAGATTTTAACAATAATAAGTCTCTGCGGTACATATTTCAATAACTCCGTCACCTGTGTAATAGCACGCTGTACATAATAATGTTATAATGAAAAGTGGCGTCGCTAATGCTTTTGGATGACAGAGCCAAGCTGAAAAAGGCAGTGTCAGATCTATACTGTACAACTTCATGTACGCAGATGCTCACTCTTCTCTTTCTCTTTCGTCAGTCTCGTTGTTACTGTCTTGTTAGGGCTTACAGACTTATTGAATGGGAGGATAAGACAAAAAACCCAGTCGTCCTTTTACAATAAAACTACATCCTAGCTCAAAGATATTAGAAGTAAATAGACTGTAATCACTCTTAAGTGGATACACATAAATTGCAATTTGTCTTTTTTTTTACCTGTGATTCACAGGATTAAAAAAAGTGGTTGAGGCTCTGTTTAGAAATTGAATGCGATTTGGCAGACTATAAATTTAGATTACATGAAACAAAAGAAAAAAAAAGAGTCACTGAATTATTTGAAATGCTCTTTCAGTCAGCAATATCCTTCCCAAAAGGGAAGGATATTGCTCAAACAGCTGTTACATTGAGTGTTGAAATGACAAAGCTATTTTTACTTTCGAACCGACAGGCACATTTCAGTCACGCTAAAAAGATTACAATTGCTATGTAGTTACTCAAAGTGCTTCAACTTTATTACTTCAGTCATGGAAATTCTTCAATCTCTTCCACTGCAAAGTTTGATATGGGCAAATATGGGGCTTTTTGATAATCCAGCCAATTTAAACTTAGAGCAGAACACCGAATAGCAGCGGAGGGATGAGGAAAGTGTGGCCTCTTTACTGTTTTATTACTTAGTTTCACTTTGAAGGAACCCTCAGATTGCCTCAACTGATCCAGGTTTTACTGTGGCCTGCCACCCAGGGAATCTTTAAATCAGGCAATATGTCAGCCCTGTGAAAGGTTCGCCGCACCTGGCTTTACTGTAAAGCAGGCAATGAAGCTGTAAAAGGCCAAGCGATGAACTGGATGCTCCCTTGCACACCCAGGCTTCAGACGGAGGATAAACCCAGCATTTACCTTTTCCCTCCTTCCTCCGAGGAAGATGGGGAGGGGAGAGGACTGCAGCAAGGTCTTAGCGACAGGCCAGGCCGGTTCAATCCAGGAAAGAGCCAGTGCATTAAAGGAACTGATGAGGCTTCTATTCACCTGAAACTAAAAGCAATGAATAAAACATAGGGTATTATCTACAGATCCACTTGTTATGAAGGTCTTAGAAGAAATGAATATTCCCATGACAAAGGAAATAGTGAAGCTTAATTGATTCAGTAGAATCTATAGACAAGAGTCATCGAGGTAACCTTGTACTGAGAGATACTTGTAGTCATATCACATTACACTTCACATGGGGCGTCCTGGTGGATCAGTGGTCTAAGGCGTGCACCATGTAAACACAACGTCCTGCGTTCGAATCTGACCCAGGACCTTTGCCGCATGTCGTTCCCCTCTCTCTCCCCCCATCTTTACTGTCTGTCTCTACGTTCAACTGGCGAATAAAGATAAAATATCACATAAAAGTAACAGCACATTTACCCAGGTAGTCCTATTGCAACATATTTTCATTAGGGAGATGGTTATCTTTTTAAAAGAGAGAGTAGGCATGGCATCATCTCGTTCTCCTTTGACCTGGGTAGGCGCACCAGGCGAGCAAGGCACCATTAGCTATGGCTATCTGCAGGGACTCTGCATTTGCTGGCATCCACATTGGCGACAAATGCCACAAACTAACGCTCTATGCTGACGACATACTTGTATTTGTCTCGGACCCTAAGCATTCTCTCCATTCTCTATTAAAAAACATTTATATGTTCTCTTCAATTGCCCTTTATTAAGTAAATTGGATTAAATCTGAGGCTTGAAATCGAAATCTGTCTGACTTTATCAAAGTAAATTTTGGCCCTCTACTGGACAAATTCCGAACTGACATAAAACACTGGTCTCCTCTGTATCTCTCCCTGTGGGGAAAGGTCAACCTCATTAAAATGAATTGTGCCTCCAGATTTAATTATTTGCAGCAGGCTCTCCCAGTTAAAATTCCACAACAGTACTTTAAACAATTTGATTTGATTGATGGAATGACAAACATCCTGCAATGAATCCTCACAAACTGCACAGACCGGTGGACCGCGGTGGTTTCGGATTGCCTAATTTGTTGTTTTATCATTCTGCATACACTCTAAGACACAGTGGAGTCTGCCCCAAGAAGGAGCCACCCACCCCCCACCCCCCCACCCCTCCCCCCGCCCCCCATCCGGTTTGACCTTGACAGCTCCCTATGCAGCTTTCTATGTGCTACATCACATCTAGTTTAGCCCCAGATATACAAACCCATCCCATTATATCGCACATACAATGGGTCTGGAGGAAAGTAGCTCGGATTTTCAAATTCAATCCTTACCTTCACCAGTCTGCAGGGATTTGGCTAAATCCCAAGCTCTGTATAAACAAATCACCATTCCTGGGGAACTCTTGGTTCCTGAAGGGCATTACAGCTACAGGGGGAATTCTTTTCCTATTTGAGGAGGGAATATTAAAATGGTTTGAGCAGTTTGACATACCACACAATCAGTTTTGGAAATATTTACAACTGAGGCATCTGTTGGTTGAAACATTTGGCTCCCCCTCCACATCCCTGGCTGACATTGACACCCTTCAGCAAGCGCTAAGCATTTTGGGAATTGGCCATGAAGCATCTGCCTACTACTCCACGATACTTCTCAGATACAAGTAGGTCAGCCCTTAAATCAACATGGGACACAGACCTGAAAATATCATTTACAGAAATGGGCAAAAGATGTCAAGAGAGCGGCTAATACAATTTTAAATAACAATTTGCGTTTATTGGACACCATCCAGGCTGTATAAAGTTGGGTTGGTTGATAGCTCTAGATGCTGGCGATGGCATGATGAAGAAGACAGTTAAATGCACATGCTTGCATGCCTCTTCTATGATGGATTTCTCCCTGTATGATTCTTGAAGATCAGTGCAAAATGGAGAGTCTAGGAAGAAGAGGGACTGACACCAAAACCTGATGTTTACTGTTGATGTATCAGATAGTTGAATTCATTGTAGCTGCACTAGAAATATCTTGTCATCTACTGTATGTTTGGCCAGTTATCTAGAGGAATATGAAAAACACACCAAGGTGGTTCAAGACCACCTAGCTGCCAGAACACCTGTCTTATACTGTCGACTGCTTGGAAGATTGAGGGAATACTATTTGAAGTGGGGTAGATACATACCTGTATCATAGGCATGTAATAGCATTTCCAGTTCACAGAAATGCAGGAAACTGTGTCACCAACTCATTTCATACAGTGGACTGTTACTATATATACAATTCTCAATCTGCAATGCTGTAACCTTGTAACTATTCCAAAGCTTCAGCACCATTTGCATGTTTGTTTGCATGTGTATGGTTTCATTTTTATGTCTAGCCTGTGTTCTATTTGCTGTTTGTTCTGTTCTGTCTGTCATAAAAAAAGGGAGAGTGGGCAGTCCACTCACCATCACATTTTTGTTCTTTATTTAGACACTGGGATAGCAGAGAGGGAGACAGAGTAAGGAGACACAGGAGAGAAATCTCTGTCAGGATTTGATTCCATGACAGCGGAGGCAAACAGTATACGTGGTTCCAGAGGCGAGGTACTATCCACTCGACTATCTCTGGGCACAGATTATCGTTGTCGTTTTCTACAACAATCAGTGGAAAAATGTATGCATTTGCTTTGTCAAGGCTCATTACTTTAATGTAGGCCTCTGTGGGGAAAACCCAAATGGGGTTTTATTACAGCAAAGGAATCAAAATATGTATACAGTCTCCATCAAAATGTTTATGTAATATCATTTTTTTAAAATATGCTGTTGCCTGTGTGAGGCAGATGGTCTACTATTATAGGGGAAGTTCTAGAAAAACACTAGCTAATTTGATATACTCTGATCACTCCCTCATAAGAAATTAAAGTAAAAGCGCCCTGCTGGGAGTCCTCATTAGAGAAGCATATTCAAACGTAAATCTCAAAAGACAAAGACAAATTCTGTTGTTTAAACTTGGCACCCTGTGTAGTTCTGGCTTTGTTTTTTTTTCTACAGCCAAAACAATTGCCCAAATATAATACTTAAATATTAATACTGATATTGCTAATTGAACACCAAGGCAGGGACTGTAAATGGACGCTTGAGACAAATAGAATAAACACATACTCAAATGCTGCGCAGGCACAATGCAATAGAAATACTATGTAAACACACAGTACATAGAACCTGGAAGAAAGCACTTAGAGAAGGTTTAAGGTAGAAAAAAAAAAACAACAGACAGTCCAAACTGTAACTCTACAGAGAAAAGGCACCAAACAGTGCTTGTTTGGCTCGTAACTGTATGAGAACCGCTTTTTAGTGTTATGTGGAACCTCTTTTTAAGGTGCTGCATAGAACCATGCTTGCATGGAACTATATAGCACCACATCAGAACCAAATAGTTATTTATTCCTTAGGAGTTATAAATGAAAAAATACAATCTGCAACCGAACTGGAAAAGTTCCAGAGGTTTTCCTGAGTTGCAAATCAATATCTGTCAGTTATTAGCAAACCAATAAAGAACAATAGAAGACATGTAAAACCAATAATGGTGCTAAAAGCAACCATTACAATATGATGAGGAACCGTCAACCATTCTTTATGGGGCCATTATGGTACTGTGAACAACAACAGAACCAATACCATTACCAAAAAGGCATTTGGTGTGTATCAAGCCATTCTTCAAATACTGATGGTTTTATAAAGCACCTTTTATCCCACAAAAACACTCTCAAGAACCACAAAAATACTCTCAAGAACCATCTATTCAGAATGTATTCTGGGAGCACATTCGATTCAGACAGTACTTTTCGACACGGCACAAAGCTCAGAAGCACAACACGCCGTCCGCTGTGGCCTCCTGACAGCACATCACCAGTACGCCTGGACTTTAAAGGTCAAAAGGCAGCTTCAATTATATCTTCAATAATTACTGGACTGGTGCAACACGAGTGCTGGATGTGGATTCTCTGTGTGATGCCGCTCCTTTATTCCCTCCGTTCGCAACCTCCAACAAAACATGGCACACTTCCCCCTAATTCTCATTCTCTGTCATCCCTGCCGCCACCCGGAGGGACCCACGGGCCAGGAATCCAAACACCACGGAAACCCCCAGCAGCAAACACAAATTCACCAGCTGTATCTGTATATTTTGACATAGATACACCAAAAAATGGATAATGGTATGAACCGCACCACAGATAGGAAATAACCCATTTGATATCTCACTCAACAGCTGAAAAAATGATCATATTTGGAGTCAATTTCATTACACCAGAAGGTTCCACGTCACACATAAGCTTTTAATTATACAGTAGTAGACTATTAACCAGACATACATTGGCTGGAAATAATTAATGGAGGACAATTAATTAAAGCTCATTGAGAAAAATTGCAGACAAAATTGAATTAGGGTAAAGCTACAATTATGTTTTATTCAATGAAGTCTGTGAGTGGTTCCGGGAAAGCATATTTCTGAGAACACACGCATCCGCACACACGCATCCGCACACACGCACACACACGCACACACACATGCACACACACTGCATTTGCGTTATTCTACCATCCTACCTCCATCTCCCTGTCTTCCTGAAGTGATGCATCTGAGTTCACACAGCATCACCTCATGCCTCTAAACATCACATTTCCAATCCCTGAGGGCAAAACATTTGACATCAGTACATTTTTACCAGTTCTTGTCATTTTTCAGCTGTGAAGGACTCACTCACTTCAGCAATAGTGCGAGCCAAATCTAAAAAAAAAATGTGCGAGACGAGATTTTTTGGTAAATGCAATCCAGCTCTTGTGCAAATGGTGAGCGTTAAATACAAGACAGGGAAGTACACATCGCACAGAAAGTCAATCACTGTATGATATCACTCTTCATTAGTACTTTGAGTGTATATGTGCCTCCGCCAGTCAGGACAGTACAGTGTGTTGGAGGGCCCTACTCCTCTGGCAATTTCGTGATGAGTGCTAAACTGTGACCCGCCTGAGAAGCGAAGCCACAACTCAGCTCTCAATCACAGGGCGAATCCTCCAACAACAATGCCACTGAGACTATTTAATACTTGACTTTGTAAGTTTTAGAAGACAAAAGGACATTTGGGGATGGCTAGAGACAGAAGTACTATTAACTGATACTTGTTAGGATATTGAATGTGATGTGTTTTTTTTTTTTTTTGGTGCAGAGGAGTCAGCCTCCTTCAGTGTACGGTTTTGGTTTTCAGAGGAGAGAGGAAAGAGAGGAGAGAAATTTGACATGCTACACTGCAAAAAATCTCCATGTTAAGAAGTCATTTATTCATTCGTCTGTTATTGAGTCCTAAAATCTTACTTTTCTTAACACAAGTGAAAAAATCTGCCAGTGGGGTTAGATAATTTCACTTGTTTCACAGTGCAAATCAACTTGTTTCAAGAATTTTGTAGAATCAAGTGTCATTTTCTTGCATTGATCTGCTTTACTCTGACTTGTTTCAAGATATTGACACTCATTTCTTGAAAACTCCTGAACCGAGTGAAACTGCATTGGAAACAAGTCGAGTTTTCTCACTCCATTGGCAGAAAAGAAAAGAAAAGAAAAGTAGGATTTGAAGACTGAAAATGAGACTAAATAACTTATTAAGATAAACGTGTTTTTGCAGTGTATATGCTAGATTCAAAACTTGCAAACCTCGTCCCCTCAACCCCCTTTCAAGGGAAATAATCTCGGTCCGAGTGTAAAGACATGCAGTTTATTACATATGCTCAAAAGAACACAACCTATTAATTTTATTATTATTTTGGGCAGCAGGGTGGTATACTGAGTAGTGAAAATGTCCTTCAGCTTGAAGGCTCGGCAGTCTGCTCTGAACACCGCCATGCTGTTGCTGCTGCTGCTGCTTGATAAGTTGCTGCTTGCTGGATATGCGTGCTTGGCTGCTTGCTCACCCACCACCACCCCATCTACCACCTGCTTGGATCTGCTTTTATGTACTGTACGGGGGGTTTTGTGTGCTCCCTGACTGGTAGGTAGTGCACTCAGTGTGTGCATGAAAGCAGATCCATTCAATGCCAAAACTTGAAATGTATTACCATTCTTACCCAATAAAAATGTTAGCCGATACCTGAGTTTCCTGGATGAATTATGGGTACGGCGGTGATGCAACATCGGCAGCACTGGAGTGCCCATAATCACATGGGGTTTATACAACGGTTTTCAATGCCTGTCTGAAAACTTTTCTTCAAAGTAATAGAAATATACATAGAAAACAGGAGAAAACAAGAGGGATCGCTAACTAGTTCCCAGGTTACCAAGAATGGGCACAGCAACCAATAAAGCCATGCTTTATTATCAAGCACAGCTGGAATGTGTCTTTGACCAATCAGATTGCTTGGCTGAAACTACCCATTGTATAATACAGTGTACAGTAGATACCACTGAAGCATTGCCACAGTTCTCCGTTGATACAAACGATTAGGTTCTGCTTTTGTTTTGAATTATGATATAAAATATTATTCATATATTTAGATGTATGCATGTATAATCTGCTTGAACGACAGGCAAATAAAAGAGGGAATTTTAAATGTTATAACTGACGTATTCCATTAATCTAAAATAATATTTATTAGGCCTCAAATCATCTAGCATAACATAGATGACTGAAAAGTATACCCCGGCACACATTCTCACGTGCAGACACACACACACACACACACACACGCACACACACACACGCACACTCACACACACACACACTCTGACATTAACCTAGGGGGAGTTCATGTTTTAATTGCTGACACTATAGCTTCTGGCTCTCTGAACCAAATGGGTCCCCTTGCCGGGTACATAATCCATTATCATAAATCAGATGCGCCAACACAGACAGGTGCTGCATGAATAATTAAAGGTCGGTACATTAGCACTTGTGTGGAGGTATGTGTTTGAGCCAACGTCATTGAACAGTCTGAAAGCACTGCAAAACCCCTCCATCCACATTAAACAGTTTCATGTTTTGCATTACTGACGGAAATGATGTACAACTTGCAAAAAAAAAGGGAGACCAACCTCGCCATCCTCCCCCTTTGAATTAACCAAAACAGAGAGGTCTAAAAGAAGAGGAGTATCCATGGGATAGAAACTGCTTGGAGCAGTGTTCGTCCTCTATCCTGCTGTGTGGTCCTATCTCTTGGGTTGAGCTGGTACCCTTGTCTGAACCTGAGCGGGTGAGCCAGGTTACGCTGAGCCTGTAATGGAGAGTCCAGGGAGCTGGAGGCAGAGGAAGCAAAAGGTCTGTTCAAGCAAGCCGGCACTGGGACTATTCCATGGGCTACAGATCTCCATTCTTACATTAATTACACTTGAGGCAAATTCATTTGGATTTCTGCCCGGCGAGAGATAAGCTTTTACTGCAGACAAGGCGAGAGAGGAAGCCTGAGAGGAAGGAGAGATACTCCTGATGCTGCCCTATTTGGCTCTGCAGAGGTTCTTTTATCACAGAAAGTTTTATGGCCTCTTGCGCCACATGTGTGGAATCCAATCAATATCCTTGCATAACACACATGGGAACGGCTGCTCAAAGTGTGGAACTGTATGATAGGCGAACAACTTTTAAAACAATCACAGTTGCAGTAGAGGACAAAAGTGTCTTAATGGATTTGTGACGTTAACGGTGATTTATACTCTGGACCTTGCCCTTATTTTTCTTTTCTAGAATTCAAAAACCTAGAAATTAAAAACCACAAGCATTTAAAAATATACATCACATTTATTTGTACTGACAACATGAGTCCGTACAGAGTCGTCTTTGTCTACTGATGTGTTTGGGCACTACAGGCAAGTACCTGTTTTCTACCTCCATACATCCAACAGTCAACATATCACCAAGCATTGCTTTTTTCGCTACCAAAAAACAGAAACTTTGACGTAGCTGACACACACCACTGTTGTTTTCTAAAGGTAACACAATGTACAAAAAGCAAGTCTGGAAATAGTAAGATTCTTGGTACCATAAAAAACTTTCTCTCAATGTGTGAATAAGAAAACAATGCACTTATCTCTACTGAGCTTCTGCTGCATTGCTTGTTAGGCAGCCAAGGGGTAAATTGATGCAGATAAGTAATGAAAAGAAGCAGCCCGGCTGATCCCTGTATTACTACCACAGCAGCTTTCGAGGAATTGTTCATGCTCTGTGGAGCCCCAGAGCTGTAGGAGCCGTCTGGAAGTAGTTAGATGCCAGTCAATGGGAAAACGTGTGACGTTAAAGTAAATGATTAAACAAATCTTTCCACACAATGTACACTACAGTACAACACTACAGTGATGTTGGAAAGAACTGTGCAAATCAAAATGTCTAGGGGCCCAAAAAAAACAGGGAACTAAAGTGATGAACTCTGAAAAAAAACCATCTGTTAATTGGCAGACGCAACCCCCCCTCGGCAGGCCTCGGGCCCTCTGGGATAGGTAAGGCCAAAGCAAGCAGAGAGTCTGAGGGAACGAGGGAGCGGAAGACTGGTGGCTCCCTCCATGGAGGACGGCACAGTGGCCTCACCAGGAAGCTGAAGGCACCAGTAGAACCAGGAGCAGCGCTGTCCACGTTAGGCTCTGCGGCAGGCAGTGCACCGAACACTGGCTGCTTTTTGCTCGAACACCTGGGAGACGCGGGGGACAGAGACAACAGAACATTTCAGTCAATACGGATGAAAAAAATAATAAGTTGCTCAACAAAAATGCCGGAACCGCATTCATTTTTAACGCTGAATAACACCATTGATCTTTTGGATGAATTGGTCACAGGGACTATGGAGCTGCGAAGGAAATCAGTCTGTTTTTTTGTGAAAGAATGACAAAAAATGAATGGAGGAGAGGAAAGGAAAGAAGAGAGAAGGAAGGAAACAACAATTGTTGGCCCTAAAAAGCTGGCTGGGCATGTTGTACAAAGGACTGTAAACTTTCTGTTGGTCCTGTTGCTTCAAAGTTAATTGGCTGTGCAAGAGTAGGTAGGTGTGTGTGGGCGAGGTAATTAAAACAGTATTAGCCAAAGAAAACTTGGCTTACACAACAGCTGTGGTGACTCAATTAAGGGCAGAACATAAGATCGCTACAAAGGGAAAGCAGGCTGTGAATAGAGATTGGATTTCAGAGGTCAGGTAATGGGAGTGTATGGCTGGGATGGGAGGACACTAACTCTTCCTGCTCACCGGAGGAGGTGACAACACGGACTTGGGAGCTGACTGCTCCCTCTCCCCCTTCGCTGATGGCGCGCACCTCGATGATATAGGTGCCTCCCTCTGGCAGTGACAGCATGGTGGACGGGTTGATGGTTCTTGTCACCTGGTTGTGGCCTCTTCCTTCCTGTCGCAGCAACACCTGGAAGACACACACACACACACACACACAGCTCCAGTACATATGTATATATATATATTCACTGCCTGTCAAAAGTTTGGGGACACCTTGTCTTTTCTAAATTTTCAAAGTATTAGTTGATTTTCTCTGTTATTTTTCAATTAAAAAGTAAGGGAAAAATGCCTGCAAAGGTTTTGTTAACATGAATAGCTATTTACTAATACTTTGGACATATTTATTCAATACTCAGCTTCATGTTCATCAAAATGTCTTCTTTGTTCTGAAGAGTAGGTTTTTCACAGCAGAGAGTTTCTGAGGAATGCCTGGAAAATCTGACTGTTCACATGAAGGAAGTGTGTGCAGCAGTTACAGCTGCTGCACACACTTGCTTTGATGAACGTATAGTTTAAGTGTTTCAGTGTTATGGTTACAAATATTTGCATGTATCTTTTTTTTCTCAAACTAAACCTAGTTGGTCTTTAATAGGGTCAAGTTACTGCAAACCGACAGAGAAAACTTATTTATTAAACATTTTCAAAAAGCTAGGTAACCCCAAACCTTTGACTGGCAGTGTATGTATACTATCCAGAAGGTCTCACTTCCAGAGCTAATAATGTAACGGCACTCAGTGGCCTTGAAGTAACTTGCTTCAGTCTTCTTGTCCTGGAATGTTAATGGTGTTTGCATGACAAAATTGAATAATGATGGATGTTTACCATGTACCCGATGACATCAGATTCATTGTCTTTTGCCTTCACCGGGTCCCAGCTCAAAGACACGTTGTTGCCCTCTTGAATCCACATGAGGTTGCTCGGAGGCTGAGCCGGAGCTGAGGAGAGAGTGCAGCACTCAAACTGCGGTACTTATGGATGTAAATTGAACAGACGGAGTTTCAACCAACTGGGTCAATTACTACACTTTTTACAAGGAGATTTAGAGCAAACTTAACAGGTAGCCTCCATTCCATATATAGTACCGCATGATTAGTGTCAGTGCTGTACTCACGGGCTTTCCTGGTCTTGGCTGTGATAGCAGCGCTGGCAGGACCCTGGCCGATGCTGTTGAAGCCTTTTACAGTGATGAGATACAGACTGTTGCCCTCTAGTCCTGTCAGGATCATGGACGTCTCGTTTTTTACAGTTCTTTGTTTTTTTCCTGACTCTTCCTGCTCCGTGTCTTTCCAGTAGCTGACCTAAGAACATAAATGAATGGCTTAGAAAAATCTTGTTCTCATGTTCAAACTTCACCGCATGCACAAGGGTACACGCACAAACACACACACACACACACACACACAGACACAAACACACACTACACAAACCTCATATCCTCTAGGTCTTCCAGGGCCAGGATTGGGCGGTTTCCAAGTGACCCTAATTTCCGATGAAGAAATGCTGGAAGCTTTCACATCAGATGGGGCCTCCCTCGGCTCTGAGCGAGAGAACACAGAGAAACTTCACAACTGCAATACGCAGTCGAAATGGTGACCCTCTCAAAATGCTGCGAGCCGTTCCCTGCGTGCTCTTTAAATCCATGCAACCGCAATATCTCAGCATTAACTCACCCCCTTCAGCAGAGTACACGGTGACGACTTTGCTGAAAGGCCCGTCTCCCTTGTTGTTGTACACGCCAACCTTCACTTCAAAGGGGGTGAGGGGGGGGAAGGTCTCGTCTCTGTACTTGTATGTTGTGGAGTCCGCCGAAGTCACCATCTTCTCCTTCCAGCCTCGGGTTCCATTGGCACGAAAAGCAACGATGTACCCAAAGCCCTCGCCGTTTTGGAACTCCTCAGACACAGGCTGAAAACAGGAAGAACGGAGAGGAAGAAAAGAAACCATGAGCTGCATAAGTACACAAGACAAAGAAGCTGGGCTATTTGAATACGAAACCCTAACGTTCTCTGATTCTGTATGAATGAGATGGAAACAATTACCTAAGAGTGTCTTTCAAAGAGATTAAGCTCTATCCAGGCTTACCAGCACTAAAGCCCTGTAATTGAAGGTGCATTATTTGCAAATTTTCTAATATGGATAGCTTCTGCGGTGAGAGGAAGGCTTCCAAATAATACGTTCAAAAGTATTAGATCAAAAAGCTCAAGAGAAATTTGTTCTTTTTGTTATAAATTACATGTAAATGTCATGTGCTTTCGCAGCAAGCTTGGATGCGTCTGTTAATTGGGATCACCAAGCACAAACAACACTTAAAATTGGGATCACCAAGAGGAAACCTCTTTGACCGCGGTGTGTAAAATATCACCAGACAGATGGTTGAGGTGTTAGCAGGTTGGCACGGTGGATGTGATTTCCACTCCTCTGAACACATGTGCATGCATTTATTATATTAATATGGCACATTATACCTGTAGGCTGCTAAAAAAAACAGGGCTTTTGCCTCTAGAGCAGCTCCGTAAGACAAGCTTTCCATTTCCTCCCCCGTTACTGTAGCTGTCTGCCAGTGTTAATAAAGATACAGTCAGTCTTGAGTAATGAACACAAATTGTATCTGGCTCAATTGTGCCCATCATGTAGCTATTTGTCTTTCCATGTCTGACTGGAGGATTTTTGGGACACACACAGGTTTTGTGCGCTGGCTGCAATGCTTATCGGCAGTTTTCCTGAAGTGGTGATACTGGGAGCTGTCTCAAACACCTGCTCCACACTTAATCAAATCAAATGCAATTTATTAAGTGAGCTAGAATTTAATTAAAATATGAGCTGCAGGAATTAAATCTTTGGCTAAATTTAATAAATGACAAACACCTGTACACCTGTTTTTGGCAACGAATCACTCTGTCAAGCTGTAATGTGTTGATTTGCATAGGCTTCAAAGTAATATTGTCCCCTAAAGGCATCACCCAAATTAGCCATCTAGTCTACGGGGGACTAGTGGTGGATGGAGATGTAGTTCACGTTTCATTCAACAACGACCAATCACCATGACTGCCTAATTACAAGGATGATCAGTGAAAATGAATTAGCTTCCATCAAACTTATTATCAGAGCTGGCAAGGCTTTTAAGGAGATGCCACGGAATATGGGTCTTTAAAAACAGCATGACCAAATTAGCTAGTGAAGTCTAGTAACACTCGCGGCTTTGGGAATCGAGATAGACACAGATAGCGAGACACAGTATGAGAGGGCTGATATAACTCAGAGGTAATTCTCCTGGATGGGATTGTGGGGCCTGCTGGGCTCGGCGACGGTGACTGTGGGGGCATCACTAATGGTCCTCCCAATGGCTCCCAGTGAAAAAGCAGTCTCTCACCGTCGACTCTAATGAGACGGCTGAATGAAGCTGCAGAGACTGTTTAGTCATTCATCCTGCTTAATAACCCTGCCCACCATGGCTATCCAGGCTCTGACAACCCTCCACAGATGATTGGAGAGGCAGAACTGCCATGCGCTCACATGCCCTGACTGCCAAAAAGGGCTAACATTCCTGCTCCGTCTCCTTTAATATTCATCTCCATTGATCACTGACGGAGTCCTGATTTATTTCCAAAAGCATTTAGCTGGAACAAGAAGAAATAGGGCAGAGCTAAAATGACTTAAAATGGCAAGTGCAAAAAGGAGGACACTGCACCCAACTAGAGCATTTGATTTTTGCCTTGTGATGCTCCTGCAAATTGACGGATTTATCGATGGGTGACCAATGCTCGCAGCCCCACAATGGGCTGAGAGGAGACTTCTTTTTTTATGTTGTACTTTGACGTTTCACTATTGCACACTGTAGTGCTAAGTGACTTGCAGAACAAAATAGCTGAACAAAAATGAGTGCACACACTGACCATTAATACTGTCCAGACTCCATTTTATGCAGAGACAGTTGCTGAACAAATTGTTCTAGTCACAGGGGTTTGTAACTGAACAGTTGCAGATATACAGTTTATATTTTATCTCTTAAGGAGAACCCTTAAGAATTCTGTCTAAGAAGACTTTTTATAATTCCCCCAAATCATGTAAGGTTTCATGTCTAACCAAGCACCATGCATAGTTTTGTGTCATTTTAAGTATTCCCTTTAAGTAGTCGTCCATCAGGGGCCCTGTATTTCTTTTATTAAAAGCATTGAGTTGTGTTATATTAGCTATTCTAATGACATTCTTGAGAGGTTATAAATAGTAAATGGCAAAGTGGTTTAGCACCAAAACAACATCCCATCTGGAATGGACATTATCCCCCATAATGTCCCACTGAGGTGCACTTCTCCTCATGTGAAGGTTATTTTCCCGGTGACAGTTGGGCTCCCATACTTAATAACTACAAGAATAACTGTCAGTTGCTTCCACATCTGTTCGGTGCTCCCCTGTTAATATTTCCTTCAACTGATCTCAATTGCAAATCCTGCAGCTTTGTTCATAGTGACTCTGTCCATGCTGTGCCCTCAACCTGGCTGAGAGCCAAGTTGTCCATTGACAAACAGTTCACACCAATATCCCCTTAACTTGGCACAAGATTGATTACATTTTATACAACCATTGTTAAGATTGAGATTATAAACAGATATTCATAAACATCCCTGGATTTATAGGGAATTGCTCTGAAATTGAAGGTTAATCATCATTGCGCCTCTCTCGTGGGACCAAATTTAAAATTCACTACATCTTAATCACTTGCCCGGCTGATGCAGCTCAGTGTAATACACAGGGCCTGGCTCTCCTCCTTTGAGCTTTGTCAGCAAATTTTGCAATTGTGAACAGGCTGTGCCCTCAAACTCCAAGACGCTGGATGCTTAAACAAATTTCAAACTGAATAAAATGACAATCTGTTTTAAATGCAGTAAGCTGTGATCTAGAGGTGTCTGTGTTCGCTGTCGTTAATGATCGAGCAGGAGTTTTTAATGACTACCTGCGCAGGTAACAACACGTGCACATGCGCTCTGTAAATCTGAAAATGTGGAGAGCCAATAATGCACGTTTGCACACCCTGCACATGTGCTGGAAATTTGTCAATATGTAGACTGCAAACATATCTATAGATGTTAACCTGTAAATCCGTCAACAGTCACCATTGCAAGAATTCTTTCAAGCTAATATGAGTTCTGTCTTAGCACGATGACAAGATTGTACCTTAACCTTCAATTAGGCTGTCCAACAACAACAAAAATAACATTGAGCTCGTCAGTAGCGACCCCATGTGATACGCAGCGCTGCGTTCTAATTATTTACACATGAAGGAATTAGGTCATCAGTAGTAATAATACAGGTAAGAAGCAGGTGGCTGCAACTGGCACATTGAAACAGGTTTATTCCTTATTCCCGTGGAGTGAGAAAGTCATGTGTGTCTCTCTGACAACTGTGAGTAGAGACTATTACCTTTAAACATTCTAAGCATGGAGATTTCTGCTATAGTTTATTCACAATGTTGAATTATGCCACGTGTGCTTATGTGCTAGCTCGTCTACTGTACGCTACATTGACCTTAATGGGACAGTGCCAACTGATATTGCATGTCGTTTTGATACTATTGTTTCAGATTTGTTGTCTGTTTATCATTTCAGACCACACACACATACACCTGTCAACTCCAACTGTAAGCCCTATAAGCCTGTACTATACTGTGCTGTTGTGTGAGGAGTGACCTGCATTATCCATCTTCAGCATGTTCTAAAACAGACAACACACAACTGAACCAGCCCCTAATACAGTCCGAAGTAGCCTTCCTCCAAGGCAGTTGTACTCTCTTCAATATGCTCTATTTGTTTTATTCTTACCTATATTGTATTCTTTGCTACTGCAATGACCCCGTTCCCCCAGGGGACCATTAAAGTTTCATCTCTCACCACATCTCATACAGCTGCCTCTTTTTTTTTTTTTTTTACAGCATTTCTGGCCCCTTCAACCTCTGACCTCGAGGAAGACAGTCTTACCCCAGTGGAGAGAACTACTTTGACCTCTGGCTTGCTCCACTGCTGGTACAGTGGAAGCCTCTCTTCCCAGCTCAACCTGCTCCATCCCCCCTGTACTGAGTTGCAAGTCACTGGGAGCAAGTCAGAGAAAACCATGGGGTACTAGAATACCACAACAACCAGCTGGGTCTTCTGTCTCTCTTCTCGTAAATGGAGCTCAGGCCACTTTGCCCTTGTGATAGGCCCTCACCTAAGCCCCCACACACAATGCTCTCTCCTGAGGTTCCTGTGAAGGCTGCAACGTCCACCTTTGTGTTATCCCATTGGAGAGGATGTGCCTCTCTTACACCTTGCTCTATCAGTATAGATTTACTGCTTCCCCAGGAGCCTCAGATTGGTACATCCACACCTGGATCCTCACTATGTTGCAGGCTGTAATAACACCACCACCATCATCACACATTTGGGCTCTGATGACTCCAAAGAGACAGTCAGTTTCTTTCTTTAATAATCTCCAGAGAGCAGTGAGAAGAGTCATTTTATCCGGATGCTTCCCTCCCTACAGGTGTGCTGCCGACCAATTCATTAGTTTTAGGCCTTGTCCACACTAATCCGGGTAAATTTGAAAACAGTGTTTTCGTGTCGTTTGTGTTTCCGTCCACACTAGCATTTCCAGGCCATTTTCTAAAAGTTTCCCGTCCACACTTATACGCAAAAAAGATAGTAAACCGGTGAAATCTACCCTATTGGGCATGCGCAAGCCTCTGACCCATGACCTTTATGTCTTAGTGTGGATGGAAGGCCAAAATGGAGAAATAAAGATGCGATTTCAAATTTACCCAGATTAGTGTGGACAAGGCCTTAGACAACTTTGATTTTGTCTGGGCATGCAATCCCTTTTTTTTTTTAGCAGAATAGAGTGCCTCCTAATTATGGAATTGTACACATGCTTTCCAGCAGTATGAAGACCTGACTTGTTAGCTGACTTGTTAGCTGACTGTGTACCCCAAGGAGTGCCAACCCCAACTGGAACATGACCACCTTGATTATTCAGCCTTTGAATAATCTCTCAGCAACACTAACAATTGCAAGGGAAAGCTGATTGAGGCCAATTAAGATAACCAGGCCATAATTACTTTAATTAGACTAAAGCTGTTATCCCAGAAACACTCAGGTGTGCTAAATATGGCAGTTCTAAAAGTTCTAAAAAGGTTGAAAAAGCTCCTCTCTTGTAAAACATTTCCTTTAAATGATCCAAGGTGAAGAGAAACTTGACTTGATCTTCCTGACTCAGACCTAGTTAAGCACAAATGGGCCTGATATCTTTATTAAAATCACGTCTCCATAGTTACAATTATTCATATAAAACAAGTGAACCCCTTTAGAGAATAGCATCACTTCTATGCAAGTGTAACTCGCCAATAAAAAGCTGAAAAAAAAGAGTATAGGAGGCATTTAGGTATTCATGCAGACATTTCTTCGATGAGCTGAGGCACAGCTCTGTATGGGCTCTGGGTTGTTGGGAGCTTCTACTGATGGGGGTTATTTGGGGTTCACACATGATTTGACAGTCTGGTGAGAAAAAAAATGGTTTTACGGCTGAGATAGATAAACTAGCAACTTCAAAATGATCTCCTCTGCACTTTCAAGAATACCTGCCAATCTCTATTTGGGGATTTGATACAAATAAATTTCAATATATGGGCCAACAGATACAATTTGGAGTTTGGAGTTTTTTCATTTTTTTTTTCATCAGAACCTAAAAAAACACAAACCTACATGGGTATTTATGGCCTTTTGGGCATCAGGATATATAATTTATTTGATAATTTAAGTGGGCAAAAGAAGTCAGGAAAGACACAGACCATATCATACAATAATAAACTAAATAAAATAAAGTAGTAGGTCCCTATTTAAAGTTGGTTTTATGTCTATTTTAAGTTTTGTATTTATGAGTGTAAATAATTTACAAATGTATTTGTGTATGTAAACATGTATGTGAATACAATCACACATGTATTGATTTTTTGATCTTTTTTTTGAGAGGTTATCATGGCAATTAGGCTATTTTATATAAGCCAAAATAATAAAAGGGGGCAGGAATTGGTAAGTGTGCACTTCTATCTACTCCTTTTAAAACATGTATCAATATTATTATTATTGTTATTTTTATTATTATTATTATTACTAGTATACAATTAACAAAATTTTATTTTACATGCTAATTTTGTTTGTAGCAGTACACGATCAAAATTAATTAATTAATTAAAAAAACAAACAAGTGGTAATCTGCAAGATTCCCATTTTTTTATTTTGGCAACATCTTTAGTGATAAGCGATCATTGTGGTGTTTTTGCACTGCACTGCCTAGAGACAAGTTGGCAATCAAACAGTGCGTCCAGTACTGTGATGTCTTTTTACCTGGATTTTCTGTTGATGAAGTTTAAATTACACTCTTTTCTTTGGTGGCTACATTATGGTCTTTGCTAACTATGCAGTTCTTCTTCTATTTATTCCAAACAAACCGCTGTTGCTGCTGCCAGAAACGCATCACTTCCTGTGCACCCGACTCCGGGTGTTTAGAACAGCAAATGTAAACGCTTTCATGAACTGGGTACAGGTTGAATCATTATTGTGATTCACGCAGCAATAGAAGGGAGCAAAACAGTCATTTATGTGAAAATTTTGCGGATTATAACTTTAAGAAGGTGGGTGAGTGAACTCCAATTATGGCTGAGCAATCTGTCTCTCGCCCGAACTCTGCAATGTTGGCCTCCTCCTCTCAACCCTGTTCTTTAAATATTACAGCAAATCCCTCAATACATCTGTCTCCTTCCATTTTAAGAACATCTCTAGACTCTGCTCGTCATTTTCTGGCTTGACTCAGTGCTGAAACTTTCCTCAGTGTTTTAATTAGATCTCACTTTGATGACACTGGGAATAGGACAGCAAGCAAACCCAGGTCCCCAGCCCACACTGCTACCAAAAAAAAGTCTTGGAGCGAACCTGCAGCCACTCATCATTTCTCACCTCAAGTGAGTACAGCTGACTGTAAACTAATGCGATCATCTGTATATCTTAAAGTCATTAGACCGTTTCCTTCAAGCTTAGGAACCAGAAGGACAAGCATCGTCCATCAACCATGCTTTTTTCCCTAATAATGTCTGACAAGTATTCCCAAGCAACAAAATTGAAAGTATTTAATGAATGGCACATAGGAACCTCTACATGATCATTAACTCACATTCACATGCAGGATTTATTACTGGGTGACAGTTATATTCCTAGGGGAACAGTGGCATAGCGGTAGTTTCAATATAGATGTTTCAAGTGAACTCTGCTCCAGCGAGCTTGTTTTCACTCATTGGCTTACAGCAGTGGTTGTCAACCTGGGGGTCGGGCCCCACGAGGCTCCAGGAAATATTCTTGGGGGATTGATGATAAATGGAGACTGAAAAAATATATTTTGCACATATACATTTTATTATCCTTTTTGAGGCTTTTAATCTTTGTGAAAAGTACTTTTTCTTGTGAAATGATGAATATTTGCAGCCTATAGGTTTCTTCCAAAATGTAATCATGTAAAATAACCTGAAAAGAGAAAATAGTCATCATTTTGTGCATTTATGCCTGCAGCAAGGGGCTGAGTACTGGAGGCACTGCTTTGTTTTTGGCGGGTCGTAAGCAGATAAGGTTGAGAAACACTGGCTTGCAGCATCTAGAACAGGATTTAAGTTTTTGACATTGTTTTGACTTTCATTTCAAAGCATAGACTCACACATCAAAGCATGGGAAATTAGCACTTACAGACTCGGCAAGGCATTGTGGTTTTTCACATTTTATGGGAAAGCAAGACTAAATCTACAAAATGATCTATCTTACACTTAGAGAAAAATTATGAAGTGTGACAATGCTTATTTCACACATTCTGAAAGATTGCATTCAAACTTGAAATAAGGACAAGTTGGTAGTTTATTTTTTCAAGCTACTGTTTCTGAAAAAAAGGGAAAGTGACATACAATGCCTGAGATGACTTTGTTGAGCCTAAGTTGAAAGTGAACTCGGGTGACTTGGCACTGGTTTACCATGGTATGTCACATTTTATACATGTTCAGTTTTTGAATTTTGTCTTACCCATTTGCTCACTAGTTGGCAACAAATCAACAAATCAGTCTATATTTCAATTCCTCCTTCGCATATCTGATCTGCTACTTGAATGCAGCTGACTACCTATTGCCTCCAATGAAAACTAATGACATTTTTAATAGTTTGTTTTGGGGTGTAAAGGTAAGAACAAGTAAGAAGGTTATTTTTGATACTGTTCTTTTTGCATAACACAACACAGCAATTCACTTTCCAGGAAAACAGAGCAGCTATCACTACATATCTTTTATATTATGGAGTTCCTTTCACATAGACATTCATGGTTTATGATATAAGCAAGCTACCTTGCATATTAGTGAACAACATCTTTAGCATTATGAAATGTTCAGCATGTTTTTCATTTGTGAGCAAATCAATACACTGAAATTACATTGATTTCTGCATTTGAAGTAGGCATAGATGGCTAGAGATGGTAGATGGTGATGGTGATGGTTCAAATTATACTCAAAAACTTCAATAAACTTTGAATAATAATTAGCTAACCATTTGAAGTTCAATATAATTAATATATGATCTGTGGCTGTTTCTGCCTGAATGTCTTGAGAAACATGAAAAAGATTTTGAAAGTTATCATGATGAATTTTAAGCACCTTAAAGGCCCCTCTAATATGTAGATACACATTGTATCCTTGCTGAAAAGTTTTGAGAATATCCTACCATTTGAATTTCATGGACATTCTTAGATGCAACAGGAAAGTTTGCTTAAATTATAGACAAGACCCAGTGTTTCAAAAGATATCCAAAATATGCTCAGCCTAGTTTAATAGCACAGTATTTCCACAGTGATAACAGCCCTAAAAGCTCAAGCCAGAATGTGAGCATTGTGTTCACTGTGCTCATCTACTGGTGAGGAGCTATTTGGCCAAATGTTACACAAACACTTGTGTTACAGGATATGCGTTGTCACACTTGTGCTTTGGAGTGAGTTTGGCAGCGGGCCTTACCTCCCAAGAGATGACCAGTTCATGCCTGCGGCCGTTCCCCCCGCTAACGTTCGCTGGCGCCACCGACGGGACTGCATGAAACAAAAAAGGCAGACACTGCATCAGCTTTTTGCTGAGACACGGACTGCATTCACAGTACAAAGTCAGTTCAATACGTTTTTGTGTACCGTAGAAAAGATGAAAATACAGAAACAACAAAACAACACTCCTCAGACAGTTGCCCATGATTTAGCATTCAGCACACGGTCCTAAGGATGGATTAACAAAACTGTTACTAGATACAGTAATTAGTCTGTTAATTATGCTGAAGAGATAGGACAGTGGTTAAATAAGCCACTTCCGAATGACCACTGACCTTTGTAATTATTACATTTTATAGACGAGAAATGAGCAGTTAGTGAGGCGGCATACTTGATCCAGACCGTCTCAGTGAGTTTTTGTTCCCCATAAATAGTTTATTCTGCTGTGTCTTTGCCTCAGGGCATGAAGGCCTGGCTGCTTTAGCAGAAACACTAAACTTGTCGAAATTCATGTAAGCAGCTTATTTTCAACTTCTTGCCCAATTAAAATTGAACGTGTTAACAATGGGAATATGAGTGGTGTGTCGAGGCACCGACTAAGCTCTCCAGCTACTATAAATCATCGGCCGGAATGTGCTCTCAACACATTATAGAATGAGTTCCTGGATTCAGGAGGATTGCTTATGTTTTTTCAAGATGTGACTTGAATGCAGTATATCCAGCACTCATGGCTTGAGGGCTTTTACCTGCTTCTTTAGTCCTAACTCCTCTTGAGGGTGCGCTGGGGTCTCCGGTCCCAATGGCATTGCTGGCCACCACTCTAAACTCATATTCCACCCAGGGGTTGAGCTCCACAGCCATGGCTGACTCCATGTCCCCTGTGACTGGGTCGGGGTCTGTGGACAAGTTTTATGTACTCATGACAAACACCACATAACAGGTAAATGAGGCCGACTGAACTACACATGACATAAAACACATTCCCTCCAGGTTCACTGTGGCTTAGTGTATCTATACAGCATGAACAAGGTAGTGACAACTATCTTGAAACCTGGTTTATGACGTTTTCTTAATGCCTGAACAACAGCTTCATAGCAGCTTTAGAGCACATTCATAAGTGAGACCCATTATAGAAAAGCTAATTTCAATCTATTTTCAGAGGGTCTTAGAGACACAGCAAGAAAATTCACATGCTATAAAACTGAAAAAAACAAAACAAAAAAAAACCAAAATAATAAAAATTAAAAAAAATCTTTCTTTGAATGTTGTACTTTTGAAAACAGAAAATGTGAAAACTAAATTTGGTGCCACAACCTGCTGATCGTAGGTATTATATCCTTAACTTTGTTATTTGCCAAACAAATAAAGATATACGAAGACAATTGTCTTACACTATTGGCCATTGCAAAGAGTTTTGGGATATATCGTACTGTAGCTATAGGAAGCTAGCAATAATTTTAGTTTTTGGTGCTGGACTCATAGCCACTCGCTAGTTAGTCAAGTAGAATACCAGCACCAGCTAACTAATAACAACTAGAATACCAGTACCAGCTAACTAATAACAACTAGAATACCAGTAGCTCTACCTTGATGTAACCATTCCAGCTTCAGTGGACTAAACAATTCAATTAGAAAGCATAGTGGTCAAGGAAAGCAAATATATTTAATATATTTTTATACAGTTTTAAATGCTTGACCAGAAAATTGGCACCCACATATGCTGCAATCCACATAGATGTTGCATGAATACTTTATGAAAGATGACTTAGGTGTTGAATCAGCATTCATGAATGTTCCATTCTATTGTTATGAATCCCTTGATCAGGTTTCATGAATGTATTTTGAACTGAATTACAAGCAGGTAACCAAAGTAATCTAGTTTCTCCAGGGTTGCCGTAATCAAGCTTTGTCAATATTGATCCTGCAACAATAAACAAACATTTGACTGAAAGCATATCCATGACACAAATGAACCACAAGTCTCTCTATGCTAACTAGGGGCCATACATTCAGTGAAACAGTGGAGCTTACGGTCTTATCATTCGATGCACAACGAGGCCACTCTGTCAAGCAAGCTGCTCTTCAAACATGAGCTGATAACTCTGTTTGCAAGGACTGGGAGCTAAAAGCCCCATTCCCTTTATGCTAATCTTAACAAGTTCAACACTTACAATGCATCACAGAGGCCTAATTGTGCTTTATCGAATTAAATGTTGTTGAACAGACATGATGTGAGAGGAATGTATGCAAAGTGTGATTTATCTATCTATGGGGATGAATCATTATCATGTCTTAAACTCTGCTATTATTCTTACATGGCATATTAGGATGGATTACACACAATGCTTAGCAAGCCATCATCCTTCAACACTAAATGATAATAATTGATGTTTTTTCTGTTAAGGTACAGACAAAAAATTGTCATTTCATTTTTGACAGTAACACGAAAAATTCCAGGGCGCGTTCATATTGGATGAACATGGATTAGCTTTATAATTCAAGCCAAAAGAGGTTAATTTCCCACTAACCTTTGAGATGACAGTGAATAAAATTCAAACCATTGACATTTAATATAAGCTCAACTGACTTTTTACTAAGCTCTTCTGAACAACAGCCAAGCCAACATAAAATGACAGTTGAAAAGAGGACAGCATTTCAACTTTTCATACAGGCATCTGAGAAGAAACCCAAGTTCAAAGTTTGTTGCAGAGAAAGGGGTTTAAGTAAGCTCATCCCATTATTTGCTGGATGGGATTTTAGGAGTCTAATTAAGAGTCCCATGCCACCTGAATTTCTATTATGTTTCTTTTAACAGTAACCTTGCACTGGTTAGGCTGGTTCACCTCTCTGCACAAGACATTGGACAGGATTAAGGCTTTTGTATACGGCCCCAAATCCACCCTCTCAGATCCAGAGGCTGCATTTTGCTCCTTATTGATTACCTGTTCTGACAGTTTGCCAGCCTAATGAAAATGGGCTGCGGGCCTGTAAATTATAGGTGCTGATAGGGCTGTGGTTGTCCAGCCCACGAGTCCAGGACAGAGTTGCTGTGGCGTCTGTGATCTCCTCCACTATCACCACTCCAGGGGGTCCAGGGGGACCTAGTGGAAAGAAGGTCAGGAGACACACCAGCTAAATTACAGGCTTTAACAGCTAGACCACTAATGCTGCACAAATGCTGAGACAGAAGGAAAGAAAAAAACAACACAATCTCCTCTGCTGTTTGAATGAATTCTGATTGAGCTGGTGCATATTGCCATGTCCTCATCACGCATCGTTGCTATTAGCTAAACCAATGGACGCAATCATGCAAGCATAAAGGAGGATGTGCAACTGTGTGCATATGGTGAAAACGTCAATTCCCTGTTGTAATCTCAGCACAAACAAACAAGAGACAAGAACACAACGACTTACTAAACTGAACCAGGATTTGGGCTGACACAGATCTGTTGCCAAGGATTTCATGCTGATTAAGGGATATTGAAGCTTTTTTTTTTCTCCTGCATTTCAGAGGCAGTTTGCCAGTTCTGCTGAGCATAACTGTGTGGTAGACCTTTCTCTGTTTTAATACAGCCGAACATATGTTTACCTCAGCCTTCAGAAGTAAATGTAATCTGCAAGTGCAGCAAACGTCTGAGGACTCTAGGGGGAACAGCTGTAAATGAAAAGCTGGCAGCTGGTACGCTCAATGAAAACCAATGTACTGTGTCCCCAAGAAGTGCCCATTAGAAGGTTGCATTGAAAGGTACATTTGCATTCGCGGACATTAATATGCATTTTGTGTCACTATAGCGCCCTCCTTTAAGTCTGGCCGAACACCATGAAATAAGCTCTCCTGTCTTGGTGTTAAAAGGCTCAGCAACAGTCATTGAAACCATCAAACTGCATACTGTAGAACAGAGTCAATGATAGCCTGAAATCTCTAAGCACCATTGAGCTCAATTTAGTTGGTATTGACAGTTTTGCAAGGACTATTTTAATAAGATATTTAATCCTCGAAATAACATTGTGGGAAATTAATACATTACATTGTGCAGGGTCAGGCAGCATGTATTTCCAATAGACTACTGAGACTCCTTTAGACTATTCCAATAAACTATTAAAACTAAAATGAAACTCTCGCTGGAGACAGTGAATAAATTGATTAATCTCTACACCTTTCCCCCACATCTCTACACCTTTGGTCGTCATGACAATCATTGCTTGCATGTGTTATGGCTTAAAGGGAAATCCACCCTAAAACAAAATTCATTTATGTTATTCCTATCGCCATTGCCATGATCTTGGACAGTTGCAAACCTCAACAACTCTCTCTGTAAGGCTTCAGACACACTAGAGGACTGTGACAATCTTAAAAAACTGTGGAAATTGAGTTCAGTGGACGACTGGTCTTTTCAAAATTTCTTGCCATGCCATCGAAAAAGGTGCGCTTACTAGGCCATGTGGCAAGGATAGAGGATCACACACTAAATGATGCTGTCACAGCCTCAAGACATGTATCACTGTCATCACGAGACAATCAAAAACATACCAGGAGCTGCATGGCCAATAAACATTAGGTTACGTTGGTAGCAATAATCAGAAACAGCCTTTGACGATAATAGAATCTAAACCTGATCACTAGACATTTCTGCCAATCTGCCTAACTGCTAGTAATAAACTTGTTCATGCAGGCCGACCGTCTGTCCAGATCGCGTCAGACTCATAGTGACCATAAAAAATTAGTCAAGATGGCCAAATGGGGCCAATAATCTGAGCAATAGTAATTTAGTGATTGTCCTCACCAGAAACAAGTCTCTAATCTCTGGTGTAATTAACCAACACTTCCTGGAGCTGCTCCACTGGCAACGAATTGGAGGCTAATTTTCTAGATTCATGGAATAAATTAACTTTATTTCATAGTAATGCTAACAGCTCTAAACCAGAATATAAACTCCCGGAAAACTGGGCACCGTCATAGTGTCCATTTAGCTGGTCTCTTATTGTTGGAGCAAAATCAAAAAGTCTTTCTGATTGACATCAAAAATCCTCTGCTTTTTCGTTTATAGTTTTGGCAAAGACTTGTTCATGTCCATAAAGCTTGACTAAACCTTCCAAGAAGATGGGAATAACAGGTGAATTCTGTTCAGGGTGGAGTTTCACTTCAAAGGTACAGGCATCAAGCGAAGAGACAGTGAGTCGCTGCCTCTACTAAAGAATGTCAAAGACGTTACAGTGCCCAGGGTGCAGTGACAGATAACAAGCTCACCTCTAACAAGAAGTTCAGCCTCTGCAAATACGGTGTCAGCACTGGTCTGGGCCCGGCACCCATACTTCCCAGCATGCTTCAACAAAATGCTCCTAATCATCAGATCCACTGTCGAGGACTGCTGCAAGTGGGAAAGCAAAGAATAAAAAAAAAAAGTTAGGTATAAACCCAGCCAAAACATGCTTGACACCAAAAAGTGTGATGCCTTTACATCTTGTAGAGGCTCATGTGGCTTGAGAGACTCCTGTTAAATTCAGGAGCTTGCTTGCTGCTACGTTCTTCTGCTACCAGTATTTTCTCTCCGTTGAAATGAGAAATGCCTAAGGCAAGACTGGGAATAATTCAAGGTCTACAGGCAGCTGTTTAGCACGGAACCTGATTAAAATTACAAACCATGCATCAGCCAGGAATCTGTTGTGCCTGTAAAGGATTGTCACAGCAAATACTTTCTCTCCAGAGCATGGGTGCTAGCAAAGGACGCATTAAGATAGATGTGGATTTAACATCTGCTGTTGTTAAGTAATAATGGCATGGAACAGGACTGTTGTTCTCATTTGCAAACATTGTCTTTAACTTCATTTTACGCATTTAAGTACTGATTATTCTATTTGTATTATGGAGAGAGAAATATGGGATGCTGCTTTGTTAAAAAATACAAATAGATTAAGTTTGTTTTGACTTACAGCAAAAAAAAAAAAAAAGAAAAAAAATATGTTCCTGTGATTTTGGACAGTTTAGTCTAGAATTGTGTACATAAACAAGCCTCAGACTGAAAATAGAAGAGCCAAGACTCTCTACTAAGTTAACAATTGCACTACCCAGTTGCATATGAATATGACATTGATTTTGTCAACTCCCATAGAACCTAGGTTGAATTTCTGAAGTATTAACACATTTTCTGGTTGAGAATTGTTAGCCTTTCTATGAACAAACATTCAATGAGTTCACAATATCTCCGTAGGCACACATGGAGAGGCACGGCTAAGTAAGAAAAACACGCCGGCTTACACACTTGTTTTTGCTGCCCTGTTACGATGTTAGCTATGTTGACTCAAACAAATGCTTAGAGGCATGATGATAGACTGGTAGCAATGCAAGTCAGTTACTGGAGTTATACCCTGCAAGTATCTGGATGGCTTGTGTGTGGATTTATTCACTGAAGCAGCTTCCAAGTCTCATTTGATGACACCAAAGATTTGACTCTTGGTTCTCTGGACTCTTGGGAGAGAGTGGGTCATATTCACAAATATTGATTATAGTGCCCAAGATGACACAAGTTATACCTGCATTCGGTTTAAAATTTTACTAATGATGCATGTAAAAAAGGACATGTAGAAAAAAGAAAAAAACAGCTCAGCTAAATACATCTTAAATCATAATTTCTATGTAATCTCAAAGTGACATTTGGCACGACAATGCTATCTGTTAACTTGAAATGTGGAATATGAATGCATGTTCCAAGTTTCTATTTCTGAGTCTTAGTCTGTAAGCCTGTTTTTTGTCTTGTGTTTGATTCTCGTTTGTTTACCAGAGACAACTCTAATGAACCAACTAGTGTGGAACATCTCCTAATCAACATGCAGAAACCTCCTATACAGAATGGAGAGTGCTACAGTTTGTTTATAATTTGCTGAAAACAATTCCCAAGTAAACCAAATGTGATTAACTAGTGAAAAAAGCACAAATGGAAATAAGGAACTATTATCTAGTTGGTGTTAATGTATGAGTTTCCATGTTTTTAGAAAGCACTAATCCACTGAATCATTGAATTCACCTGTAGCATAGTAGAACATTACATGTCTACAGAGGTAATAACAAGCATTTTCATAGTTATAAGCCCAACACTTTATCTTCCCATCACTCAGTCTAAATCAGTAGCTGACTGTGTTTACGTCCTTATTTCTTTGCAAAGGAAATTTGAGTCAGTCTCTGCTTGTGTTTTCATTTTCACAAAAACGTACAATTTCAGAGGTGCCATTCAGAAGTAAACAAAAGAAGGTGTTTTGAATGTGACCTGCAAATCTTGGTCAGGTCTGGTAGAGGCGTGAACATTGCACCTGCATGGCACTGCTACTTCAGAGGGGATAAATCACAGAGGAGCCTTAAAAATGGTGTCACGCTGATCTGTCTGCTCTTATAGACTTTGATAAACATGATTGTGTGATTCACTGCAGGTCTTTAATCATGATGACACCGGGGGTTGTCTGACCTTTAACAGGATTGATTCTTATTCGGGTTTAACAAGTGTGTGGTGCAAAGAGCTGTGCCTAAAATCAGTAATTATGAAGCAGAATTAAGAGACAACAAAAGGGATTTTCGACTTCCACAAGATTAACCTGTTTGGGCAGGCAGACCATTATATTAAGAAATAAAGAAATAGATATATAGTTAAACAGAAAAACAGACAGACAGGCAGGCAGGCAGACAGACAGACAGACAGACATACAGACAGACAGATAGATTTACTCTTAGTGTAGTTAGTTTTGCTCTTACTCTTGCTCTTACTGTTTGGATATATTCAAAGTGGCCTCCATCCTGTTTAAAGTTGATTGGTTTCTGGTTGAAGAGCCACTGGAAGGCCACATCCAGCGATGTGTCATGTGTTGCCTTGCAGCTCAGCACCACGCTCTCCCCCACGGTCACTTCCACTCTGATAGGGCTAAGCTCCACACGCATGGCCTCTGGAAGCACAAAGCTGCTGCACTGTCATCTCAGGATAACCCAAAGCTAGCGTCAAGCAGCTGCATTCGACTGTGACATTACTGTCAGGCAAATCGTGAGAACTAACGCTAACGCAGGCAAAACACTCACCTTTGTCACGTAAACATCCTGGTTTGTTCTGATCGGGAGTGTGTACAGTGCATCTATGAGACAGGCCTTTACACTGTTAAAGTGTGTCCTTGTAATATGATTCTTGAATGTGAAAGCCCTTGCTTCACGGTTGAGCAAGCACAATAAATTCCCTGGCACCCAAGCAAAGGTGGGGGGAAAAATGACATTGGGGACTGTTTACTGGTGGCCGACTTGTGCTAATTTGGCAGAAAATAAAGCCCCCCTGGGCATCACTTACCTTTTACCCACAGCATGGCAGTCATCTCCGCCCGGCCAAACATATTTTCTGCCCGGCACACATAGTTCCCCTCATCCGCTCGGCTGGAGTTAACAATTCTCAGACTGTTGTTCCGTAACAACATAATCCTGTGAGAAAGGACACGGAAATCAATACAGGTATGAGAAACAAATGCACGTATGAACAGCTGAACTACAAGTTCAGGCATGAGCTTATATGTTTGCGGTCATGTAGGGCTACAAGAACAGTGAAATTCACGTGGGACGGTGGGAGAAAAGTTGAAGAGAACAATTGAGATATTTGGCAAATAAGCACGAGTCCACTGGAGAATCTAAAGCAAAGTGAAGTTCTTTTTACAAGCTCATGTCACTGATTTTGAAGGACAAAAAGTGTCTAACAGTTAGTGGGTTGAGTTACGAAAAAGGCTCAGAGGACTTAAGCTGCAGAAAATAAAGTCAAGACCAGTGTTTGTATTTGCTGTGTAACCTTCAACAAGGTAACATGAAAACAGCGAAGAGAAAATTGCTTAACAAATGCCGTTTCCAGTCAAGATCAATCAACAATTTAAATGCGTTAATGAAACTGATTTCCAGATACCATTAAATAGCCCTATCTCAAGTAGGATTAAAACACAGATGCTATTAGCAATAAGGATTAAGCTAATGGGGGACAAACGTTCAATAGGAGAAAAAAAATCTGTCACCCAAATATTGATGTCAAGAAAACAGAGACACAGGGTAATGAAAATAATTCTCTGATGATAGCTTAATTTCACTTTAGCTACAGTGATTTTGTTCCTGGTGCTGTTGAAAGAACAAACTAGGTTCCATTTGCATAATTAGAATTTTAACGTCATTAAAGGCAACTGCTGAAACAAAAATTTGGGGAGAGCACTGGTATGATAACAACTTGAATACAATGTGAATAAATACAATTCGTTATTCTTGGCATCTCTGCATTAAACTTTCTTTAAGAGAAATCTAACTAAATGGTGCATTCATCTTGCACAGCGCTCGTGAATCCACCTGTCAAACCCTGAATACTGCTGCATTCAATGAATCGAGAGCAAAAGCTGTCAAACCGAGACTTGCATATCACCCAGCTGTCCTCTTGGGAAATGCAAGTCTAATAGAGAGGAAAAACAAACCTAATAGAGCTATGATAAACACCAAGCCTGTATTCACCAACCAGCACCCTTATTCAGCTGAATGACACCAGCAATATATAAAAATTTCATTCTGACTTGTCAATAACAGCTTTACAATAAGGTGCTTGACGTCAGATAGCGAATAGGATCTGACTGTATTCCAAAACACTGGAAGCAGGTGTGTGAGCAGATGGCTATGGAGTGGAGATCAAGTTAAAGTACAGCATTGTAAATTACGGCAAGTCACTGTTCTCCTCTCAGTGTCCAATGTCAACTCCTTTCATTTAATATCTAAATATTTATAATTACATTTTTATTTGAGCTCGGGCTGTGGCAGAGGGGATGAATATTTACAAAGTTATTTTTTTATTAGAAATTCAATTTCTTCCCAAATCAAACAATCCGAACGATGGGGGAGTGGAGTATTCTCTTGTCTTTTAATTTAATTCATATTGTTTGGCATTCATATTTACAGCACTAAGCTCTTTCATCATGGGCAAGGTGATTGAAATTGGCAAAGAGAAACTCATGGAGGCGTGACAAAATCTTGCCACACATAGACAATTCAGAGGCAATCTGCAGCCAGGAGACATTTTTCAAATTAGGGAGGGAATCCGCATCCGACAAGGACACTGAGGCAGAAAGGACACATGATAGGGACTGTTGGTTATACAAAATATGCAAATTAATTCAACCTTAGGAAATAAAAAAAAAAAAAAACATTAGAAGTTCACAGCAACCTATAGCGCTTGGAAGTATTTTTATATGTGAAGCGAGGTTTCTGAGGCGAAATCAAATGAATAAATACTGAATACTAAAATCAGCAGCCTATAAGACATTTTTGAACATTTTATATTTTTTATAGAATTGTCAAATTATGCTGTCCTTTTGTTTGTCCCTTAAAAAAAGAGGCTTTGGGTTTCAATAGAGTCTGCCACGTACTTTCAAACTAATGGGATTAATACTTTCTATTTAAGAGACAAAAGCCCTGAACATTAGCGGAAATCCATGTTAATTACAAACCTTCATTAAGTCAGCACAGCTGTCAATGGCAGATAAACGTGAAGCTGTTTCGATTCCACCCCTGTTCTTCCCAGAATTGAATGTCTCTCCATCCATAAACTCCTTACTTTACTATAGGTAATGTCAGGAAATCCTTGCAGAAGTCACCCTGGCCAAGACCTGAAAATGCATGGCTCGTCCTGTTTATTTCAGCTTTTCAGAGGAGGATCAACCTCCACAAGGCAATAATGAGGAGTAACTCCCTTAAAGATACTGTACTATTCAGTTCATTCATTCTACTATGCTGTTTAGTAGCAACAAACATTATAACAAAGTCGATTTGCTTTTAAATTCTAAATGAGAAAAGTATTGACGATATAGCAACTCAAGAGTAATACATGGGATTGGCTACAATTATTGATTGTACAATTTCTTTAATTGAGATTATGAATAAAATGAACCATATACCTATACAGTATAATGCCAGCAGTTAATAATGAATGATAAATTACTCTGAGGGGAGAGATTAACTAACTACTTTGTCAATATTTTGGTGAACAATTTTCTGCTGTCTTAAGACAAGACTTTATCTAAAGTTAGATGAAAACAAGATCAAGGTGTTGGAGCAGGTGTGGATCTCCCTCTGGTGTATGTCGACAACTTTGAAAAATAGATTTGAAAGGGTTTGACAAATACCTCAAATGCTTTATCAGATCCAGACGAGCCAGGTCATTAATCACCATTTTAGGGCAACACACTCACTAACTTATCCCCATCCATCAGTCCTACTGAAGCCACCTATTTTATAGAAAATAGACAGCGCGCTCAAAATTCACCATTGAGGACGATTTCTCCTTTAAGCGAAAATGAAAGTATTGACCTCCAAAATTACCATGTTAAAACAAATTCTTGAACGCCCAGTTTTCATCCACCTGTTAGTGGCAGTACGGCTTGTCGCTGCCTCTCTGAGGGAGGGGGCACACTGAGGATCTGATTATCAACTGGCTGCCCTTGCTGCTAGGCTGTTGAACGGATTGCTGGATCTTGGCTGATAAACAAAGGTCCTGTTCTCTCATTCACAACTTGGGATGCTCGGCAGTGACTGATAATTTCAGCGCTGTCGCTCAGTTTGATTGATGCACCATCGCCCCATTCAACCCCCTCTAGGCGCAGCAGAGAGATGTTTCTCATAAAAGATGATGCATCAAACTGCATGCGAATTCCAAATGCAATTGTAGGGACTAAATTGTCAGTGTCCCTGAGTATGAGGTGGGGTTGAGGATGAGCCTCCAGAGCTTTGCCGGTACCTAAGGTGTTTTATTTTAGCAGTGACACTTAATTTCAGTTACAGTAATGAAACTGTGATGTGTTAAAACAAGACATGTAAACAATTGCTCGAGGGCCTGAGCTGGATTCATAAAACTTGAGTTCATGTCAGGAAACTACGGTGAAACATGATCTAAAGATACTGAGGGATACAGAAGTGTTTTCATGACTTCATACATATTTTAAAGGGCAATTAACTTCCTCTCATAATATTCTACTCTGTAAACTCTTACTATTTATAATACAGAACTCCAGTAATTGTAATACGGTCTGCATAGAAAATGTGCATGGTCTATCTCAATGGTAAAAGCAAAGTTAATCCTCACTAGAAGTCTAAAAATATTTTAAGGGTTTCATTCCAAACGTTGATATACTTCCAAAATGTTGCTATTTTGTATATGAAGGGCTCAGGACAGATAATTATTTCAATAATGTTTCCTTTTGGAGTTTAACTTTTATGCTGAGCAATGATTTTGTCAGATTTTTTTTCTTTTTCTAATAGTGGGTATTTCATTTGAAGATGAAAGTCTTCATGTTTAACCAATAATGTAAACTCTAAACAAAGGATGTGTCAACACATCTGTGTCTAGTTTCTCCATCGCCACACCCCCACCCGCCACCTCACACCATGCATACTCATGTCATTATTTTATCCTCATTTATTTATCATTATTGTACCAATTGTTTGATATATTTTATATATTTGCATTTCTTTTTCCCTTAGCTGTTGTAAAGCGTCTTTGAGTATCATGTAAAGCACTTTCTAAATAAAATGTATTATTATTATTAGTTTGGGACAACACACATTTCTGTTACTTTTCAACACAACATACGTGTGTGTAAATATTGTCTGTTGTGCTGAAAAGTAACACATATGTTGTCCCTGGGCAGCAGGGTGGCATCGTGAGTCAGGAGGCGGAGCTTCAACCCGGGTTCAAGCCCCCGTGTCGGCAAGCATCCGCCCTGCTGAAGTGTCGTTGAGCAAGACACTGAATCCCTACTAGCTCCAGGGGAATTTCCTTACACAGATCAATAAAACAACATTTCGTAATTCCTTCGATACACAGATGTGTTGTAACTGACACAACCAAAATGAGGTACCCATTATGTATTAAAGATGTAAAAATCACTCATCTCCTTTTTGAGAGTGCAGTGCAGTAAAGAGTTGTTTTACCTTTTGCTTGGCTGTATCCGTCTGTCGTCTCTCCTCCATGTTATCCGTGGTTTGGGTGACGCTCTGGGTTTGCATTCCAGTGATATATCTTTTCCAAGTGTGGCAATGACCCGAACGGGATTGGGGATAAAGACAGGTGCTGACGCTGTGCGGGACAAAACATAATTGTATAAGGTTTAAAATCTGTTTTGAAAAAAATATATGTATATACACTACTAGTCAAAAGTTTGGACACACGCATTTATCTTTATTTTTACTATTTTCCACATTTTAGAATAATAGTAAAGACATCGAAACTATGAAATAACACAAATGGAATTATGCAGTGACCAAAAAAGTGTTAAAGGCAAAGGCTTTGGAAAGAAATTCATACATAGGCATCAACTTCACTATTTATATTTGTCTACATAAACAAATTTCAAGCATTTAAGCATAAGCCTTTACATCAAAATGGCTTTAGCATAATAAAAAACATAATACCTTTAATCAGTTGTGTCCAAACTTTTGACTGGTAGTGTATATTATGAAATAATGTAGTCATATCATAGTCATCACATCACAACATTCATAGTGTATATGATTCATCATTTCCACAGTTCACTCTTGTCAAAAATAAGTGTCCTGAATTTCACTGTTGACTTATACAATGACATCTGCATAGTCCTGATAAAGTTATTTTATTTGTAAGGGATGCACAGTCGTTGAGCTAGTTTAATTGCACACGGTATGTGACTGCAGAAAGTTAAATACTGTATTTCAACGTTTATAAAAGTAACACCACTTCCACCTCTTCAACTGTGGCATTTGAAAATAATTACAGCAAAAATGCTAGAGGCTTAAGACTGACACATCATGACTCAAATGCTGCTCAATCACAATACTAACTCGTTTTAAAGTAATTACTAGATTCCACATGGAGTATTATAAAGCATGTGTATAAAAATAAACCAGCTGAAGCTATATACTGTGTCATAATACATCTCTCTGTGCCAATTCAGTATCCACTAACATTAAATAAATAAGCATTGTGTTGTGTAACCAAGCTCTAATTACCAAATAATTGTCATCACGTTAATGATGACATGGTCGGATGATTCACACATTACAGTAGAAGAGCAACTTTGTTTTTATTTTATTTATTTTTTTATTTTTTACCTATATTTAACCAGGCTGACTGGGCAAATAATTAAAAACAAAAATCTTTTTTTTGTCACAATAATAGTAATTATATAGTAATTAAGCAGAGACGGCTGAGATAAGTGTGCAGGCGAAAACATTGGGGTGGTGTACAGCTGTATTACACATCAAGGCCATCTATAGGCTGCAAGGCTTTGTCAAGACTAGTTATTCAAATATTGAATGATGCTTTATAGGTGACATTATACACAATGACAATTCAATCCCATCTGTGGCTACAGGCCAACCCCATATCCCTGTAACACTCGTGTCTTTGAGCCTTGGTAGTCGCCTGAGTGGCACAGGTCCCTCTAGACACAAAAAGCAGCAGAAAACAGAGCAGTTGCTGTGGCTGTGTGTGTTTGTTTTAATCAAAATAAGAGCTGGCCTGCAGCTGGTGGCAGCAGTACCCTTATTGCTTCCCCCGCCACCCTCCCAGAAGAGCTGGATCTGGGACAAGATCACAGCCGCTGCCCCCATGTAGCCTCCAGTGATCGCTCATCTGCAGGCTGTTATTAGCCATGTAATCTGTCCTGATAGTGTTTGCTTGTGGACATCTCCAAAGGACACAGGTCACTGGGAAGAGATGCCTGGAGGATATAGTTATGAAAACATTCATCACCAGCGTCCAAATATCATCATTGTGACTGTTATTCTAGGGAGGGCGAAGGCACCTCCTCGTCAACTTGGATAAACCTTATTAGAATCTAGGCCTTCTGAGTCCTCCAGACAACACCGTGAATTTTAATAAAGGAATCTACTTTATATTGATGGTTTATGGATTAACACTAGAAAACATTTTATAGATTTTGCACAAAAATGTTTGCCCATTTGCGATTAGATTTTCGAAATGCCATGGATTCCCCTTCAAAAAAGGGCATGCCACACAGACAGTAAATCAAACTGTCCCGCAGGGAAACAAAAAAGGGGAACGGGTGTCACCAGATGTGTCCCAGTATTGGAGCTGACAGGGAGAAAATATTGCATCAACACACAGTAGTGGACAGACGTTCTGATGTCTGACTGTTGTGTGTGTTTTTTTGAAGCCTTAAGGCTCAGGAGTTTCCTTAGTGTTTAATGCCTTTAAATTCACAAGTACATGTAAATCTAATGCTACTTGCGGAAAAACTAAACAATACAACAACCACTCATTTCAATATAATGAGATAATATACAACATAACATATGATAGACACGGACACGCAGGGGTGCACACGCACACACACACACGCAATGTAATTCTTCTAGAGTTTTTTCCTGTTAAGGCGCTTCTCCAATTAACACATTGTTCCACAGATTGCACAAAACAGCATCATCACCGTCATTCTCACATTCTCTTACTGAACGTGCAAATTAAAGTATGTAGCTAATGACTGACGATAAACATTATCATATAATAATTGCAAACTATAACTGCTGAAGAGTGAAAAGTAATGTCTTTTGTTTTTTTTTTCTTGTGAATATCGGTGGTTGTGTTGTAGTTTGTGTTCTAGTGGCAACAGAAAGAGTGGAGGTAAGACCTTGGTCGTTAAACTCCAAAAGAAACCATTGATGCCTTTCTTCTAGTGTTTGTTCCCATTAGTATAAATCTATACCTACAAGTCATTGCTTTCCATTCTCCTCGGAATAAGGCAGAACTGTTAGAGGCTCTCCTCAACTTGATGTGTGCGGACACCTCACTGAATACAACCACAAGGGTCCTTCTTTTATTCATAACAACCGTAGCTCGGGTTAAATCAGGGACCATTGATTGCCAATCAGTGCATCGCACAGTTCAGTGTTCCCCACTTGCATTTCAATCTCTCTTACCTGTCACCAAGTACCTTATTCAGATGCCAATACGCTGTCAGCAATTTCATTCTTTATAGATGTATCAAGAAATAAGCTTGTCAGAATGGAAAAGCTACCCTTAAAATTTACGACGAAGGCAATTTTCTGCAAAAAAAAAAAGTCATTACCAACGTTTATTACAAACTAGATGTTAGGTTTAGGCAGTTGAGGCAAATGATCTAATCTCAATTGTGAAGGTAAATCAATTTGTGGAAATGTTTTCCAAAATTCTACATTAACTGAAACTGAAGGTATATCTACCTAAAATCTTGAGTTCAGCATTGGAGTAGATGGCTCCATACTTATTTTCTGCAACACACTGGTACATCCCGGAATCCTCCTTCTCCACATTGTCAATGGTCAGCTCTCCATTCATCATTTCAACTCTGCTCTGTAACAAAAACAGTTTAAAGGAAAATGCTGTTAGTCTGAATACAGATATTCAATGTAGACTTGTAGTCGTGTAGTTTAATACCTACAATAGGAATAATTCAGACGTTTCATGGTGTCTTCAACAAAAGGGTATTGTATGGTAAAGTAAGTACCTCTGGTGGCAAGGGTGAACCGTTGCGAAGCCAGCGATAGGTGGGCCGGGGCCTCCCTATGGCCTTGCACTCCCACTGGAGCTTCTCTCCACTATCCATCTGAGTATCATTAATCATTCTGACCCATTGTGGGAGGGCTTGAAGATAAAAAAAAAAGATTCAAGAATAAGAAATACATCCTTGTATTTTGAAGGAGCATGCATGCTATGTACACACACACACACACATGCACACACACACACACACACACACACACACGCACACACGCACACATTGTGAGAATTTCAAATGTGTATGTCCTAACACTTTCTTTGTAACATGTTTGCATACTACATTCCTAAGCAGACACAATATGGTTCAGGACATATTAAAGCAGTAATCTGTGTGTGACCCTTTAAAAAAACGTTTTTATTTTGGCGACATCCTTGGTGCAAAGCAGTCATTGCTGTGGTGTTTCTGCACTTCCCAGAGATCAACAAAAGATTGGCAGTCAGTGTGGCTCTCTTTTCTTTGTCCGTTCAGCCATGGTGGCTATTGCTGCTCATGCTAACTACCCAGTTCTTCTTCTGTTTACTCCAAGCAAACTTGCTGTTACTGCTGCTGGAAACGTAAAATGCATCACTTCCTGTGCAGCAGAGGATTGAATCATTATTGTACTATGTCAGTCGGCGATACAGAATAGCAAAACAGACAGACAACATTTATTTGTGTGAAAATGTCATGTTACTTTAACGAATAAACGGTCATTATGTTTACGTTTTCATTATTCATTGCATACATCTAACTTTTATGTACAGTGATTACAGCAGATTTAGAAAAGACACAGGAAACAGTTTTCAATTGACATTAAACACTGTGGCTAATCACTACCCATCTACTCATCTATCTACTCTCTAACCAATGGTAAGTAGACAATATTACTAAGCTCCTTGAATTACTGTCTTTGCCCATGATCATAAACCTCTCCATGTGGGTGCATGCCCCCCCCCCCCCCCCCCCCACTCCTCCCGGTCTATACCATGTGCACAGGGCCAAGATAATGAACTGCCTCAACCTTGGTGGGACACATTTCCAAGGCCCTGTACTGCTTGGCAACTTCCATTCTGTCGACATCACAAGGAGAATAGGGAGCCTAATTTGTAGCAGCCTCACGCTGAATGTAATTTACACAGGTCAGCTGGTAGTTTGAACTTCCATTGTGAGGGAGACCTTCCTGACCATAATCATTCAATCAAACCACACAAAAAAGTATTATACCGAAGGTGCCATATGCAAAGAGTAGAAAAGAACGTGCCTGGCATGCTACTGTAGGGGTAACAGCTCAATGGAGGGGTTCCTTCCTGCGCCGCTCCACACTGCACAAGAAACCACTAAGCCATATACATCAATTGGGCTGGCAAGGTGAGTCCAAATTTTAATTTGTAACTTTTATAATCATTACAGTGAATTAACATCGAGCAAAAATTGGTAAAAAAAAAAGTCACACCAGGGGAACATTTAGGAAAAAAATTCCGTCTAAGCTTTGTGCATTTGATGACTTAAGGGCTTTACACATGGTATGTTGTGACTGTTGTGAAGATGCCATTCATTTTCAATGAGAGAAGGGCGAAGAGCAGACTCTCGTAGGCGGTGCGGCAAGTGGTGCTCGTGCTTGTGAAATCGCCACCCTCGTGCTCGCTATGTGCGTACACAAACTCACGGCGAGTTTTGCCAGAGTAGAAATTAGTTCAACTTTCATCACAATCGGATTTGTATAGCAGGCATGGAGGGAATGTTAACAGCTGTAGCTGGTTTCCCAGAACTATTTTAACAAGTAACAACAATGAATAAAAACAATGCAAACGTACTGAGATCCACATACATTTTAAATATATGAATGATAAACATTTGTATTCTAATTGTTTGCATGTACAGGCCTGCTAGGTATTAAAGTAATAGTATTTTATGGAAGTGGAACACAGCAAAGAGATGTGTGCACAAACACGTCTTCAGCGAGGCAACCTTGCTAGTAGCTGTCCTCTGCCCTAGCTGTCATTTAGCGCTAGGATTGTTACTATGGTAACGCCTGCTACTACGTGTAAACTGTACACAAAGGGAGCGGGCGGAGCACCGACGGGCAGCGAAACCGCAGGTGGCCATCGCATACCATGTGTAAAGCACTTTATACATCTAATAATTGATCCCACTGACCCAATAATAATAGCTTGTCATCAGCAGTAATTGTTCCACTTGTCCCCAGAAATTTAGACTATATAAGTGGGTTTCAATTTTGGTGGCACATGTTATTAGATGCAGGCACATTGCCGTAGCTTAGTGTTTAATGATTGATACCCCAGCATATTGCCTCATATTCAACAAGTGAGTTTCTGAGTACACTCTGGGAATGTACACGTTCTCACTGTGTGTGCAGTAATAGTCAAGCTTTCTTTGCTATTTGCACAATGCAAAAGACATTTGATGTCTGGTATTTGCATGGTATTTACACCACAACACAGATACAAATAAACAAAAAAGCAGAGTTTAAAAAAATACATATCCTACTACTACAACTACTACAATTGGTGATAAGCCTAGATTTAGTAAGACACAATTGTATACACTACAGTTATTTCTATGTCTATGCTACTGTTCATGGCATAGCATATGTTAGATTTAAGCATGATATTGTTATTCTAGATAGAGACTTTGGTCCTACTTATTAGTATTTCCAACAGTTGATCATTCTGTGATTGATCTGTGAATGATCTGTGATTTTATTTGAGAGAATTATGCTGCTCTGTTAACTGATGCTTGTGTTTTTGTGGTGACAAAGATAATTAGCCCTAGGACTGCTCAGCAAATCCATAGGGACCGGTACTGGTCGCCAGCCCTGAATTTGAGAAAAAATAGCCAAGATCATATTGTGATAAATCTTTGGAAACATCAAAGAACAACCAAAACAGCCTACTAAAACAAATACAAAGTAGAGAAGTAGTAGTTCAGTGCATTTCACCTGGAATAAACTCCACCAACTAAAACAATCTTGTTAAGAGACCCATACTTCTCTCAACAAACAGAAACAACTCATTCATCGTGTCGATCTATGCTTGTTTTAGGATTATGTAAGATGGAGGTATAATTAGCCCTAGGACTGCTCAGCAAATTCATAGGGACCGGTACTGGTCCCCAGCCCTGAATTTGAGAAAAACTAGCCAAGATCATATCATAATAAATCTTTGGAAACCGCAAAGAACAACCAAAACAGCCTACTAAAACAAAAACAAAGTAAAGCAGTAGTTACGAACATTTTGCCTGGAATAAAACAACTAAACCAAACTTGTTAAGAGACCCACATCTCTCTCAACAAACAGAAACAACTCATTCCCTTGTGCTGATGCACACTTGTTCCTGGATAATGTAAGATGGATGTATAAAAGTAAAAGATTAACAAAACAAAAGAGAACAAGAACAAGCCCAGACTCACTGTAGACTTGTAGATGGCCTTTGAAAGCAGTGCCTCCCCTTGGATTCTCAGCTTTGCACTCATATGTTCCTGAGTCCTCCAGCTGAATGTTGGGAATCTCCAGTACAGCCTGGGACTTCCGCAGTCTTGCTTTTTTAGGGATGTTGCCATTTATCTTCCTCCATGTGATAGTAGGGACTGGACTGGGAGGAGAGAAGAGTTGAATTATATACTGAACAGCACATTTTATATTTGTATTACAGGAGGCCTGACAGTGCAGTTCTCTTTATATCCGTGGTGTTAGGGGCAATGACTCAACTCACTATCAATAATCAAAAATGTCACATTCTTTGTTTCCTTCAGAAAAATAAGAACATTGCCATTAAGAAGGAGGGAAATATACAGTATGTCAATATATTCTCCATCGTTTTGACTGTGACCTTATTCTAAACTCGTACAACTGTTGGTGGACTTTGATGTGTAACTGCACTCTAAATAAAAAGAGTGCGACTTGGAACCTTCATGGGTGCTCTTGCCTTTGTGGGAGAGCCTTTTGAAGAAGCAATTTCAAGCCTTTTTCAATGTAGAGCCCTTTTTTTCAGATTACACTTGTGCATTGCTCTGGCTCAAAGTCAGAATTCACAATCAAGTGGAGATGAAAAACAAAAACATTGGCATTGATCCTCAGATCCGAGAAGTCTTCAATTTGCAGCAATTAAGTATTAATACAGCATGATTCCACTTTTATGTTTGTTCTGCTCTACATTTGAACCGCTGACCTTCCAATCGCCCAATGTGATAAATTTACCAAACAAGCCACACAGCATGCCTGTGACATCCAAGGTTTCACAGGGACAGCAACAATATTCAAATCAGGTCACTACACTAGCCAGAGAGATTTTTATGATTAGTGTTTGAGCAATGTCATCTATCACTGTTTGTTCATGGATTGCCCCTATAGATCCTTATGATAGATGGCTTGCACATGCAGAAAGAGAATGTCTTACTATCTGCTATCAGTAGTGCTCTTGTATGACAGCTACACTTGACAGGTCTCTGAAAGATGGAAATGTGACACCATAGAAACCTCCGGTGCACCCATCAATCATTTAGCCAAGATGGAAATGTTACATCCCTTAGCTTTTTTATCTGTTCTAAATTCACAAGGACATCGAAGTGCTCTTGGCTGCAATGGACTCAAATTGGGATTCAGAGCATGTTCTGTATAAAACAAAGCCTTAACATCTCACAATGCCTTCTGTATTAGCTGGAGAAGTGTTTTTCAAAGTGTGTTTTTCACTTTTGATCCACATTTTCTGTCATATCCAAGACTTTTTTTGTGGACTGTTGTTTTGGCTAATTTAAACTTGCATTGTTTTTTACCTTTGTGTTTTTGGAAACCTAACCCATTAGTTTATAGCGTTTATTTAGACTTGGAAAGGCTCAGTTGTTGAAGCCCCCAAATTTCCCCTGAATAATTTGGGGACTAATTTAATCTTTCTGTCACCAAATATGAGGTCTTGACCCAGAGAATTGAAAAACAAAGAGGCTGGGATATATTTTTAATCCTCATGTAAAATGTGGATTGGATGGATCGATGTCATGTTATCATGTACTAATGTGGATATAGACTAATTCTAAAATTAAAAATTAACCAAAATGATAACAGTTTCTTTCTAAAACGCATACTTAGCACATTCTTTACATACTTATGATAGATGTATGTTTAATGACATTAATAGATAACCAATATTCAGAGCAGCTGCTTGACACATGCCTGTATGCAGCATGAGTACACAGAGGAATTTAAAAACAAACCAAATCCCTTAAACCAAAGTAATTTTCATTTTAATATACCCGCAGTGTTAAAGTAGAACATGAACACATGCTGAAAGCTGACATATGGATTGGATCGGTATTCATGAGCATGGCGTGAAGTTGTTACGAAACTCTTCCTTGGACATTATTGATGGAGAATTTTATGCCAGTGACCTATGCTCCAACGAAACTCTTGACTAGCTACAGCATAGAGCCAATCTACAGAGACCTTGAGGGGCTGGAAAGTGGGGGGGTGAATCTTCTTCCCTCGATCCATGGGAGGATTTCCCTTTGGAGGCTGAATAATGAGCACTGGTCTCGTACGTGTGCACAGGACTGGGGGCAGGCAGGAGGGAATGTACTCACTCGATTTAGAAGCGATAAATTTTCTTTCTGTCGTTGTCTTTCATATGAAATTCCTGGCATAAACCCTTGAACTCAGAAACTCTGGTCATGTCCTTTCTTTATTGAAGAAGTATTTTACTGCCTAACATTATGAATGTGTTATAAACCATACTTAGTGTAAGGTGTCACAATTTTCAGTTTAAAAATGTACCCATAGGCAAACTATGTAGGTCACATCTTAATCATCATTCCACACAATAACTGTCCCCTCTTTTGGATTTGTACCACTTCATTTGAATTAAATAATAAAGGTTCCAAATTAAATCTAATATCCATTTATAATAGGGAATTGGTTTGCTTAAGACCCAGATATTATCCCTCCATTCAGTGCGTTCGCTAAGCTCTCCATTTCTGTCCCTTTATGAATCGCTTCAATATTTTTAAGGGAGAATCCACCCTAAACAAGAACTAACGTTTTATTTCTATGATCTTGGACCATTCAATCAATGTCTGTGCACACAACAACTGTCTTTCAAACACATTAACCATAGAGCCAAGACTATAATCTGTGTTGTCATCGAGAGGCACTTTCCGTTGCGGCTCCATTGACAATGTGGTCTTTATGGTCCTTTATAGCTCAACGAGTAGAGTAACTGCAAGGGTTTCAAGAGTTTGATTCTCTCTGGGGTCACCCCAACTAAAAGTGTGCCCACTACTCTATGGCACTTTGGATGAAAGTATCCACCACATGCCACATATTATATGTTAAGTGGAAATGAGTGGGAGAGTGTGTAAAGCATCAAATGTGCAAGGTTTTTGAACCCAAATGAACTTCATTTCAATATCCCATGAAATTACTGTGGCTAATATCACAGTCTCCACATTTTTGGTCTCCCATTCATTCTAAATGGGGCATCCCCAGAGTCTTTTGAAGACATTATCCTTCTATTTTTGTGACAGATAGCTCATGTTTGCAGTCGTAAGTAGTAAAGTGGCAATCTGTGGAATCTTAATTTTTAATCTTGGCAACATCTGTGGTGCTAAGTGCTCAATGCTGTGGTGTTTCTGCACTGCACTTCCCAGAGATCACCTGTCAACCAAACAGTGTGGGGCTGTGACTCTTTTTCCTTGGATTTTCTGTTGATAAAGTTTGAGTTTCTGTAAGCGGCGCTCTTTTCTTTGTCTGTTCAGCCATGATGGCTATAGCTGCTCATGCTAACCACTTGTATGACACCTCAGATGAAAAAAGCTTTCAATTGACATTAAACACTGTGGCTGATCACTACCCATCTACTCATCTATCTACTATCTAACCAATGGTAGGTAGACAACTTTAGTAAGCTCCTTGAATTACTGTCTTTACCCATGATCATAACTTCTCTATGTGGGTGCATGCCCCCTGACTCCTCCCGGTCTATACCATGTGCACAGGGACAAGACAATGAACTGCCTCAACCTTGGTGGGACACATTTCCAAGGCCCTGTACTGCTTCCATTCCGTCGACATCACGGACATCACAGCCTAATTTGCAGCAGCCTCACGCTGAATGCAATTTACACATTGGGTATAGGGTGAATCATTTTATTCAGTGAAATAGAGTAACAAAATAGACATCTATTTATAGAAAAATGTTGCAGATTATTGCTTTAAATGAACAAAATCCAAGATCATACAATAATGCGTGATAATTCTGTCAGCAAGGACTTTTTGCTACAATGGAATTCTGTTAACAAGGGGCCTTTTAACTTGAAGGGATTTTTTTTCATTCAGTTTATCTGACTCATTGCCATAGTATTTTAAATAACTTAGCCCTCACAGTGTCAAGGCAACACGGCAGCTGATCTTGTTTCTACTCTAATCATCTGAAGCATCATGAATAAAAATATTTGTATGCACAAAAAAAGAAGTGTGCGTAGCTTTTCATGCAGTTTGGGATTTATAAAATCAATTTGATGTGAGAGTGTGTGTACCACTGTTCCTTCTCTGCACCATGTGTACACATATTTTGAAGGCGATTTGGATGGGGGATATTGTGATGCTAAATGGTAAAAGTAGGCATACGCAGTAAATGTAAGACAAACAATGTTCCTTTTAATTCTGCTGAAAAGCCTCAAATCAACTCAAAATCAGCCAAATTTAGATTGGTCATGTTCAAATGGAGTTTTATGATGCTAATATATCGGTTGACCTAGATCTTCTACATCTTTAAAATCCAACATAGAACTCAAATAGCAAGAAATGAATTTAAATAAGAGAATGATATATGCCTGACTTGTTACCTTATAAACAATGTCACAAAGTCTACAAGTATTTGAGATGGCAATTCATTGATCCGGCATGCAGTGCTGTCCCATTGTTTTATACATTAGGATTGAGCGACTTCAACAAAATCAATAAAGGCCTACCATTTGCAGGAATACTCAAATCACTGTCATTATGGTGTCTTATGTTTGTGTGTAATGACATAATGATTGCTTAGGCACTGTTTGAAGACAAGAGCAGACTTTGGCGAGTAAGTCTATTTAGAAGTGATGCAGATTTTCTGAAAATGATGATGATGTGTGGGTTTCAACTTACCTTTATTGTTGTCATTATTATTTTGTACCATTGGGATTTTGTTCTAAGGCCAGTAAATGCCTACAAATCGTGTCCTTTTGTCTTTGGGTTCATAGTCAACCTCATCTACAATCATCAACTTCGTAGCCAGTGAGGCTGAAATTATTTAGATTTACTACTAAGTGTTTTTTTTAGTATGACAGAGTAAGTTTGAATGACAAATCGAATGCTAAATAGGTGAATATTGGTCATTTAACTCGAAAGGCAAATAGTTTGGGGGGTCTAAAAGAAGGTCAAGAAGCTGTCAATTGAAATTTAGTTGCAAATACTACTTCTTTGCATGATTTTGAAAATCTAACAACACTGGCTTGTACAGAAATTGGGTCTAAGAAAAATATTTGAATTCTAAAATTCAAAACAACCGTAAATTGACCACAGCTTGGACTTGTAGTGTTAAACAACCATTCATGGCTAATTGCAGGAGGTGAAAACACTGACATGAATAGCTATGGGAGTTTGATTATTCGGCTTGTTCATATGCGCACGACTCAACTGCTGTTTGTGAAGAAATGTATAGTCTGACAATAAATTTGGATATCCATGTCTCTGCATTTTTTATACAAAACTTTTCTTTGGTGAATCTAATGTTAAGTTTTACACAAGTTCTATGTTGATTGTACATTCATTAATGCATCAGGAAAGATGTGAACGGCTTGGTATGAATGTACTATTGAAACCCGTTCCCATACAAAGTCTTACTTGGTTTTGTTTATTCTACACAATAATTCCACTTAATTTTGAAACACAAGGAGTAAGTGATGTACAACAATATAATGTACGATGGCTATCAGAGGCCACTGACATAAACATAACTGATCTTCCATTTTAATGTTTTATGTATATATATGTATATTTATAAAAGAGGTGATAGTAATAATAATTAATAAACACTCTTGCAGACATTACTGAAGATAACAACCCCATAACAAGCTAAAATAGATTGTAAATGTCCTTAAAGTTAAAGAGGGCAGCATTTCCATCTCCATTTTCTTTGCCCTTGACCGTGGCCTACACAGCGCTGTCACTGGTAAATATCACAACAGACAATCACTTCAAGAAGCTTTGGCATTCACACACAAAGGGCTTTCTGCCCCGTCTTAGCTAGTGGGGCCATCATACATATTGATCGACAGGAGAACAAAACCCATTTTAACTTCATTTTCGGTGCTATATAAAGACTGGCATTTCTTAATAGGGTGCATTGATAAATCATTCATCTGTAGGTAAAAGGGTAAGTCACTGGGATCACTATCTGACTGAAAGCCATCATGCACAAATTACTTCACAGAGGGAAGCACAGGGCAAGGTCTCAAGCTGTTTGCCTGTTTGACAAGCATCCAAGAACTCCTACTTAGTTTGATAGGAAAAACTAAGGGATGTGAGATTATAATGCAATGTCTATATATTTAGGAAATGACTTACCATAATGCGGATAATTAATTGTAAATGACTTTTACTCAGAAGGAACCCCATGAAATCATGGTAAACAATTATGAGGTCCTTAGTCATATGTAGATTAGAGACTGTTTGCACTTAAGATAGGATTCAGCAATGAATAATTCATACCAAATAATTATAAACAAAACAGAGTACGAATGCTACAAGATTATGTTGTGAAATGAAAATTATTTCTTGTAATGCATAACTCCACTTCAGCTTGGCTTTGGAGAACTGATTGAAAATGTCTTTCAATTATTTTTTTTGTCATGAATGTCTCATTGTATTTAGATTTTACACATAAAGGTTATTGCATTTTCAAAGTAGCCTTCCCACAGTTTAGCTACGACAATTATTTTAATACAAAGCTCATAAAAAAAAATGTAATTTAAAAAGCCAATATCCAGTATTTTACTTTGTAAAAGAAGACACCAGAAAGGGTAACTTAAGTAACCACAGTAAGTGCTCTGGACTTCTGTTTCTGAACTATATGGACAAAAGTGTGTTTTCCCTCCTGGCAGTCAACTATTACCAATTTCATTTTTTCATAGCCATAACCTTGGCTTTCTACATTCATAACAGACACTGAAAGCACCCAGGAAACACTGATACATTAAGGGCTCTCAATTATCAGAACACATGGGTCCCTGGGGCAGAATTCCCTATTCAGTCTTCTCCCCTGTGCACTAACATGCCATCTAACAGACGAGCTACGATGCTGCACTTCTCTACACTCACTTAACATCCTGCCTCAAGACAAGACATGTCTGGTTCCCATTCAGGTAATGGAATAATGTAATTTAAAGAAGAGGGGTGGAAAAAAAAATCCTGGAATATTATCTGAAGGTTTTTTTCCAGCAATGTAGCAGTGTTTCAAGTGATAGGCTGTAGTTTATTGTTCTCGGCGATTGCTATGATATTACCATAAACAACACCCATCTGCATTTGTGCAATATATCCCTGCTTACTTACTTCCCCAGGGCAAAGCACTCCAGTCTCACAGTGACTCCTTTGGCAGCCAGAACAGATGTAGGGAAGTGCACTTCAATTTTGGGCTCATATTCACCCATGACACCTGTAAAAGGTAGGAAAGAGGAATTAAAGACATTAGAACCAAGTAGATTGTAACAGCTTCTGACAACCCATCCCCCGCCATTTCCTTCCCATTTTTAGTTGCACAGTGCCACACAGAGACTGGGAACAGTGATTTAAAAACTGAGGGAATGCACACCTCCCTTCGGCCCTGGAATCTGTCTTGCTTATGCGAGCCAAAGATGCAACAACTGAAAAACAAAATGTAGTAGCTAATCTAAATTGCCCAAGGTGTCCTGGTGTTAAGAGCTCTGCTTAGCTCCCAAAATACACATGGTACATTAAATCATGCAGTCTACAGGTCTGGGACTGCACATTACACACACCGTCTGTGGCTATCCACCTTAGTTATTTTCACTTTTTACACACTGCTCATTAATTAGATCATATGGCAGCAATGAATAAACAGACACATAAATCAAGCATGTTTCAGGAGCTTTGAGTTAATGCAGTCAGGTACGTAGCATGCAACTAGATAAATATGCAGTATTTTGGATTTCTTCTAATAGTGGCATTACAATTTTTCAATTATTCTTTGTTTAATTTGATAAAGGGTTCCATGTACATGTGTACTCATACAATAGATGGTATTTATTACTATAGTATGTGTGTAATACATTCACAGGCGTAGCTATGTGTAACACAAAGCACTGCATAGTATATAGTCATGGTCAACTAGAAAATGCAATACAATTTCTGTGGGAGTTAGTGTGTTGCCATGACATTACACATCCACAGAGCCTATAAGAAATAGTAAAAATGCTCAAATGTCATGGTGTCACAAAAACCAACCATTAAGCTGATATGCTCACAAGGCTGATCATTTAAATATTTTTCAATGCCAACATGGAAAAGTGGGGTATTTTCTTTCAGAATTAGTAATCCACTGTTACAATTCACAAACGCATTTGAAAGGACATAAGTGATAGCGTGTTATCAGTATTGCTAAGTGCCACTAGACTAACACCTCCTCTCTTTAAGTCATAGCCAGAGGACATGTTTTCTTTGTTTATTCATCTGTATGTTAAGGGGGCCATCTATATCCATTTGCCAGCAAGATATGTCAGATGGCATTGAGCAAATTTGCAATAACAAAGGAAAACACTCTCATCCGGGATCTAATTACCATTATCCGTCTTATTAAATGGGAGATTGTGATATGAATATTGCATGAGCGTTTTCCTCTTTACACAGGAATTTTAAATACGCACACACGCATTGCTATGAGCACCCACGGATGGACACACTACTAACCCCAGCACCCTCTTGAATTCACAACAAGACATATCAGACCATTTACAGCGCTGCTCCAGGTGCAGTGGAACGTACATGATCAGTAAGACAAATGACCAGCATGACATTTGAGAAACCATAATTACGCGTCCTGCATGTACCTGACACTTTTTATGTGATAAAATGAATGCTGGGAAGAAGGAAAAGGGTTATTGAATTGTGGGCCACTATGTATGGAAAAGGAATTTTATGATATTTGTTCCAAAGAACTTTTCAATTTCAATCTCATTCTCAACATTTATGGCTCCAAAGCAGCCCTTCACATATAATGAATTTGCAATATTTCACTGGCTCATGCCATAGTATATTCAATATCATATTCAGTCCCTGCAGTGGTTGGACTTGATAGAATTGAGAAATAGGGTCTAGGCTTGGCGTGCTAAAACACTGCCGACCTTCATTTGTAGTGTGGCTTTGTGTTTTATGTTCCAATTTTATTTATTAATCACATCAAAATGATGTTTTTTTGTTTTTTTTTCTTTGTTCTTTTGGCAAGCCATGCAAACCAATTTCATAATATGATGCATGCTCTGAAATTTATCAGCAACTCCAAGCTTTAGCATAGAACAAAAAAAAAAAAATGCTTTATTAGGTCTCTGATCCAGTTACAGATGGATGTTTTAAGTAGGTGCCTCTCAGGAATACTAATGCCAAGAAAAGCTTTGAAACTTTAAAAACACACAACACCTGCATTAAAACATCCATTATAGCTTCATTAAACATTTAAATGTACACATTAAAATTTGAAACTCATGTTAATTTTTTTTCCCAGACAATCATTGTATCAAAAACCAGATAACTACTTTGAGAATGAAGACAAATTGCATATAAACAGTACTGGCCAGCAGAAACTCACATCCTTGTCTGCCTGATTGTCACACCACATAACGTCTATGTCACAAATAACATGTAACACATGTTACACGTTACATGATAACTTCATGAAAGCTTACAATCTGGATGGCTATTATATTATTATGGCTGTTATAAATGAATTATACTGCAAATCAGGTGTCAAACTATTACCAGGAAATTGAATGAATGAATGAATGAATGAAAGAGTTAGTAAATAAATCAATACTGTGGACATTTTTAATAAATATATAGTGGCCACTGAAACACAAACTGAGTGAGGATTGTCATCTTTCTTGAGAAGTAATTTGTTTAAAAAAAATGATATATTGCCACTCTTATAATAAAACATTTTATAGCCATTCTATCCTTTTAGTTTAGGGATGCGAATCTCTCTTTCTTGCACCGATTCAATATGAATCTCAATATATAGTTAGCAACTGAATAAATTAAAGATACCATTGAGCGGGCCAAGAATTCAATACAGTTGCATTCATTGATGCATTCATTGCAATATGATATGATTCAAATTGATTCAGTGCCATGAAGAGCAATGCAGAGTTTTCTTGTTATGGTGTCCTTATTTTGAATCCGGCTGGGACTCGTGGTAATTAACATTATTAAGCTATGAAACAGAAATAATCAATGTTAGCCTGATAATGTCATTAGCATTATACAGTATATAGGTAAGGCACCTGTGTAAAATAACTGAAATTTCTGCCCATTTGCACATTTTACTGTGACGCATAATGTACTTTTGTTTGATATTTCTCTGGAGCTTCACAACAAATATAAACTTCTCAATGTCCTCTACGTGTTACATTCTTTCAGCAATGGGAAAATTTGACCCACTGCTAGAAATATGAAAACATTCAATTACAGTCCACCAAAAAAAAGAAACAAATGATATACTGGCTAATAAGTTCTTATAAAGGATCCAAAGAGAACCGCTGTGAAGTGGCAATGTTTCTGCAAATAAACATATTCTGATAGACTAGTGACAGAATAATATGCAATGGTGGGACACAACTATATCAACAATCGCTCACTTACTGCATGTGTGTAAAGTGTGAAAAAGCTTAGAATGATTATCATGAGCAACCAAAGTCTACAGAAAACTTCAGACGACTTCAAACGAGCATAAATGTACGAATGCTTCCAAGTCATTGAATACTTCCAAGTCATTGCTTTGAGCTGTCAAGTCGTTCCAACAAATGATTCCACATCTCGTGAACGCAGCATAAACTAAAGCCACATTCACAAAGGGAGGGCAGCTAGTTGTAACAGAGGGTGTTATGGACGGAGAAAGAAATAGAGACATAAGTATTCTTGATTTTAACTGTCAAATCAGGTCTCCCCAGTCCAAAGTACATGTTTGAATTGGTATAGCCAGTTTTTGCACAGCGGACCTGGTCTCCCCACTTCAGAATGGATGACTGTTACACCCCTACTGCAATACTCATTGTAAAAGTCCACCTTAGTGCATTTATCTTGTATTTATCCTACCTCAGCACTGCAGAAGGTTTTCCCTGAGCATTATACAGTAGAACCAAATCAGTATAATGCAACACAAACTCTAACATCTTTCAGCTAAGTAGTGACCAGACCATCCTGTGAAATGAAATTCTGTTGAAACAATTCCTCTTGGGGATGGAGCAGAATTAGCAGTAGGTAGGACAAAGGTTGCATCTTCTCAATAAATACACTAAATCCAAAATAGAAATGAAAATTATTTTTTAAATCACATCTTTCAAAAGCCTTGAAAGGAAGAATCATATCAATCCAGACTAAGATTTTGGCTAAACAATTCCTTCAAACATCATCAATTAAAGATTGTAAGTTAGGTAAGATGTAATTTACTTCGATAATGGTTAGAGGCTGTGTACTTTCAGGATAAACAGGAATTGGTTTGACTATGCCACCGAAAATATGTTGGTTAATAAAAAAAAAAAAGTATGGTTATTGGTCTAAGGTCTTCAATAATAATTTTCAGAATAGTATGGAAAACATGCCCCTGAGGGGACGACGTGCCCCTGCAAACATTATGCTACACTGATACAACTGTCAGCGTGGAGAGAGAAAATGTCTTATGACAATAATAACACCAGCAGGGCCGCGGTCCCAGCAGCAGACACAGGGACGGACTGAGCTTCTGTCGAAAAATTACTGTTTGTTCTTCTTCTTCTGCAGAGCATTGGAACAAAACTATGGGCTGGCTTTATTGGGAATTGAACATTTGTACGTTTAGTGCTATATGGGTTTTTTAAGGGCTGATAACCGATAGTTTGGATTGACATTTTGTGCCAATACTCAACATGTTTCAATTTGACCATTTTCAAAATTCCAAAAAATGACAAGTTTTTAGTACTTCCCCCTTAATTATATTCTTGAGATGGTGGAAAAGCCTCTGAAACAGCATTTAGACCGCCATGGACACAAAGTCTCATTGAAACACAGACTAATGAAATTCTTTTAGGGTCAGCAGCTCTTAATAGCAGGGTGACCCAACCCATCTATTCAATGGTGGGGGAAATTCAGGGATACAGTAGGCCTTTATATGAATTATTAATTTACAGAAAACATTACAACATTTGTGGACCCCGGGAAGAGTAGCTGTTGCCTTGGTAACAACTAATGGGGATCCAAATAAACCATAAATTATTGAAGTTCTTAGTTAATAAATGTAATGTCCAATCGATGTCCAATGTTTCACAAAATGCCAATATTAGACTAATATATCTTCAAACTAATATATCAGTCCAACCCGACAATTTCATTTTGCTATAATATTTTTTGTTTTTGACACACATAAGCTTCATATGTGCTCTGATCCAAAATCACCTGTCACTGCTCTCCACAGTGATATTATGCACCTGCTTCTTTTTACAGCAAATTTTACATATGAAAGAGGAAATGAAAGGGGGGTGGTTTTGAGATGTATGTCTGTCTAATAACAGTGCATTAGTCCTGAGTTCTGTGCTTAGCCTTGCTCTGCTCAATGTGGATTGCGAAGTGAAGATCAATGACTTCCAGCAGGGTATAATGGAGCCCAGATGCTTGTTTTGATTAAAAGAGTCAGGGCTGGAGCAGACAGTGGTGAGCCACACACAGATCCAGCTTGAACTGTCTACTCTGTAATAATCACTCACTTTTACTGAGGCACAGATTGCGGTGTCTGATTGGTCAGACTCCAATGACTGAGGGGCGCACGCAGCCTGGGAACATTTGGATGTCTGCTGTGAGGTGTGCCAATGTAATTTTCAGCATTTTAGACCCAAATTCTGAATATATAAGGTCGCTGAACATCCATGAGATTTGCAGAGCAAGAGCTGCCAAGACATTCTTTGGCATAATAGGCCTACAGCTGTAGAGATTTGATTTGGCCATGTTTGTGTTACTGGTGAGAGGACCCTCCTCCAACCCACATATCATAACCACATGTCACAATATGGCTACCACAAATTGACTTCTTCTCTGCCACCCGTGGTTAATAAAAAACAAACTAAAAATAATCTGTCTGTTCCTTCATCAACCGATGTATCATATTAGTACATTGATATCAGGCTGACCACATGCCCTTCTCATTTTGCATCTTGGTTAATGAGAGGAACAAACCGATTTAGCATGGTAATGTGCTTAACATTAGTTAGTCTCTGAGGACCATTTCACACAAGGTTATGCAAATACAGAGGAAGAATGTTGCTGGAAGGGATGTAATCCGTAAGAGGTAAATTTGTGTTGCAACATTTAGCGCAACCTGGTTCCGAGGCACAGAAGCCCTTTCACAGCTTCACTGGGGATGTAATCTCAATGGTTCTTTGAAACCTTGACAATGACAGACACCTGTGTGAGGTGATGGACATGTCTCTGTGTAGTCAGACGTCAAGGCTGTAGGTGAAACCTGCACCTGAATCCAACAAACAGCTCCCGAGCATGGCTCCTGAGAGGCTAGTATAAAAGAGTGAAATCCCATCCACAGCAAGGGCCATTGATTCAGTTAATTTTATGCTGGAAAATGATTTCCCTGATGGCCAGTTTCACCAAAGCACATTGTGAGTGAAGAAAGCTCCCCACACCAATGTTAAAGCATTGCTCACTATCTATTTTCGGTGTGTATGGAATTCATAACACCTTCCCTTAGCATGAGGTTCATTGGAAAGCAGCAGAAGACTGCACCAACTTTAATGACTGTATCTGAACTCACATTTTTCCAAACACATTACAAAATAATAAAAAGCACGAGCAGAATGTAAAATCTGCTTTTAGATTTCCATCTGCACTGACCAAATTCAGAGCTGGGAAGCGGTAATAGATCTCAAAAGACATTTTTATGCTTTTAAATGAAAAGAGAGGGCACTCTGTGATACTTTCAGCGAGACAAATCTGTAAGGTTTAGCCAATGAGATCCATTAGCTTTGATCTGGCCAATGCATTTATCCAAATCAGGAGCCATCACCTACGAGCGGAGCAGTATGTCTGTGAGCCTCACCATCGGTTTTCAGCGTCAGAGGCGTGGGCGGGCTCAGGACCCTGGCGTTGGTCACCATGTTCTTCACCAGACAGATGTAACTGCCCACGTCCGAGGGTTGCACCTTGGAGATGTACAGGTTCCCAGTTTCTTGGGAGATGAACCGCCGACTGTCCTCAGCAACGAATGAGGGGAACTCATTGAACACCCAGCTGTAGACAATCTCTGTAAAAGCAAGTAGAGAACATACAGATGAGAACAATGCAGGACTGTAGTACTTGAGTCCGGTCTTGAGATCACTTTTCTGACTTCTTTGACTTGTCTTGGCCTCTATTTTGACTTCGATTTGTCTTGGTCTTGACCACTACTCGATGTTAACTTGGCTTTTTCCCACCTATCCAAAAATGTTTGTTTATTCACCTGGTCCACCTTTGTTTATTTTCTCCCCAGCAGAACAAACAATTTAAGGTATTACACCTTTGTAATGGTCATCAAAACATCTATGTCACCTGCAGATATCTCTGCTGGTCCTCAAGAAACTCCTGAAGTATTAATTTTATATTTGGAAATACGCTCACTTTTTATTGCTTATTTTGGTCTTGGTCTTGAATTGATTTGCTCTGGTCTTGGTCTCAACCTTGGTCTCAACCCCCTGTGGACCTGGTGTTGGAACTGACTTGGGCTTAAATGTCTTGGACCCACTTCTTAATTTATATGGCGAATTATTCACCTAGAAGTCTTAGAAGTGAGCAAAAACAATAACCCTGGGAGCTAAAATTACTGTATGGTAACGTACTGTAATTCGTTGTGCCTACAAACGGTCTCAAAATAGGTAATTAATGATAAATACTAACACATTTTTCAACAGTCACTTGAGTCACTTGTGTTGTACACAGCAGTACACTGTTTAGGGCCAATCATCCCTTAGAGCAATACACGAATCCCAGTGCTGAAATAACAATTCTGAGTGATCACAGTCACACCATGACACATTTGCTTCTTGATGCAAATTGTGTTTCACAGGATAACAACATCCCTATCAATACAGCATGAGCAGTGACCCAGTGATTTGAAATTCACAATTGTAACATTTGCTACATGCCAAGGCCTTCACTGTAGCTAGATTAAATCCCTCTCTTGAGCATTTAGAGGAGATTCTGGATTGATGTTTAGAAAGCGTTTTCCACTGCATTCATCACTGTAAAATGATTGGCCCAGATGATCGCTCAGAGTCATTATAATAATGATATAATAATTTTTATGTGAAAACTGATTAATATTGATCTTGTCATCTTGTAGATGAGAAAACCAAAGCAATGGTAGAAAAAGCACTCCACATTATTGTAGAGCCGCTGTCACTGTTGTTCCCAATATTTGGACTTAGGGATGGATAAAATTAATCAATTTTCCAATTAATAGTGGAAAATAACAGACATAACAGTCTACGGGGGTTGTTTGGCTGAAGCTTTTCATCCCATTGATCGTTTTATCTTTTCTTTTATCTCAAAGAACCACTTGAGGTGAGGCAGAGTTTTTGGAAGGCTGTTGGGTTGTACAGTATGTATTATATGACAAAGTCCTTGAGGTTTTGTTATTATTTCTCAGTTAGAGATCACAGTAAGAGGGGATAATATGTGAGGTAATGGGGGATCAAAAAGTGATCATCTGACAAGTATGGACACAGTCTCACATGAGAGATAAAACGTTTCTGTTTCATATGTTAAGACATATGTGTATATTCATTTGATTTCAGGGCTTCAAAAGTGTGATTTCTACCTATGGGCCTCTCTAGGCCAATTAGAGTCCTTAAGTGATTATGCTGTTTATAGCTGAGACTGGTATTGAATGAGAGTGGACCTCCTGCAGTCTGAAGGGATAAATACTGTAAAGGCTGTACCTCGCAATGCAAATTGTTCTGAGGGCAAGTACACATCAAAATGCAACCATGATAGGCAATTAAGAATCATCATCAATTACCTGGTCCATAAAGGTCCAAAAGCCTCAGATGCTGTATGTGACTACACTAAACATATGGACCATGAAAACGCTTTGTACTGTATAGGTAATGTTTCATCAAGCTCAGAAGATTGTTAAAACATGCTTTAAAGAAAAATTGGGTTACTGATCTTCTTTGCATGACTAATCAATAATAATAATCTATAATCTATAATAATCTAATAATTTTTTTTTAATCTATTAAGTGGGAATATTATGTACATATACTGTATATTGTGTACATACAGTAACCAGGAGCCTCCCAAATGATCCATGGTTTAGCTGCTGTTTTTGCTGTGTCCAGTGTATCCAATAGCAAGCTTGGCACAAAATGTAATTACCGGTATCCATTTTTGCCTTGTACTTTTCTTCTAAAATGTAGACTGTAGACACTCTTTCTCATTTTCAACCACAATAGTTCCTGAATACACTGCATGCAGACCAATGCATATGACATTTTGAATGTCGAAAGCTGTAGGATTTTGTGACAAAGCATGGCAAATAATTATTACGGACCTAAGAAGGTTATTGTGGTCACATTTTATGAAAGAGCAAGGTTATTACATCCACTGTACAAAATGGTGTATCTTCTTTTGAATCGCAGACATCAAATGAAGCAGCTCTGGTGTGCTGACTGTTGCTATGCTGTGAAATACAGTTTTGAGAAAAAGCATTCAAAGATTTGTGAGGGTTTGTCACACCCTCTCAATGGGATGCTACTGTATATAACAATCCACTTAGAACAACAGACACTAAGAAAACAGCCACTGATAATATAGTACTGCATTGATAACGCTACTGCAGTTACTCACTGCTTAATATTTGGCTAAAACACCTATAATAATAATTGCAAGGAAACAGGAAAATGGGATCTGAACAATATTAAAGCTTTTGCTTGGCCATCAACATAAAATGACAGCCAGGCAAGCATTACCTGCAATACCTTTCCCACTGAGAAATAATGAATCGATTTAGCCTTTATAAATATGGTAACCTAAGTCAAGGAAAATAATTGTGAAGCCTCTGAAGATGGAAAAATAAAACTTATTTAGCTATATTTATCTGTACTAGTGTCTAATCAGACCAAACTAGACAGACCACAGCAAAGGATTTTTCTGACTTTATATCTAATCATTGCTAAAAGATTATCAAGCTATTTGCATCTAGGTTGAGTCTTTTTTATTTTATTCATGACAAACAGTGTGGGATAGTGTTGGATAAAAACTCCCTCTCCCTGGCAGACTTGGCAGCACAGATGTGCTTGTGAATTTAGTATTCTTTGTGATGCATGCTGAGATACAAATCAAATGACAAAAAATGGAAGGATCACACAATTGCTTGGAACAAAATAATACGTGGTTTTGCAGGAAAAAACCCAACAATAAATTGCCCGCAATACTCAACAAAAATATGAATATGATCAACATAGAACAGAAAGAGTTTGATGTTTGCTTTGTATTTTCTGTGCATAATCCTACACAGCTGCATCCATCACTGCGTATATAAAAAAAAGAAGACTTTCGCCCTTATCAACAAATTTATTTGTTGAAAACAAATCAATCTATCTCATGATTGTTGCATAATAATATTTCACAGCTTGTTGATTCTGCCTCGATAATTTGTCTATTCTGGAGAACAAAAATAGACTCCGATATTTTCTTGAAACTGTTGAGGCCTCTTTGGTAAATAATTAATAATTGCGGTTTCAAAGATGCTCAGACTTAAAAGTACATCTGAACTCAAGTCAACAGTTGATCTGAGCTCAACGTTAGCATCTGCAGTGAGGTAGAAAATTGAATTGAATACGGGGCATTTTTTTCAAACACTGTATGTCAACAGATTAATTAGCAAAGGCAACGTTATTTGCTTGATCTCCTCAGAGGACTATTAGATAAAATAGTACTGGTTGCACTAAGGAGAAGGACGCACTGATGTAGGAACAAGAAAGAACAAGGAACAGGGTTATAATCCAGAGTTTGAGATACCACACAAACTAGGCTGATTGTACTCCATGAAACAGCATCTTTCCCTGCTCAATCATGTGCATCTCGCTCTCTGTGTAGTTTGATTACACAAACAGAAGACAATAAATTAATACTGAAAATACATTACTGTTTTTAAGTAAATTTACAGCATCACTTGCAGTCATTTTAACATATGCTACTATGAATTAGCATCACCAAAAAGAGGCAAGAGTTCTGGCTTATTTTATTCAAAGGTCATCATACTGTAACTTCATAAACTATAACATTGTTTACCAAAGACACACATAAAACCTGATCACATGGGTTCAAAGCCATGAAATGGAAAATAATAAACTGTTCACATCTCAGTGATTCCAAATTATTTTCACTTATGAAACCTATCTAATTTAAGTGGCATTTTAATGTCTCCGAATCCTCCCACAACCCATTTAACCCTAAGATTGTTTAATATTCCCTATACAGTATGAATTTCAATTGTTGACACGCTCCAACTCACCAAGGCATTCATCACACCAGCAAATTGTATGACTAGGGCACTTTTTTTTTTTTTATATTTCAGGTGTTGGAGGTCATTTTTCACTTTTTGTCAGAAAAGCAACGTTGAATGTATAAATTATCAGCTTGCCTTTACTGCGTATTTGATCACAATCTGTAAACAAGCAACATAAATATCAAAAAAGGCTCAACAGCCCATTGAACATGCAGGATGCGGAACAGAGAGAGTGAGCTGGCTTTTCACCCAGGAGTAAATATTCCAACAATGTAATAATCCATAAGTGACAAGAGATCACTTATTATTATTAGGATCATATTTTACCCATGTTAAAAAGGCGAATGACAAAAAACTGTGCCTTTAATACAATGCAGTGTTTAAAATGTAGCTATTCTGAACTATGTTGTCCGCATACAGAGTATATGCTATTTAAAAGAATGGAAAATTGTTTAAGATTATTATGCTAAATTCAGTGATGTTTACTGACATTCACTTTCTGAGTGGTTACTATTGTTCTTGTATTGCCATGGCTTATTGTACAGATAAACACAGGCAAAACTAAACATTTCTATAGTATAAAATAATTATTGTAGGGTAAAATGTTTCATAGTTTTACTGGTGGGGATGATTAGGCTATTAAATTAATACTTGTGTTTCTTGTTGAAATTATAGCTATAACCCCACTACAGTGCAAATCACATTTACTCATTATTCTATCCATGTATTCAGATTTTATATCTCTATTAACCAAGGATGTATTGTCAAGGGCTAATCTTTTTCTCTCTGCTGTTCTAAATGCATTGCTGCCACAGAAATACACTGAAAGGGAGAGGAAAACCTTGCAAAACTTTCAATGGCATTTTCTCAAAACTGTTTCACAGCATAGCATTCAACAAGGCAGAGCTCCTTCATTTATTCTGTGATTTAAATCCAAGATACATCATTTTGTAGATCTGATCTTTCATGTTTGATCTTCCATTGCAAAAACAAACAAACAAACAAAAAACTTCTGGGGTCCATAAGTGCTGATTTGTCAGCCTCTGTCACAATTATATTTAGCAACTTCCTCATTAAACAAGAATGCAAACACCACCACACCTCTTAGATCAGACATGGATATTGAGGTTATTTGGCATAAAATCTTATTGTTCTGAATTGCATGTCAAAGGTACAGCTGAGTGATTTATACAATGTATTCTGTATTGATCCACTCAATCAGACTAATACAAGCCATATAACATGAGGGTCTCATGTCACCGTGGCTGAAACCTCGGTCCATGTTTGCCGCTCGTATGCAACAAGACTGTAGCAAACCTCAAACGACAGAAAATCACTATTGGCATTTCGCTGATCTCATTCCACAACCTCACAACCACCGCCAATGTTTGATTCTAATTTCACGTCAGTCACACTGGTAACCATTCAAACGAAAGCCTTGCTTAAACTGGAAAAAGAAAAGCCTGTGTGTGCAGCAGCTTGTCCTGTAAACATGGTGAAAAAAATTGCATACACCTGGAGCAAAGGCAACACCTGTGCCGAGATTAATGGAGAACCTTAGATGCAAATCAACTGCACTACACTTTAATTTGTCAATCAGGAACGCTTAATTGTGAGTGTGTCTGTTTTTTGTTTTTTTTTTTTCAGCCAGCTATCCTGTCATTGATTTTCTACTTGCTACCATGTCATGCAAAATGGCATCCAGGAACGGGAGCTGGTGGTGAAGAGCAGTTGGCAAATGTTCCCACGGGTGCAGTGCAGCGGTACGACAGAGCTGATGCAAACAGAAAACCTGGATGATTCATGGCTCACATAAGAGCTTACATTAGCGGACAACTGCAGAGAGGGATATTCAAGATATGCCATTAAAAGGGAAGTGCGTGCTTCTCTGCCTATGCAAAATAATTGGCTGTGTAAGATTTCTAATGATCCAGCAAATTTGATCTCTGAGAATCTGTGTTGGCTTTGTTGTGTCCCCATAACTTAACACACTCATCATTCCAACAGCACGGATGGATGGATAGAGGAATGGATGGACACAAAAATTAACCATCAAAATGAAAGCCAAAAATAATAATAATAATAATGAACAATCAACCGCCTTGGTAGAATAATAACGACATTACTTGTTGTTACAGGAATGGCGAAGAATAGTGATGAGTTTACTGACAATCTCAGCTGCAGTGAAGCAACAGTATCAAAGTAATGTTTTTCTGGTGCAAGGCCATGAGTCAAGGTGTTAACTCTTACCTGGTGAATGAGGGGGAGGCGTGCACATGAGCACCACACCCTGGCCTTCGCGCACAGAGACCCCGCCTCTGGTCTTCCCACTGAAGGCACCTAGATCTGCAACAGGACACAACAGGCAATCCTGCTCAGACTCAGCCAACAAAGTAGAACAAAACATTTACTCGAGATCATTTTGAAGGTGCTAGGATATTAATCTTTGCCCCTACAGACACCCTCTCAAACACGTCTCTGCAATTAAAAATGGTAAACTTGTTACTAGCTTGTTAGTTTTAAGTGAGCTTAAAAAAAAGAAAACAAATTTCACAAATGAAGGGCGCCTACACTAAAAAGACTTCTACTTTGAACAGAACAGCCTACTCCATAACATTGCACTAAATTGCACTATTATATTATTAGATATTATGAATACTATTTTATCTATATTATTTAGAATGCACTAATGCAGCAGTCTGTTGTTTTACCTGATTGGTTTTCTGTGTATATACAACAAAGCAGGTTTGACTCAATCCTAGAATGCCTTTTGGGTCCTAACACTGCCTGTTTAATTTCTAGTTGATGCAATGCTAAACTGTGGAAATCAAGCGACAGGCTGCTGACCCAGGGCAGGTTTCTGTGTCTGCGCCACTTTAATTCCATCACTTTGAGGGGCGATGTTTACCATTACCCTGGAACTGTTGGGTAATTATGCCTCAGAGTGACTTGTGAAACCTGCATTTCTTCTCAATTTCTGGCACATTAAAGAAGGATCAAGGTTCATGGCCTTCATCTCAAAATGTAGCACATAGTCAATTTCCTGTCAAATTGTATTTCTTTTCTGCAAATACCGAGGATCAAAGGCCATGTACAAACTGGGCAACGTGTTCAGCTCACTGAAAACCCCTATGCCACATACTGTACAAAGACGTCCAAAAAAAAAGAAAAAACAGATAAAAAAATTAATTCCAAATCATAATGCAATTAAATTGCAACAGTTTATTTTGGCACAGTTAAACAGGTTCTCCTGTGATATGTCCCCCTTGAATGCCAAATTGAGGAGCTGGATTCATCCCAGTACGAAAAAATTTGTTTATTTTGAATTGATCACATAAGTTTCTGTGCAAACACTAACCTACTGTGCATTGCATGCATTTGAAAGTCACTGAAGAAACACTGGGGCAACAACAGGGTTACTAACATATGTTTGTAAATTGATAGACAGACTACTACTACAGTGATGAGGAGTTGGTCACACTATAGCTTGCTGAAAGATCTTCGTCTGCACATTGATCCCATTCAATAATGTGATTCACAATGACCAACTCACCATGAAAAAGAAGATATAAAATAAAGAAATCCTCAAAAAGCGATGAGAAACTGGAGAGAAGAAAAGCTCCTCCAAGCCCAGGAAGAATAAATATTTCATAGCGATTGTTGCATTTGCAGTTGAATCGGCCAGGGAGGGGAGGGGAGGAGGGGGGAGCAGCCTGTCATGCCAACTGGATTTGCAAGCTTTCATTTCACAACACAAATCAATCTGGCCAAGCCGACCACTTCCTGTGCTTGGAAGAGAATAGATCCAACATTGAATGGACAGTTTTATCAGCTTCAGACAATGTATGTTGGTGAGGCAGTGTTTCAGGTTGGGAGCTGCAGAATTTAAAATCCAGACAATGGTGGAAACCATCTCCTCTTGTAATGCATTTGGAACCCAGTTCTAAAATAACCATGATTGACGATTTTGGATTCTGCACCTTTGCCACCTTAACCCTTTCCCCTAAATTTGATTCTCCAAAGATTGGACTGTCAGCTCCATGTTGGGCCCCTCCAAGCCTGGGTGCTGATTTGTCCATATTGTACTGCGTTTCAACATGCGAGCTCGACTTGCCAGTTTATGGAGATGTCTTGGACTGCTAGACAGATATACAATCCCTTCATCTTGGCCCATTTGCTATGTGTGACTAGCGCTGATTTATCTGTGCTAACAAGCTGCCACCAGAGTATAGGAATGGAGAGCCACTGATTGTCACCATGTTCGCTATTGATTCGCCAGCAGCTGTCACCACCCTGTCTTTCTCTTCTGCATAGCTACCCTGCTACCCCTTTGTGTTTTAATTCAAAGATGAATCATGAGTTATAGCTAATCAATGTCCCCTCCTGTAGTATAATGGGCAAATAGACAACAGATAGTTTAAATAGATTTGTTTGTGCTCTACTGATAAAGAGGAAAAGGAATGAAGTGAGTGAGTAAATAAATAAATAAACACAGACAGAAACAACTGCTGTCTAAATGATGTAGACCAAGGCTCTGTACATCCAACTACTGAAAGAGAACGACTTGGCAACCCACAATACAAGACTGTGGTTGTACTTGGCAGCGACCAAGTGTGAGAATGTGTGTATGTTTAACGGTCCCTTTGCCTTCAACGACTCCCCCAGGATGCAGAATGTGGAAATGAAGGCGTTTTTAGACAACTTGCCTGATTAAAGTAATAATCGACAATTGTCATATCAATAAATGTACATTTTGCTACTCTCTATCGCCAACTGATATAACACAACAGTGATTCAACCTATACTCGGTTCAAGGAAGCCTTGACATTTGCTGTTTTCCTAAAAAACATCACACAGGAACTGATGCGTTTTATATTTTTTATGCAACAGCAACACCGATTTGTTTGAATAAACAGAAGAGGAACACGTAGTTACCATGAGCAGCGATAGCCACCATGACTGAATAGACAAATAAAAGGTCGGTAGCTGCAGAAACTCAAACTTCAATAACAGACAATCCAAGGGAAAAGTACCGCCCACACTGTCTGATTGACAGGTAATCTCTGGGAAGTGCAGTGCAAAAACACCACAGCAATGACGGCTTATTGCCAAAGATGTCACAGAAATTAGCATTAACTTATTTCAAAAACAACAACAAAAAGAAGATATCACAGATTACCACTTTACATATGGGTTAAATAGAGACCAAGCTGAGATTTTTTTGTGGGCCTTCCTGCCATTTAAGAAACTACAGTAAAGGCAATGCTAGAATCATTCTATATTTTATGGAACCAGGAGATTAGAGGATCAAATGAAACTCTTACTGACCAATCATTTTCCTTGGCAAAATAGACTTATGCAAGTAAATCAATATTAATGGCTCTTCAATAATGTAAAAACAGCATAGTCATTAAAGCATCCTCAAAAATTACAAGTCAACATATGTCAATATAAATCTTCTAAACCCAGAAATGCAGTGATGAAATTTGCAGTAATACAACACAAGAGCAGGTACTCAATGCAAATTATTTCAAGATCAGTATGAATTCAATCAATGGCTATTAACTAGTGATCAGTTCAGATTTTGTAGAACATTTCAGGGGGGAAAAGACAATCTTTTAATGCTCATGCCAAAGCAGCCCCTAAGACTCATTACTACTGTAGAGCTCACAGTGGCTCGATACCTGAGCCTCAGCCAGACTCATGTCTGCAGAGAGAGAAGAACTCTTTGGGGAGAAAGATCAGAGGCCTCCCTTCTGCCTGCTGCCTTCAAAGTCACGGCTGAAAAACAGCCCAAGTGTGAGTTCAGCAGCTCAGAATTTCAAAACAAAGAGAGAAAAAAGGGTCCTACTGAAACATCTTTGGAGGCAGAGTACACGACCAGTGGATAGAATATAGAAAGCCATGCCTGCACCTTTTCCTGATGCACTCTGGTTGGTCCACCCTCCCTCTCCTCTGATTTGCTGCAAGCCATGAAACAAGGCTAGGTTCGGTACGCCAGATTGACAGAACAAAACCCCTGTGGGTTAGAGAGTACAGTAAGCTGCGCCTTAGTGTCGCAGATACCGTTAGTAATGGGAGGAAAGAAGTTCCAGCCTGGGAAGAGAGTTACAAAGAGTCTACTCTATGTGACGTCTCAGTCTACATCGTACTACAACACAACTCAAAGAATATGACTATTCAGTTTTAATCCTTACAGAAACAGGACAGCATATAATAACTTCTCTAAGATATTAAATTTATTAAAAGGTACAGAATTTGCCAGTGTGTATCTGAATTTTATAATCCGGGCAGTCAACACTTCTGTCAGTGCATAAGAATGTGTAGTGCTGACAGGAACAAGAAAAAAACCCTAGAGTTTCAAGCTGGGTGATAAATACCCACCATTCGTTATGCTGAAAGAGAGAAGGAAGGCTCTGCATTCAAATGTATGCTGCAGGGCACCTCTCTTTGTTTCTGTGACTAGCCCTTCGAAGGGCCTCATTTTAAAGAGCGAGTATGAGACTATTACAGATTGATGCTATTGAATATTGGTACTGCATAAAGCTGAAGAGATGCAGTCATACACTCAGGTATCTGCATAAGCTACAAAACACCCACGCACAACATTTAAGAAAAAAGCAATCTGGTCACTGGATGAGATGACTAGACAGGTTTCCTAAATGCGGCTTAAAAAAGCTCAGCAGGCGGCAACAACTACTGATCTCTCAGAGGATCAAGTCAAGGTAACTCTCTCTCTCTGAGCACTGAGCTTATCCAGGAAACACTCCCAACAGAATGGCTGGTTTAGAGTTATTAAAATGAAGAAAAATTATAATGCTTTTTTTTATTGCCGTTTATTGGCCAGTGTAAATAATGACAGTCTAGGTACCTGTATTGTCCCTCAATATAATTGGATTTTGCTTATATCTGTTAAAGTAATAATCAGCAATATTTTCATATTTGTTTGTTTTGCTACTCTCTATGGCCAATTGATATAACACAGTAATGATTCAACCTACAGCCAGTTCATGAAAACTTTTACATTTGCTGTTCTAAACACCCGGTGTCGGGTAGGTATCTCCCGGGAAAAATCCTGTGCTGCACAGGAAGTGATGCATTTTATGTTTCTGGCAGCAGCAACAGCGGTTTGTTTGGAATAAACAGAAGAAGAACTGTGAGGTAGCCTACAGTGCAAAAAAAAACACATCACTGATCCCTTAGCACCAAAGATGTTATAAATAAATGAAATAAAATAAAACAAAATGAAATAAAAAACAAGGATGTCACAGATTGATTGTACTGTGAATCTCTATATTATATTTAGGACAGTCCTGCTTCTGATTTTATTTTACTTCTCTTATAGAGCAAAACATTGTCAAGATCCTGCACAAATGCAAGAGTAATAGATAAGGCTGGAATCCTAACAACTTGTGCAGCAAAATGAAAAATGTACAGCACACTTTGTAAGGAAAAAAAACAACAAAAAAAACGTGTGAACTCTGGTCTGAAGAAAATAGGCCATTATACATATATACCTTTCCTTTTTGCTGTTTCCACTGTTTCAGGCAAATCCAACCATTTGTTTTTCTAATTCCCATAACAACTTTAAGTCCCCATAACAACACATTAGACCATGTACTATACTTTGTAGCAACAGCTCACTGACTAAGAACCATAAGCTCCCTGTAGGCATGCCAATAAGGCTATTATGGTCATTGCTCCTGAGGAAACTGTAAGGAAAACCAACAATGCATTTTCCTCTGAGCATAGCCCTGGTCTCTCTATGTATGCTGCCTTAGCCTGTGATGATGTTTTGGAGGGACACCAGGGGATTACTCGGGGAAGAAATGTGCTTTTTACTCTCATTTACCACTGAGGCATGGCGTTTGAGGGCACATACCCTGTTAGCAGTACAATTCAACAGAATCAGATGCAGCCAGTGGGAACTAAATTCAACAACAAAACATTACTGTAGATAGTGTTTATTTACCCCCGGAACCAAACAGGTTTATTTTAAGTCAGAGATGAAGAGCTTTAAGCCAATTATTTACATCTTATGAGAGTCATCTCTGTGTGTTTTTAAAGTTTCACAAACTTCTCTAAAATGTATATCTTTTCCAAAACAGTTTTGAGGAGCTTCATGCCAAAGTATATGTCATGCTCTGAATGAACTTGTGTGCAACTGCGAAAATGGTTGAATGGAAAGATAACAAGGCTACTCACAAGCAAACTGCAAAAGGGTGTCCCGACTTAGGATGGTTCCATAGCTGTTTTCTGCCTTACACTGGTACTTCCCAAAGTCAGTGATCTCACTTGCATTGGTTATAATTAAGTTTCCATCGATGAAGTTGTAGCGGTAATCCGCCTCTGCATCTACTTCTGTCCCATTGACGAACCACCTGAAAGCACAACATGAATAGTAGTTTGCAATGAATGACAAACAATCAAGCTAATCTGCTGAGGAAGTAGGATTACAATTAGCAGACAGGCAAATGTATGCCATACCTGTATGTGGGTGATGGATTGCCCCGTGCTTCACAGTGCATCACCACTTTCTTCTCATCAGAATCCAAAGGAAAAATAACATCGTCTGGCTCCTGGATAAAGACCGGCCCAAACTCTTCGCTCTCTATAGACCAAAAGAGAGGATTACTGCAGGAGTGATTATTGCCCTGCTTAAAGGAGAGCATCACAGAGGTTTACCATTCAATTACTTTATCCCCGTTTGGTCGGTAAAAGTGCACTGCCTACTCACCTCCATTACTAGAAACAAGAGAAAAGGATTTGACCAGCCTCTCTGATGGCATACAGATGTACAGCTCCACAGAGAATTGGAATTGGAAAAAAAAAATAGAAAAAAATAACTGTGACAGTAGCTACGATGATATTCTGCAGACAAGAGCAGATTTTTCTAACATTACTTTGATATAAAACTCATTTGGGTGTTTAAGTTTAGGGAAACATTCTTGGAATCCTCAAAGCTAGAGTCCCATTCATTTTCAATGAAGAAGCTCTAGGCTGTACATCAGCATGGCATCACACATCTGGTTTCTAGTTTAGGGAAAAAAAAGAACAAAAAAAATCTATAATTTCCTAGCCTGGAGAAATAACATGTGATTTCTTAAGTTCAGAGACATTCCCCTCTGATCATCCAATTACCTGGTTGGACATGGTTCACTTGGACCTAATTTTCACATGGTGAAATATGAACCCTGTAGCTTGACAGGGTTTAGAAATTTCACACCTTTGAACCCAGGGCCATCGAATGAATGGTATTTTCCTCTCTCAAATGTTTCACACACCCACTCTTCGACCCACTGCTGTTTGCCCACAGGGCCAACTGATGAGTCGACAATGCTGTTAGCATGGCTCTTCACCACAGGGTCTTAACCCTGCCTTAATTTGTCATGGAGAATCAGGTTTGGGAGTTCGACAGATACGTAGTGTGAATGAGTGTACACTTCTGCAGTTTCTTGTGGGTTACTAGCCACAGTGAGGTTACAGGCCTATATTATTCTGAATAATATAGGCCTGTAACCTCACTGTGGCTTCTTTAGAATCTAAAGAATGGTTCACTAAGGCCTGTTTTTATTTTTACTTTTCACATAAATACAGACATGTACGTTCAGAGAGTGGTAACCAGTGCTTATGAGTTATATGCCTCCATGTTGGAAGAGTGACAGCAATAGGAAAGAATACAATGTTATCATCTCTTCCTCTCTTATCTAATTCCCCCTTTTATAGTACAATTTGAACACCCTACCACAGAAAATAGGCAACATCTTTGTTTTGTCAGGGAGGAAGAGTTGATAACATTACAATCTTTCCTTTTCCTGTCACTCCTCCAACACTGCTTATCATTCTCCAAATATTCTGTGACAGGCCTCTATTTCTTCATAGCAAAGCTCTACAGGCAAGATTATATCAAATAAAACAAGCCTACGGTAAACATATTACCCACCAACAATGATCCCATTTGGGTCAGTGACAATGTGAAATCGTGGGTAACAATTATTTAAGTGGTACTCTTTTCTGGTCATTACCAGGGTATTACTAAGTTACAATATAGAAATCAATGCAATAAAACAATGAAAATGAAAATTGCATTTTACACAAATGCAAAAATTTTATCATCACTCATACAGTATAATTTCTGAAAATCCTGTCACAATGGCAAAGCTATAAATACTGCTAATTTCGACTTTCAGTGCTTTTAATTTAGCCCCTAATGTAAGCTGCCTTGATAGCAACATCTTGCCCTTCACAATTTATTCAAAATTGCACAAATATCAAGATTTGAATTATTTCTATGTTGTTTATATCAAACGTTATCTTTTGAGTAGCCTATATTCAACTTACTGTACTACATCCAATACAAATACAGTATGTCCCCAGATCTGCCGTTGCATATTTCTCCTTCATGGAGGTCCACTGGATAATTGTCCATGAAAAGGATTGTTGTGGTGTGGTTGTAAGTAATTCAGTAATGTAACAAGTAAAAGTGAATAGTCTGATGAGGTAGAATTATTTCCAAATTTATTTTACTGACACAGGAAATTATCTTGTCTTTAGCCCTAGCCCCTTTGGTCCTTGTCACTTCTCCAAAGCACTGTAAGTTGTAGTTTGAAACATGTCAGTAGGTTAATTTAGCAAAGCAACTGATGTAAAGGTTATCACTACTAATGCTAGTTTCTACTACAGCCAATGCGTTATCTAGTGTGCAAATGTGGTAACAACAGGACAGTGACAGTTAGCTAACCAGATACTAATAGTTAGCTAGCTAACATGCTGAAAGCATGTAAACACAAAGTCAATCAGATTTATCAGTGGTGAAATTATCAGTTCCCTATCAAAACCCAGCATTCTATTGAATTCTGTTAAGATGGTGAAGTCGTACATTTAGAAACATTCAACAACCAGCTGTTCACAGCTATTGTTGCCCATGAGCTGACCTCCACTATGGCTGCCAGAGCAGTGTTGCCATCGCTTTTCCAAGTAGCTATTGGCTGCTCAAAAAGTCGCTAGTAGTTGCCAGATAATGTCATACACTAATTTGCATATCAATATGTTACAGTCCCCGCTCACAGTGGAGGGAGGTGGCTATTCTGTCTATGGGAAACACTGTGATCGTCAGACCTCTTTGGATATAGAGTCTCCAGTGGTCCTCAACTCCAGTCCTCTGGGCACAGAGAACTGCTGGTTTTCTAATCTGCCACGTAGTTAACTTGTCATCCTAGGTCTAAATAGTCCCTGAGTAAACAGCCATAATGAAAACTAACTGGCAAAATAGAAAACCAGCAGTACTCTAAACCCCAAGGACTGGAGTTTAGGACTACTGGATTAGACAAGTAGGCAGCGCAAATTGGCATCAGCTGTACAGATTTGTCACCAAATGCTTTGGGAGTCAACATTAGCATTGTTCCCCATGATCGGAAAACGTTGCTACATTTGTTTGCTTGTCTTTTGAGAAATTAAAAAAATGTTGCCACATTGGCAATAGCACGCAGCCGGAGGCTGAAAGCCCTCTATAGTATGATTGCGATGAAAATCAATGTAAAAACTTGGACATTTGTCACATAGGGAAAATGAGACATTTTCTGTTTCCTTGCTATTAAAGTAAGGAATTCATTGAAATGTTTAAGCTAATTCCTTAAGCAGCCTAATGCTTACAAAATATGCAATTAGTGAGATGCAATTTAATACAGTACATGTTCAGCAAAGTATGACTACACCTGATCTAGATTGTTTCTTGTTTGGAAGTGCTCAAATAAGTGATTTTGCCTGACTCTCACTTCAGATTTGCAGCTCCGAAGATTTAAGAGCTTCCGTCTGCACAAACACACCCACATATCCATGTGCTCACTCACTTGTTTGGTGTCTCCTCAACAGTCCCTGTTGCAGTGCTCTTTTGTTTCTTCCGAGTAATTTACCCTTTGATGTAGTCTGCTGTTAACATAAGAACCTTGTGTTCTTCAGGAGAATGTTATCTCTATGTACTTTCTGAGATAATTAACTTTTGAAGAATGTAAGCCCAGTGAAAGTTTGTGTTGTGCTCTTTGTGTTTACATGTGGCAGCACAATCCATCACAATAGCTGTTTTTCTTACAGTATATCCATATCCATGCAGCTTACTTAACTGAAACCATCACAGTGACCACACTTAAGGTTTGGCCGGTATTACATTTGTTCTGGTAAATAAATATTTTAATGACATAAGTCTGTGGCAATCTACAGTATTTCTCACAATTTAGGAATGATCTGATGACAGAAAGAACCAAGTCTTTTTCCTCAGGGTATGTGTAATCTCGCCAACCTTTTGTCAGCAAATTACCGCTCCACAGGGAAATAAAAAGCTTTTGAAATAATACGTAAATCAGTAGAGGAAAATGAATCAATATTAAGTTGCATGCTTGGCTGTGAATATACAGCAAAGCAATTTGGTGAGAATAAAGAATAAATTTACCACTTTAACAACTGCTGCTAAAAATTTAAATGAAAGAAAGCCAGCCTCTACAATTCTATGTATAAATCAAGCATACGTGCTCCTTTGAAATCAGACAATATTTACTCCAATAAAAGCACTTCATAACTTAAGTAAAGTGTTATCTATCTACTGCATCTGTCTATCTATCTATCTGTTAGCAGTAGCACTAGTAGCAGTAGCAGTAATTCTAGTCATTGTACTATAAAATAAACCTGCAATATTGCAATACCTAATCATTAATACACAACATTAAAAACAAAACACTTCACTAACACCACCAAGCTGCATCTACACTATCCCCTGCTCTGGTCCAGGTGTGGAATAGGACATTACATTGTAGGCCAGATCTGTGCTAAAAATGAGAGCTCTGTCCACCTACAATAGGATTCTGGTTATTATTTCAAAGCATTCAAGAGTGGGCTGAATAAAAGCAGCCATGCTCAAAGTTTTTGTAAGGATCTTTTGCTTAAGGACATTGAGATAAAGAGTGGGAAGCCAACATCCTATGAATAACTCCTCACTCTGAGCACTCACATGAAAAGAACTGGATGGAATGAGAACAGCCTAACCAGACAAATGGTCAGTGGTGAAATGGTGGATGAGTTCTGAATACAGAATGTTTGCAAATGTGTGGTTAAACAAAACACTTACATACTGTATATGCAATAATGCAATATGTATCAATATTACAATAATAATAATAACTATACAGTTTCTATTTATAAAAAAACCCAGAATAGAGTTATGGACAGTTAGCATTTTGACACTGTAGAGCCCCTTTAATCAGTCAACTCCAAGTGCCACAGCCATCTGTCTGTCTCAGAAGCAAAAAAGCAACATCCCCTTTAAGCCACCACAGGTGCAATACATTTTGGCATCCACTTTATACACTGCACATCAGTCCAATGCAATGGTATAATACTGCTGTCATCACTGACAATCAATCGAGAGGCATAACTCTCACCTTGGTTATAGAGATGTAAGTAGTTTTATGGCTAGATATACTGACAAGAAAGAAAGAAAGAAAGAAAGAAAGAAAGAGATAGATAGACAGATAGACAGATAGATACATACATACATACATACATACATACAGACATACATACAGAACATTACGCATTCCTATGTTTTGCCCACTTTTTATGTGACTAAGTTCATTACTTCCAACGTGTTAAGATCCTATTTGTCAATTCAGCAACTAGTTCAGATTTCCATTAATTAAGCACTCCAGACTCAATAAACAGAAATTATGAGATTAATCAAATTTTTAAGCATCAATGTGTCATTGTGTCCTCTAGAGTTATTCATACTGTAAGTCAAGACAGCAAGTGACCCATGTAGATTTATGACAGTGTGTTTGCCCGCTGTGTTTGGGGTATTAAATCTTCCCTTTTGACAAAGATATCCATCATATCTGTAGTTTCTGTACTGACAGGAGCAGAGAGAGAGCTGGATATTGCCATGATCCCACTTCAATTTCAGAAAGGGCATGACCCTGGTCACTCCAGACCATGCACAGTGATGATGGATAGGTGAGATTCATTTCCAGACCAAATCTAAGCAGGCGGGAAGCCTGTAGACCGAAGGCCATTCCAGAGATGGCCGACTCTTTCCCCCAAAGAGGACTTGGGGCGCATTCACACCAAGCATGTTTGGAGTGGTTTATTCAAACTCTGGAGTGTTTACTCGTTTAGTTCGGTTCATCTGGGCAGCTGAGATGTCATCTGAACTTGGGTGGCACCAAATAACCGCAATAGGCTGATAAGGCGGGTCCCAGTCCTCTTCCAAGTAAACTGTGGTGCGGTTCGTTACTGAGAATGTAATCCAAACCAACTACACCAAACAACCACAAAATGCAAGGTTTTATGGGTATAAGAAGATGGATGTTGACATTTGATATCCAGCAGTTACTAGCATAATAAACTGCGGGCAAACCACAGTCTGGACTGAGGCTCATATTCAGCTATTTCCTTGAGTGTTTTAACTGGTATGAACACTAGAGAATGTGAATTACGGCAAAGGGTACAGACAAGTCCATTATGCTTAGCTAAAGTTACAGGGACTAAAATCTGTATGCGGGATAACAAGTTACCAAACTCTGTTCAATAAACAAGCCACTTGTGAGTCCATGTGACTTTTGTTTAGAAGTAATGGTTTGCTTGTAATTGGGCAGTGGGATCTTAAACAAACCAAATACAAAAATGCAACAAAGTAAATTTTTCCACTCTGGTTTAGACAAAAACAAACCGTGGGTGTGATCGCACCCTTATTCTCACCTTCACTCCTGTAGTCCTCCTGAGAGCCGAGCAGACTCAAGGCTGACAGGTGGTGACTGGAGAAAGCCGGCCAGTCAGGAGTCACCAGCCCGACACTGTGGTCTTGTCGAGGTCTGCTCCGTGAGCTGAGCAACGACGAAGAGCTGTCTGATTTCATTCGTAACACTGCTGCATATGATACAGGCCGTGCTGCAACAGCTTTGGCGAAGTCTGAAAAAGACAGAAACACACGGTGAAGAGTTACACCTTGAGCTGTCATGCCATTGCTGTGGAGAGAAAAAAGGTGACCTCTTGATGGATAGTAATCAAGTGACTGAGAGTGAAATCGGTCATAACTGCTCAAAGGTGAGGCACATTTGGCCCTCCATTTACACTTGCAGTGCAAAAAAAAGCATGTAAACGATTTTTCTAGCATCCCAAAGTGTTTATATCTCTGTAGGAATTCAGGAAAGCTCCACAGGTGTCCTAAGTTTTTGTGAGTCAGTGCTCCCACTACATTCATTCAGCAGCGGCGGCCCGCTGCTGCAATATTTTTACCGCCGCTCCTGTGGGATTCGATTAAATGTCAATCGCATATTAACGTTGTTTTCGGCCACTTCTATGCGAGGCTGCACGCCGTCTGTGGTGGTGAAAATACATGCATCCATTATGAGGACGGAACCGAAGGGCCTGAATACTGTGCTGCTTGGCTGTTTGATGGAAAAAAATAAATTTTTTCCTGAGTGGAGGGTCAAACTACATAGACACAGAAAGTCTGCAGAGAAACTGCTGAAGTTGAAGGGAAAGCGACAGGTAAAGGTAGAGCTTGTGGCTGGATTTCGCAACTTACATAAACTCATAAAACACCCTCTCAGGTCTTGATTATCAATAAATCTGTGCTAAAGTTAGATTTGTCATCAGCTATAGTTTATTTCTTTAGTTGCAAACTGCCAATGAGGCTTTCAATATTTCTTTTTACCTGACCTTTATCCAAGGACAAATTCTTGTTTACAATATTATTTTTATGTTAGGCTTGTGCTTCTGTTTTAACATCAGTGGTGTTGGATAGCAATTAATGTGTGCTTAATTAATTAAAAAAATAAGTAATTAAGTAAGTCATCAACTGTCATTTTATTTCTTTAACTGCAAGTTAAAGAAATGTCTAAAAAATGCCCCAGGGTAAACACTGTGAGTGAGTTGCCAATGGATGATGTTTTGAGACAAATAACTGTTTGGAAATGTATGTTGCACCGTGAAGGGATGTGTATACACAAAATATATGTGGTAACTGAACACTTGGAAATGTCCAAAAGGATAGAAAGAATTATAAATACAGTGGCTAAAAAAATGAGAATATCTCATCATCAAATAGTTGGAGTCAAATTCTATACTATGGGGAACAATTTGCTACAAAATAGTGTTACACATGCAAACATCCTGTTGGACAGAAACACAGAAACAAATATAGATAGCTAGAGAAAGGAGATGTCACGATTCAAAGATATCTCTGAGTGAAATCTGGGAAAACATTCACATTCTCCTCTTTCAAGGTACCACAGGTTCACTGCATATACATCACTGTCATCAAAGTCCCAAATTGAGTAAAATGGTAACTGCAACAGAACAGGAGAGAAACAGCTTCCTTTAAAGTGAAAGAGTCCACAGAGGTTCACAATAATATCCTTTCTGAAATGTAAGCTACAGTCGGGCTGTCACAACTCATTGCTGTCACCCTGTTCTTCTAATACTTTACAGGAATGCAATCTCCTTGAAAAAGAAGAATTTGCCAATACCTTGTCTTTTATAATAAATATACCAACTCAAGTTTACACACATAATTGTTATTAAAAGTGACAGCTGATAATTAATACATTTTTTCCAAAGAAACTGTGACAAAAAATAGTACTACTGGAGATAGGAAAGCTGTACTGCAAAGATATTGTGCTTAAAGAAAAATGTAAAAGACTAGAGGCTTGAAGCTCAACAAGAGTCTAATCAGAGCCCTGGAAAAGGGGGATGGGGTGTGTTTTGCACTACATGATAAAGTGCTATGAAAGAACTGAACAAAACTGAGAAATAATTATGTGCCCTTGGGGACTTGTCAGCTGAAAAAATACTGCTATCTGCAAATAGAGAGTGGGCAATTACTGTATTACATATTCTGGGGAGAACTGGGATAGGGAACTCTAACCTAGCCCTAACCTAAATTAAAGGTATTGTGAGTTTGAAAATTGATAAACAAAGCAATTAGTAATTGGTTGGTAATCAGTTAAGACGTTTATCTTGCCGAGAATCAGCTCAGTAGAGGTTTAAAGGACATTCCCAGAGCTGATATCCATGGTTAGCTGAACAATGTCCAAGCCTTCCACTGCATCTGAAAATGTGCTTCTGACAGCTTGAAAACTTAAAAAACATATTTAGGGAAAACTTCATGTAGTAAGATAATAGGTAAGACAGCCTCTAAGGATGAGACACCTATTCCTCCTCTTATACCGAGTGAGGCAACTTTTCAGAGTAACGTGACACATTTTTTTTTTTTAACATAAATACCCATAGGTAGTTTGCTAACAGAAAAGCAAAAGCCATCAGTCTTAGCCAAGATCAAAGTGAACTTATGAATTGAAGCAGGAATAAAAGTTGACTGCAACTCAAGAAACTGGTAATTGGGGATATGGTGGATACATCTTCTGGGATTTCTCATTCAATTGCTTTCAGGTCTCCTAAATAAGATGAGAAAAGGAATGAAATTAATCTTTTATAGGCTTATGGTTTTGTCAGTGCAAAACAATCAAAGGCGAGAGCATTTTACATGGAACCTAAACCTATGTAAATTTAAATGTCATTTTTCTTTGTGCGGCAGACTTCTCAACGTTTCAAATGGCATTTCTTTGGAACTCTTATTATTTAATGATTTGATTTTGCACACTCTTCTATCCTCTTATCTTTCATGTGTTATAAATAGGCTATTGGACTATTCTATCAATTGTCATTTGATACTTGTGCTAATACCTATGCACCTAAGCAATTTGCAGTACTTTTCTGTCAAGCGAAAGTTAGAAAAGGTCAGTTTTCTTCCAGGAAGCAATGTTACTTTAGTTCAGACTGAGGCTAAATCCTGACAAATACAGCATATTATAAAAGAAAGAGTCTTTTGTCTGTTTGACTGGTGAAGCCGACAAGCGCTTGCTCTTGTCAGCTGTCACCTTCATCTGATAAAAGCAATGACCCTTGCAGATCCCACTGATCCCTATCTTTCGGAGGGTGCAAAATCGGAAACACTCATTGTTGTTGAAAGGCCTGCATCCTGCTGCATTTCAGGGAGCTCTAGAGCAATGCCATGAGTGATCATTTCAGGTCTTAACATCACCTTCATGATAACATCACCAAAGGAGACAATGGCCATTTTATACTTGGACAAAAAACAAGAAGCAAAATGCTCCTATTACCGTGTCCCTGTTGTCTTCTTTTTAATATGGACTGTAAGAAATAAAATGTATACTGTGCTTTTTTATATGAATAGTACACTCTGTTCTTGCTTTCCTTTGTCCTGCAAAGTGGAGTGTCTTTTGTCCTACTTACTACAATGATGTAATCAGTGCTTAAATGCATGCATGATCACTATATATGGTTATGTGTGGTTTTAAGTGATTCTATAGGTGGACACGCAGTTAAAAGTCTGAACTGGTGGGTTGGTTTGAGCCAAGTAGGTTTGGCTATGGGCCAAGATTTATAGTTTTGTTTACTTCAACCTATATAAGTGGATTCTAAACTCCTGTCTTTGTCACTTCTTTGTTGCTTGCCTGGTACATTGAACTGAACCATGCATGTATGAATAAAGAATCCACGGAAGACTCTGAACCTTTGCTTCTTAATTTAGACCCACAACGGGTGAATTAAAACTTTGCATTTACAGGACTCATTTTAAATTCGTACTTCTTTAGAGATATGCGGTATTATGTGTAATTGTCAATCTGGATTATCTTTGGGGAGATAATTTTCAGTACACTTATATAAATTCAACAGCATCAAATTTAGACATATCTTGTATATTGTCATGAAGGGTGTTATTAATATGACCAACTGAGGACCGCTTCTTGCTTTGAGACAAGTGAACAAATATGGAATAAGCAAACTACAAAGATAAGGTGAAACTGGTGGAGGACATGTTTCAGGTAAGCAGAGTGGAGAATGGGGTGAAACGTGGATGGGAAACGTTGCGGAAATGTCACCTACTTGTATTACATCGTTGGGTTAGCAGAGCACAAGACAATTTTATGAATCTTCCGCTTGTCTGCAGCCTCTGGACTGTAGTGTGAAAAATTAATTAGAATAACATAAGTAGGTGAGACGCTCGTGGGGGCTCAAGTAGACGGACATGATTAGCCATAGCCTGTAAGATTAATGAAGACCTTCACAGGGAGATTATATTGACTGAAGCTGATTATGCTTGAGACCATTTATTCGGCGGAATATCATTACAGATAGAACAATCCATATATCATATGCAACCTCACCTCACCTCATATCAGAGCTGACTTCTTACTAAAGCCCAGTCTTTTTTCCTGATCCCTGGTGCACTATGGGAATTTTATGAGTGCAAAATGAGTTGCTTCAACCTTGCCAGAGCAACGGTGAAACCACAACGGTCTAATATGATGTATGGTACTAATGCTGTTATGTCTCGCAAGGAGGATAGTGGAACTCTCTAGCTGGCATGCTCTGTCCTTACCTATGTTGTTTTGTTATAATTAGATATCCGCACAGAAAGTCACACATACAGTATACAGTATAATCCTACTGTAAAAAATGTCATTAAATCAGTTATACATTTTTTCTGTATCTTCAATCCTAAGCAAAAGACCAATAGACGATATTTGTTTTCAGTGATTCAGTGATTCACACACTTTGGCTTCAGCAAACAGTCTCATATACTACTATACTCTGAAATGCCAAATGCAAAATCCCTGCGTATTCGTTTACGTGTTGATCACTGCACAAACCAAACAAGAATGATCGCCAAGGCTTGGGTGTTGTGTCCAACTGCTCATGCTTATAGAAATCTACACCCATGTTTTTTTTGTTTTTTTTCTGGACCCAAGTTGTGAGCACAAGAGAATCTGCTCAAGTTTGCCAGCCAGTTGGTGAATGTCCATCAGGCGCCGATGGGGAGCCCAAACATAGATCCCAAACTTGCATTTTGTATGGTGCAGCTTTACATACTTAATGCCTTACAGCAAGGGAGTCAAACCCTGTGCCATGGCGTGATGAAAATATGCAGGTTTTCCGTTCCAACCAAAGACTACACCAGGTGATTTCACTGATTAGTTCTTCCTCTCTGGTTGTTTGCTAATCAGTGAAATCACCTGGTGTAGTGTTTGGTTGGAACGAAAACCTGCATACACTCGGCCTTCCTTGGCACACAGTTTGACTCCCCTGCCTTACAGGATTGTGACTACTAATTAAAGACCCCATGAAACTGCATCTTTACTTCCTTGATGTATTTCCAGTTAAAACTAAAATCTGTGATGGTTTTATTGGTTGGAATTTATATTTATATTTATGCCTACTGGTGCAACATGAGGTCACCATTAAAGATACTCTGTTTTCCAGTAAGTAAAAGTAATGGGAGTTCATTTCATGGGGAATTTAATGCTTCATGCTAGCACTGACCGTATTTGTATCATTTGGGTTACTGGGATGTTAGTTTGTGCAAAGGATACAGGGAATTGACAATCAACTTGAATGTTTTTTTTTGTTGCTGTTGTTTTTTGTTTTTTGCCCCTATGTCCTAAGAGTGACTTTTAACAAAACTCCATAATGCATTTTTTTTTTTACATTTATTTTGCAAGGTATATATTCATTGCATGGTCCAGCTTTGTGCACTGCATGCAAATACCCATCCAATTCCCCATAGGAAACCATATTTCTGGTGCATGACTCCTTTGCCCTTGGTGAAAATGACTTCATGCATCACTTATACGGCACTACACATCTATATTCCCCGCAACCCACTTTTAATATTGAGATACCTTCAGAGTTAGCTGAGGCACAGTTGAATTACCATACCGCACTTAACACTCCAAGCAACAGTGTAGTTCAATCAGGGGCGGACTGAGAGAGAAAAAAATGGCCCTAGACATCATGTCTGCCTAGCCCACTTTCAAACATGAGAGAAATCTAATTGTGTTGCCCTCTTTGCTTACCCTGTGCTTTCAATATGTATAGAATAAAAAAAGGACGGGACAGTGGAGAAAGGTAGAGAGGGAAATAGAATAGATAGGCTATTGTCCTCAAAGAGAACACTTTCAGAGCATTCAGAGAGAACAGTAGGTCAACAATCGATTCTGCAAGCTATCGTGTCAAAAGTATCATAATAGACAAAGACCACATCGCAGCCCAGGAAAGTGCTGCTCGTGGCTCCTGCTGCTGATGATGTTGAAAACCAGTTTGAAGTGCAGCACTCTTGCTAAAAGGTGATACATTTCTGATGGCTGTGCGTGCTAAAATGCATGCTCAACTCTCAGTGCTATTTTGTCTAAAGGGGAATACCACTCATTATAAGGATTCTTCCCTTGTTCCTATGTTCTGGGGTTAGTCAAATAATTATTGGGTAACAATAATTAACTGTCCCTCAAAGCCAGAATCCAGAGAATTTAGACTCAACATTGTGCCATTTGTTTTTTGTCTCTGTGGCATTGTTTTAAAATCAGTCTGTAGAATCAGTACTGCAGACAAAATGTTCAACACTAACTTGAACCTTTTGGTTATTGATAAAACACTGCTGAGCTGTTAATATGTGGATGGATGATGACAGGGAATAGAGTTCCTTCAGGAGATCTGATAAAAGTCCACTGAGAGCCATCGATCTAAAATGACCCAGCAGGAACAAGCTCAGAATATTTATCCCAAGGCCAAAGGAAAAAAAAGAGAAAAAGCCAACAAAAGTAAAGACCTGTCTTTGCTTGTTATGAAGACAACAACATGCCTGAGGACAAAACAGATGTATGGATTGTATTTTCTTGTGGGGCGTTTTATGTGCTGGCTAAGCAACTTAATTTGTCTGCTTTGTGTTGTATCTCCTGGCTCTCTCATTACACAGACATATATTAATTTATGCTGTAGCTATCAGGAGATGCAGGCCACCATTGTACAAATTGACAGAAACAGACACAGTAGCTTATGTACAAGAGGCAGAATTGTGATCATTACTTCTATGCCATATTTGAAATGCATATTTGAATATGTGGATATGTTTAATTTTGTATGTAATGAAAAGATAAACACATTGCACAAACTGTTTTTCTTTCTTTCTTTTCAGTTTGTCCCAACATGTTAAATATTTGTTATATTGAGTCTGCATGCTGAAATAACTGAAAAAGCTCTACATGTATAATGGAAGCAGTAGGCACACTGGGCCACTAGAAGACCAGATTGAGTCAATATGAGTTTTTGTGATGTTATCTTTGCTAAAAGGTCAACGATTTTCACTTTAAGAATTCACATATTATTGTAGGGCACTGGGCAATCAACTTGGCTTTGACTGTGGAGCCATGAACAGCTGTGCAAAACAGAGAGCCAAGCTCCTTTTCAGTAATGTCAGACAGATGCACAGTGTAGTAAATAGGACACTGATTTTATAACTCATATTAAGTATGTATGACATTTTAGATTTGAAAGTAGTTCTATCAGTTCCATACAAGAAAATATATCCTTGTTATACCCATACAATCATGTAAGGTACTGTTTTTTTGTTTGCTTTTTTCATCCTCTCTAGAGCCACACACTGGTATGACATCAAAGATTGAGGGACAGGGCAAACTCTTGGACTATATAGTATAGTAAATCATTTTCACTAATTACTTTTTTATTATTATTATTATTATTTATCATATATTGTATTTGTATATGTATTTGTACAATTTGCACTGTTTCCCAGCACATTGACACTCACACTATAAATAAAATTTTACTTACTTACATAGTAACACAAACTGTCTTAAGGAAGGAAGAGCATACAGCAAACAAACCTATTTGGACAGTAAAGTATGATGTGTTGGCTCTGTGGTCTTAATACTTTGGATGTGGGATAACACAATGACTATAAGTTTTAAGTACAGAGTGTAAGCTTTAATTTGACAATTTAAAGAACTACAAAATGTTTTGGACATGAACCCTGTATTTCAGCAAACCTTAAAGCACTACACCAAGTTTTTGAGAGATTGGCCTGTTGGTCAACTTCCCCGTTGAGTGATAAGAACATAGACATTAAAATCATCTATGTGTCACTGGTAGATCATTTACTCTGATGCCCCATGCTAACACTTTAGCATGCACTATGCTACTGTAAGTGATAGTAGGCAACTAGCATTAACCGAATGAACAGTGACTCTTTTAGATCTGTGACCCATTAACATCACTATCCTATTAATATCTTAATATTATGAGCTCTTTCCAGCCTTAATGCTTTTCACATATCACATGTTGACCACACTTGACTCTAAATTATGCTGGTGCAGTATAAAGTAAATGGCTGACTAAATGACTGCAAGTGAAGAAAGAAAAGGGTCTGAAATATCAAACCAGCTTTGTGAATTTATGGTCCCACTACAGAGGAATGGATGATTTTAGCACTGGTTTCTCCCTACTAATTTCTCCAGGGTCCAATGAGTAAATTGAAACCATCATGATCAAATTGGTGGGGAAATACAGCATTGCGATTGTTATATCACACCTTATCACATATGTATTTGTCTTTTATGTCTTATTTTTTATCCAGGTTTGTAACTTATCCTGTTTGTCTCCTTATATGCTTATTTTACTTTATTTTATTTGATCTTATCTTCACGTCCGAAGGGTGATATGATCACCCTTCATAAAGAGAATAGTAGAAGAGCAAAGAAGAGTAAAGAAGAAGAGCAAAGAGAAAAGCGGACAAGGTCACTATATTATTCTCTATATTATTGTCATTTTCTGTTTAGCAAATGGGCAGAGTATGGAATACGAAGGGAGAAAAATCAATCCCCAGTAAAGCGCTATAGGACCTATAAGATAGAGTCTATGCATTTTTCTGTGATGCAATTATTTTGCAAAGGAGGAAGAATATAGGAGGTGATATAGCAGAGGGCTAAGAGATACCTGAAATGAACAAGCAGAGAAAATGTTGTCAACTGTACACAACCGAGGTACCATGGAACCGAATCCTGAGATCAAAAATCAATGGACAGAATTGACTCAGCAGAAACAAATTAACTGCACAAGCCACTCAGGCCCTGTTTATAAACTTGATAAACCAGTTGAGGACTTGAAGAACAGAAAACAGAAACTGGAGATAAAGACTTTGTCAGCACTGTATCTGTATTTTCACTGTTCAATCCACAAGGTATTACAAAGAAAATATATAAATAAAAGGTACTGTAAGTTCACTGCCCTCAAATATTTTTTTTATCTTATGTAAAGGGCTTTCATTTATTCATGACAAAAAGCTCATTTCCACCACAGCTGAATCCACTAGTTTTGAAAGGAAAATTTTCTAAGAAAGTAATGCGATTCTAGATGTAGCAGTTTTATTTTGGCATATACTTGCAGAAATCCGAGGACATTTGATTTTGAAGCTGTGTTGTAAAAAAAATCATTTCTGGATTGAGTATGTGCGTGTGTGTGTGTGTGTGTGTGTGTGTCGGAGGGAAGTAGAATATCTTGGTTGCAATACAAATACCGACTGTAGCTAATTGTCTCTCTTGTGTCTGTCTGGAGTGTCCGGTGATCTATGATTTGTGACAGTTAGTGCTGTCATCATTTCTTGGAAAACATGAAAAATATGATCACCGATATCTAAAAGGATACTGACTTTTTGCTCCCTGCCTGTATTATACATATAAGCTTTGAGGTAAAGAGAGTGGTGCGATCCTTCACCTGATATTACGCCATTTTTCTCATTTAGTAATCTGAAAAAAGACATTCATGCTTTTATTTCTTACGTTTTCATTCTGGCACCAAGCAAAAGCTTCTTTTCACGTCACCGTTTTGAACAAAACGTGGCAGCTAGGCTTTTAACAGGTACAAACAGGTGAAATTCACTGGTAACCTGCTAGGGGTAGAATCAATTGTAAGATTTTACTGATTACTTTTAAAGCATGGTTAGGTGTGGCCCCAGGCTATATTGCAGACATGTTAATCCCCTATGAGCCAGTGTGCAGCCTCAGATCCTGAGGCAGTATCCTGGCTGTTTCACAGTTCAGGCTTAAGACAAGCGGTGACCGGGCTTCTGCCATCATGGCCCTGAGGCTTTGGAACGACCTGCGTCAGGAGCATGGGCTAGCAGAATCAGTATCATGTTTTAAATCACTTGTGTGATGTCTTTTACTATATTAATTTTACTCCCATAGGCTCCGATTCAGAGTTGGCTCACGTAAGTCATGCACCTACATTCTTGAGCAAGGCAAAAAGTACCTCAGCCAAGATACTCATATTCTGACTTGTGCCACACAAGCGTGTAGCTCTGAGTTGGGGCGGTGTAGGGGAGAATATTTAATATTTAATGTATCTTTTGCACCTGTCCACTGGGTTGGCAGGTTTCTGACCTGAATACGTTTTTGTCGATTGTCACTCTGAGTGGGCCAGTCACACTGCCACTTGCAAAATTAAAGAATATTGATAAATTGAGATTTCTATAGGCCTAAAGTAAGTACACTCAAATAAAAGAAATGTATTATTGCAATGATGCAAAATGCCGTGCAGACGAATGAGCCAATTTAAGTTTAAATATTATTTGAAAATGGTACATAAAATAACATTTTTTGCCCTCTATCTAGGAGTTCTCCTGCATACATCTGAGGTCCTAAGCAATCATTGACCTGCCACTTATAGCCAAGGACAGCCTTGACTATTTTTCCCATCAAAACTGCTTTCCTGTATTCATTTTGAGTAAAATAGAATTCAAGAGACATTTGACACTGTGGCAAACACAGTGGAAGGCAGAAAATATTCTTGAGAGCCTGTTGATTCTTTATACAGTTTTCCTATTACTCTGTGCAAGATGCTGGAATAAACATCACTGCACCTATCCAGCCGTGGCCTTTGCCTTCATTTCACACAAGGCAGATAGACACCCACTACAGTTGAAACATTATTTCTGACTTATCCCTCGAGTGCTTGTATTGGTCTGAAAAGCCCCATATAATCATTGTATTTCACAGTAACATTGCAATTCAAAATTCTTTCTTATTGTCTTTGACTCTACAGGAGGCTTGTTCAATATCTGATTGACTGGAAGGATTTTTGCGTGCAACATCCGGTCTAAACCCTGTCATCACTCTTCTAAATTAACATGCTGATCAATATTTCCTGAAAATGGAGATAGCTTTTTTATGTTCCTTCATCCTTGGAACTCTTTGGGTGGATGGTAGGACAGCATGTCACAACAAGCAAAACCAAAGACACCGTCAGTGGTTTAAATCCCTCGAGGAATTAAGTTTTGCTACATCATGCCTTGAAGTGTCTTAAGAAACTGCACAGAATCCGACAGTATTTTGTCAGTGCTGCAATTTGATGATCTGTGCCAAAATCCACCACACTGTCCTGTGTTGTGTTGTGTCTGACTCTATCATAAGTCTTAACAATTCTGTTGTGTAAATTGTTTGTCTTGTACCGCAACTACAAAGCTGTATGTTTTTTGGGGGTCGATGCAAAGCGACAAGCTCTGCTAAAAGGGTCTGTCCGTTACGAGTAAAGTTGAAGTTGAAAGTGGACCAAATGTCGAATGTTCAGACGTGTGGGGCGATGAAATGTGACACAGCTGAATAGTAATTTGTTGGAAGAGAAAATTGCACGGAGGGAGAACCAAATACTGATTGTTGTGTCTCCGCTGTTTGTACCTATGGAGGACCAGATGTTCTCCCTAGTGGGCGGTCGTAAAAATTGGTTGTAAGCCAGAGCCACAACCACTGACTGGACAAAGAATATAGTCGAATGATTTGACATAATTCATGGTGGAGGCTATAGCAACCTAGCTTTAAATGTTGTGCGGAGTGAACTGTAAAATCTTCCGGTTTGGGTTTCGACTGAAGGTCTTGTCATCACACATAGCTTAAATCTTTTGGCTTGGTTTCCTGATTTTTAGGGCTAGAACTTAGTCACTAGTGAAAGTTGCATTTTTGTACTTTGTATATTGCTTAGAAAGGAATACATAATACATACTAACCCTTATTCACAGGTACACCCTTTCACACTGAAAATCAACCTAGGGCCGACCAAACTTTTGATCTCAATGTAAAAGCCTTACACTTAGTCTCACCGGGCAACACAGAGGCACTGCACTACAATGTTGCTTTCCGTATAGTACATTGGTACCAATTATGGCTAAGCTAGCACGTGTGATTACTACCCAATAGACTCCAATAGTGCAAGCCGCCACAGTGTACCACAGGGTACATCAAATTTGATATCCAACACTGAAAAAAAAAACACTGATGCCTCTTTTTACAAAATTATCACTGACATGAAAATAAAGCTCAGTATGGACCACAATTAAAGTTATGAATCATCTTAACACATTTGCCTACAAAATAGTGCTTGAGGATAGAATCATTTCAGATGCCATTTTGTTCCCCAAAATGGAAATAGTGTGTTTTGGAATGACACCCTTCATATCTTTGTTCACTCTGAATGTCTGACAGCCAATAACAATAAACCCCAGGGACTAAACCAGAGCACCTTGATTCCTGCTACTCATACAGGTAATTTTCATGATGCACTTATAAAATAAAATTGCAATATATATTTATTATATTTATTATATATTTGACCTCATTACAATGTCGTATAGCAGCAGAAGAGAAACATTATTCCAAATGGGTATGCACATAACTGGTTCGCCACAAAAACTGATGTTGACATCTTAAACACAAAGCAGTGACAGACATGGAAGGCAAAGTTGAGCAGAAATGAAAATTGCCTTGAAGGTATACTGCAAAAAGCATTTTAATATCCCTTGAGTTGTCAAACTTTTAAAGGACAACTAATACAAATCCATTTGTTCAACCATTTACCACTCCATTTATCTAAACCGATCTGCCAGCAAAGACAAGCAGCCTGCCTCCTTCGTCTGACCCCCCTTTTTTTTTTTTATCAAAAGCAGTTTCTTCTGTAGTTGAAAGTGTAGATAAATATTTAAAATATTGTCACTATCAACAGTAATGTAATTGTCTTTCCTGCATGTGTTTCAGGGTTCAATCAGCAGCAGCACCTGACATAAGTGACATATCTCAAGGCCAAATAAAGTAACTGATCAAACACATGAAACTTTAACTCCTGAGTATTTCATAGTAACATCCTTTGATCAAAACATCAGTTTTTTTCACATATGGTTCAGACATACCTTTGAAGAGTTCAACAGAAAACATTATGCCTGGTTTATGCCCTCATTTGTGATGCAAAGTTGCTGGATTTCCAAATCCTTAGACAGCAATGCGCTATCTGCAATCAAGTGAAAATTCAATCTCAAATCTCACCAGGACTCCATGACACACTGAGATGCTCAGATGTGTGATCCTGGTAAAAATGCTAAACTCAAAACTACAAGCAGGTGTTTTAAATGCATCCAACATTTGCAGACAAATCCTAATATCATGTTAGATCTTCTTAAAAAGCTGAGGCAAATTGTTTCCTCAATACTTATAATACTTACAATAGGTGCTTCTCTCCAGTGTGATACCCAACTCATAACAAATTCAACCTTTCTCCTCTAAAATCTACCACAATTTATTCAGAATTAAACAGTCCTGGGGGACAGGGCTCAAAAGTTGAGAAGCAGTTGGTTCCATTTAATAGTACGGTTTAACGAGCAGACGAGTAAAGACAACGCTGTCTGTTCGACTCCCAGTAACGAAGCTCAGAGGGTGGCACAGAGAGCATGGACGCTCCTCTGGTAGGTTGAGAGAAACCATTAAAAAGGCCAGAATCCATTAGATAGACAAACATGCTCTGGACTGACCAATGGAAACACTTGATCTGGAAGTTCAGGATTGTGCACTGACTGCTGATCTCTCTAGTAAAGATATGCTACCAGCAAACATAAGCAATTATTCTATAGCTCAATGGATAGAGCATGGCACTAACACTGCCAGGGTCAGGGTTTGATTCCCACTGGGCTACCAAAGCTAAAAATATACACTACCAGTCAAAAGTTTGGACACACCTGATTGAATGTACCGTTCTTCATTATCTTAAAGCCATTTGATCTAAAGGCTTATGCTTAAATGCTTGAAATTTGTTTTTTAGACAAATATAATTAGTGAAGTTGATGCCTATGTATGAATTTCTTTCCAAAGCCTTTGCCTTTCCTTCAAGGCAAAGGGTGACTACTTTAAAGAATCGAAAATATAAGATAGATTTGTTTAACACTTTTTTGGTCACTGCATAATTCCATTTGCGTTACTTCATAGTTTTGATGTCTTTACTATTATTCCAAAATGTCAAAAAAAGTAAAAACAAAGAAAACTGTGTGTGTCCAAACTTTTGACTAGTGGCTTATGCACTCACAGTACTGTAAGGTGCTTTGGATAAACATGTCCACTAAATGCTTTTTTTTTGTTTGTTTCTTTTTTGAATGATAAATGTATTTCTCAGGTAATGCGTGTTAGGGTGTGAGTAAGGCCAAGTCAATCCACCCTTGCTGTTCAAATCATATCAGCCAAATAGTCAGGACTGTGGCCCTATCAGTGGCTGACATTTTGCCTAGAGCTCCTGCTGTTTATGGCTACCACAGACTTCTATTGAAAGGGTGTGACAAACCCTCTCAAATCACAGAAACACTCAAAAAACATCGCAGCATACCAGTGTTCAACAAGCCATGGCACCTTCATTTCTTTTCAGATTTAAATGCAAAATACATCATTTTGTAGATCTGGTTTCCTTCTTCCATAAAATGTGAAAAACCCAAAGCATTCCCTCACATCCCCAAGCGATGATTTTCCATGCTCTGTCACATTTACAACAGCCATGTCATCGCTGTACCACAATACCGTTTCTACTAATATCAGCACTAAAGAAGATCTGGTTCACTATTATCATCTGTGATGATTATCCTGTAAGACTATTTCTTACTTCTTCTATTCTTCTTTCTATTTCTCAAGACCACCTTTTGAGTTTCCTACCTGAAAGGCCACTGATGACAGACAGGAGGAGAAGTGGTTTCCATGGTGACCCCATACTTGTTCAGGAGGGTCCCTTCTGCGAGAATGTTAGCAGGTCTGTTTCTTCATTAAAGCTGTGCCTAAAAAAACAGAGAGACAAAAGCAACTGGTAGGAAGATATAGCGTTGGTTATCACCTAAGAGGCATGTCAGAAATGGGCCACTTCACAGCCCAGGAGGAGTAGCCTTGTCCTATCTGTCTAGCAGACATGCTTGTGTTTCATCAGCTCCAAATGTTCTGTTTTAAAATTAACTGACTGGGAAATGGGGTAAATATTGCTCTACGAAAACAACATATTTAATGCTGAAATAATAATTTAAAAACAAATCTCTTTAACATATTACTCAATATGAAGCGTGCATTTCCAAATTGTTATACTGTGCATCCTTTTTGGGAAGCAAATCCATACATGAAGTTCATAATCCCATATCCCTAAACTGTAAAGGTTCTGGATGGGATGTGTTGTATTTTTGTGAACCATATACAGTATGTTACATGTATCCATTAAAACGTTACCCAAAAATGTGTTTTCATTTTGTGATATCAATTATTTTGTAAGAATAAGTATTGTTTTTGTGGTGGATGGTGGACATGTCATTTTGGAAGAAAACTCACATACACACACACAATATGGACAAATGAAACAGTGCTTTCATGGCTGATTCACTGAGAGTCAATCCTTCATCTAAATTACACATTCCTTCCATAGCTTCAAAGTAAATGAAAAGCAAGTGTGGCCATCTTTTTAGGGACCCCATGTCCTCACAAAGTAAAATATCTGGATGGTAGTGGTGGAAAGTAGAACCACAAGAATATCTGCTTTATAACTAGGCTATATCCTACATACAAAAGTCTAAAAAACAAAATAGATTTCTGCAATATTTCTGTGTATTTCTGTGTAGTCTGGGTTTTATACTGATCATCACCTTGCATGTGTAGGGTAAGGCTGGATATCTGAGACTTAGTTTAAGAGAGTCCATTTGCATTAATGTGTGTTGATACGAGGAGTCTCTGGAGTCTTTTGAATGTGGTTATATGTTTTATGACACCGGCATCATGTCTGACCTATAGGATTATCACAGCCTCATGAAACTTTATATCCAGAAACTAGACACACCGATGATGAAAAACCCTGACTTGTTTTGGTGGACCGAGATTTTAAGTTAAAGATTAAAAAAAATTATAACAACATGAAACTTGGATAAAAAGATAAAAAAGCCCCTGCAGTGGGCCAAATACTGTCTATACAGAGCTGTAACAATTGCTTGTCTGCATGTTTAGAGGGTGAACACTTTTTTTTTTTTAGCCTATATGGCTCAAAAACAAACACTTTAATTGAATCAACCCAGAAAGACCACATTTATTGAATTCCCTGGGTCTTGCATGGTAGTAACAGAATATTGAGTAAAATGAGGGTGCAATTGTCTTGAAGATAACAAAAAACTACAATAAGTTTTTTTGCATTATTATTTTTGCAGCTGTGTATTAGCCTCAGGTTGTTGGTAAACACAAATGTATCTGTTATGATATGTGGGATATGTGTAAGTTCAGGTGTGGGTGAACTGTAGTGTAGGCCTAAGTGTTGGCTAGTGTTGACAATTCTGAAGCTGTTGTAGGCCTCAATTACACATGTGACGTGATGTTAGTTGCCTACTTGATAATCCCAAAGCCTTTACTCTAAAATTCAAGTTTCTATTGGCGCTCACGTTAGTTTATAGTATAAGAGACATGAGCTCATGTATTGGTAAAATACACACGGACTATTGTCTCAAACCTTCACATCAGTGTTTCAGCTGTTATCATTCAATGACTGAGCTCAACTGCAGAAAGAAATATCCCAACACAAGAAATATAAAAATGAAAGTAACACTGCAATTTATCCTAATGGACCAAAGCCTACTATATCAATCAAAACCATTATAGCAATCCTGCTGTATAAATAAACAAACTTGAAGTATTAGTGCTTTCATCATATCAATTGTAAAAACAAGAATAATTTTACTGCTACAACCTGCACTAGAACCATTACAAAGATGGGCATGAAATCACGACCAAAATTACACCAAACAATCACTGATTTTCAGTGGAAAATCATAGGGAAAACACTACATCATAGACTTCATATCCCCATCATTTGAAAAGGTGAAATGACTGAAATCCATTCCTAGACCCCTACTGTGGATGCAATTCTATTTGCAAACAATGCTAATGGGCCACATTATAATGTCCTCAGCCTTATATTGCTGATGGCGTATAATGTATGTGCTATCTATTGTTGACCCCGTTATTCTCTCCTAGAACCATCTCCCTCCCAAAAAGCAGTATTTCTCCATCTAGCTCATATATTATGTCTCCCTGTCCGCTGCATGTATGAATGCATGTATGAATCTCCCTCTGTTTATCTCTCTCTTTCTGTCTGTATCTGGCTAGCAGCCTCTCTCATCTTCATTTAACTTGTCTCTGTCATTTAGATCATTAATGCAGCGGCACAGACAGCTCTGAGGGTTGAGGGAAGCATGTCCAGACCCAGCAGGAGTCTTCCCACATTCATCATTTATGCCTCCTTGTCTTTGCCTCACCTCATTTGCTCCCTATCCTCCCCAGAATGCACGAACATTTACCATACAACAGATTTGGTCACTGATACTAGCGGGGTAAATAATTTGTGAGACAGACAGATAGATAGATAGAAAGCAAAAAAGCAAGAAAGAAAGAAAATAAATGTCCTTCCTTTCCTTGTAATTTATGGTCTTTGTTTTGTTATAGGCTACCCTTCACTGCTGTCAATTAGCTTCAGTCAAACATCTAACTTGTGCTTTTTATCATCTATCAATTTTTTGTTATAGTTGTTTCTTTTTAGGTAAGATGTTTTTAGAAGCCTCTGTTTTTGTTTTTTAAGCACACCCACACAATGTAATTTGCTTCTCTTCTTTGTGTTTTAGCATTTTTATATGTGCAAATAAATGAACAAACTAAACTTAAAAATGCTGGATAAGACTTTCAGTTGCTCTCTCTTGGCTATCACTCAATTTCGTCTCTCAGTAGATAGACATAGATCGCTGGACAAGGTCTGCTACCTAGACAGCACTAGACGCTAGACACCAGCGCAGACCGGTGAAAACTGCTCTCCATTTTGGAAGAGTTTCTAACCCTCCTTCACCGCACTATGACCTTACTTTCATCTCACTTACAGATGCATACAGCAGTCTAAAAATAGCACTTGCCACAACAGTTTGGTAGAACATGAGCCTACTGCATACATTAAAACACACGAGTTGCCTCAGGAAGAGAAACCTCCTCTGCCCCTTCTTGTAGAGGGCTTCAGTGTTGGCAGCCCAGGTCCGCTTGTTGTCATATAAATCCCTGGGTAGTTGGTGGACTGGACCACCTCCACATGAACCCACCTAGTTGGTCACTAGAGTCAGAAGCTTCTTCTTCATACAGAAATCCACTACCAGCTCCTTCAACTCTGCAGGGTGTCTTCACGCCAAGCGTATTCAAACTCTGGAGCATTTACTCGTTTAGTTCAGTTCAATTTGGTAGGTGAGAACAATGCCATTCTAACTCAGGTGACACCAAATAACCCGACTAGACCGCCTCAAAATACGGGTCCTCTTCCAAGTGAACTTCAGTTTGTTAGGAGTGAGAACGTAATCCAAACCAACTACATGAAACGATCCCAAAATGAAAGGTTTCATGGGTAAAAGGAGATGGATGTTGACATTTGATAGCAAGCAGTGTCTGGCATAACAAAATGAACAAACTGAGGGCAAACTGCAGTCTCGACTGATGCTCATATTAAGCTATTTCCTCACGTGTTCTTAACCAAAGGAGAAACGGTTTGGCTACGAGAGGTGGGCATCCACCAGCCTGTCCCTGACATCTATAGCGGACGCAGCTGCCTCCACAGTCACAGTGTGCGTCATGGCGCAATCTGACAGTTCTATGTTGGATGACAATCATTCACACCACAGCCACATGTGTATATAGTTAGAATGAAAAATGTCTCTTATTTTTTGCTGCTTAAGGGATTTATATCAAAGCCAAATTGGGGAACATATCCACAAAAAGGTTGGTAAGCTTGGAATAGGATCTGTTCATTCGCGCATCGCTTGGTCAAGCCACGGACAGAGCACAGAACATGACAGCGCCTTGCTCTTTTGACGTGGTCTGAGCAGGTGGGAGACGCAAGCATAAATACAGTCCTTGACACAAAAATTGTACTGCGCTGCTTAAGCGTTACTGCATCTCTCCTCCCACCAACGGGTGCAGGCGAGAAACAAACCTGTGTGCGCCCGACGAAAATGCAACTTGAACTAAGAGCAAAAAGGATTAAAATCCATTCTCTCTGAAACTGTACATCAGTTTCACGTTTACAGTAAATATGCAGAGAAAATAAAGTGAGTAAATGTTTAGAGAGCATATCATATAATCATGAAGCCACTACTCATTTAATTAACTGTGACTTAACTGGCTGATTGGAAGTGAATCTCTCTTGTCAACTGCCAAGTATTTACCATTCTGTGAGAATATGGGTCTCTGGTGTATATCAAATAAAGCGGGTCTGCAGTCAAGCTACCCAAAGTTCATCCCACTTGACTGCTCCACATCAAATAGAACTCTGCCAGACATGTCATTTGTGGACTCAGCCTTCACTTTGCAGTCAACCATATGCTTCATAGGAGGGACGGCAGTGCAGTTGGAGAGCTAAGAGGTTTTTTTTTTCTATCTCTCTCTCTTTTATGGCAGCAAAATTCAGTGAAGGCAAAGCTACACAAAGCATACAGTCCTATCAGCATCATGGAGTGAAAAAGTGTGCTGACACCCAATACGCCTAATAAATACTTTTGATCATCGCAGCTTGGAAGTAAAGGTGCTGATCACTTATACCCATCTGATTATTAAAAGTAATGCACTGTACATGGTATTGTACTCATTTGTAATGCCACAGGAATATATAGCAAATTCTGAAATGTAATTTTTAATGTCCGAAATAAGCCTGCAAATGGATAAAAGCATTCACAAATCTTTACGTTTTGCAAGTCCAGATTTACATTTCCACTGTAAGCTCACTCCGCACAGTGTCTGTTATGTCTCAAACATGAAAAAGATGTAGGGAGGATAACGTAAAGAGTAGTGAGCTTTGAAATTAGAGATTTAGACTTTTCATTAATTCATTATAACATGGAACACAATATTGAGAACCTATCAGGGATCTGGGATCTCTGGGATGAGCTAATTTCTTTTAGGTGATCATTCAAAAGGGGTGAGTGACTAAGACGAGATAAAAATGATTCAGTGTTCATTAAATCCTGCACTCTGTGTTTATCGTGGATATATATCAGTGTTTATCACTTTTTTGGGTAAATTCCTTTATTAGGCTACACCTCTATTTTACATTATCCTTTGGCTATCTCCCCATTGCATTTATTTGCTGCGGGCATGGTCTTTTTAATTGCAAGGTCTCTTATAGTTATAGTTTGGCCACAAAGCAAACTGTGAATAACACAATAAATCTACAAAATGGTAAGCAATCATTGTGCCCAAAAAGTATATCCTGATGATCAGTGCTGGATTTAAAATAGTAGGCAACATCATTGTTGCCTAGTAAACTGTAAAATTTTTGGACGCAGCAGCTTAGTGAGATATTTTTTGGGACTCTGGGAAAATTGTTATGGGCCACCCCAAACAATAGTACAATAACATCAAATAAGCCTATAAATCTTGTTGAATTTAATAATACACTTCACCTTGGTATCAATATTGGTTCAGAGGTGAGAGTGAATGTGTGTGGGCTGTCAGATCTACTTGAACAAGAATACTCTTTAAAAAAATATGTAATCTTGAGCACATTTGTGTGTCTAGTTTGCGACAACACACCTGCTGTGTTACGTTTTAACACAAAATATGTTGATATAGCAGCACAAATAACAAATTGTGGATGTGTTGAATGTGACATCCTTTTCAAGAGTGTAGATTCACAGCCAACTGTAAGAACAAACACACTTTTTTTTTATTTCTAAGAGAATATTTCATCACCCTTCTAACAGTAGGTTTTGCTTCACCAGTGGTGATGAGCATAGCGAAGGGACTTCATTAAACATTTCAGTTTTGTGTCAGAATCCAGGCTGGATAGTGGCCTCTTCATGCCAATTAGACAAAGTTTAGCATTAATATTTCAGGCTTGGAATCATACAAAATTTCATCAGTCCAATAACGTAATGTATGTAGATAGATAGATAGATAAATAGATAGATAGATAGATGGATAGATACAATAGATACAATAGATAGATACAACCTTTCCATCAGTGATTTTGTGTGTGCCTTTGTGTGCCTTATGTGACCTTATGAGCTAATAAGCACAATGAATAACCAGTAGGGTGATCTGTGTGTTTTGTAATAATGGCTGAATAGACAAAGAAAAGAGCACCATCTACAGAAACTCACACTTGATCAAGACGTCACAGTACCGGTCACACTGTCTGATTGACAAGTGATTTCTGGGAAGTGGAGTGCAGACACACGACGGCCACTTAGCACCAAAGATGTTGCCACAAGAAAAAACAAAGATTGAGGATTATCAAATACAGAGTCAGGCCAGGAAACACTGTGGGTTTCATGACACCTGCTCTCACAAGTCCAAATGAGGAAACTAGCAAGTTGAAGCAGAATAACACCCTGTCGCCATAGTGTACATTTTCAGCTCAAATAATTGGAAATGCGTCTCATGAGAACAATTCATATGGAAAGTATTTGAGATTATGAAACCGCGGCACTCAACAAGCTCTTGTGTATTACAAGTGCTATTGCAGCTTCAAGTTTTCAGATATGATGACTACGGGCCAAAGTAAAGAGTGTGTAACACTTATGGCCTTATTCCAGTGGATTACATTCATCAGTGTCAATAATACTATGCAAGAACTTAAAGGTCCCGTATTCTACACTTTCTAGTGTTTTATTTTATGTCTTGAGGTCCATTCAAAGCTGTTTGTGTAGTGTCATGTACCAAAAACACTCTCAATCCATTTTTACACATTCATTTTCCAGCATCTCTCTGAGACTTGCCAAGAACAGGCTGTTTCTGTTGCTGTGTCTTATATGCTTATATGCTTAAATGCTGTGCTCATTAATATTAAAAGTTTGTCCTATTTGCACTATAATTGTGTTGTTACACCCTTGTAAGTACATGATGTATTTTTGATTTTTTGTAGATTTTCACAGTTGCACAGTATTATTGTCTAATTACAATACTTTTCTATTCATAAACACGGATAAAGTTGTTAACTTGGGTCTGTTCACCTACTTGTGTGTGAGATTCTAATATGTACTGTGAGTGTGACATGTATTGTAGTACAGTATGTACTGTATTTCATCAAAGCTGTCATTTTGTGTATTATTGGTGAAAATTGCAATCTTCTTATAACATATTCAGCTACTACCCTGTTTCTCTGTAACTGCTTAAACACAAAGATGACATGGATCTGAAAATTATATTTTTTTTTAGAAAGGAATTAGAGAGATCAAGGTTCAAGGTTGAGTCATGAAGGCAGGCACAGGCCGCGATGACAGATGTAATACCGAGATATACCCAGATCCTGATTGCAATTATAGTTTCTACACTCCCTCGTCTCACCTTGTCACTGATTCCAATTAGCATACTTCTTGTGCAAGGAAAGTAAGTCTATCTAAGTATGAGACCGGAAATTTAATAAGTTCTATTATACTAAATGCTTACTGACAGCATACAGGCACACTATATTGTGTCTTAACTATATCACGTACAGTAGCATAAGCCTGAGCATGTCATGCTACTGCTACTACCACGTTATATATATATGTTCATGTTTCAGGTACTTGCATGAACAAGTTAGTACGTACACAAAGAGAGGCCAAAGAAAATTAACTTCCCTATCTTGACATTTGTTCTTTTGTTGTTTGTTTTGAGGCAAGATGTTTTTATAAGTCCCACGTTTTGCTTTGTTTTGTTTTGTTTTAAATCTCACCTGCTAATTTGTTTTTTATTCTTTGTGGGTTTTATCATGTTTAAATGCAATACATAAACTAACCCTAAACAAACAATAATGATTTTAATTGTCATTATTATTATCATTAACAGTAGTAGTAGTAGTAATAGTAGCAGTGGTTGCAGTAGTAGTAGCAGCAGCAGCATCAGTAGTAGCAGTACTACTGTAGCATTACAGTAGCACCCTCAGTAGTAGTAGTTAACAGTAGAAACACCATCAGTAGTAGCAGTAGTAGTAGCAGGAGCATCAGTAGTCGCAGTAGTACTGTAGCAGTAGTGTAACACCCTCAGTAGTAGTAGTTAACAGTAGAAACACCATCAGTAGTAGCAGTAGTAGTTGCAGCAGCATCAGTAGTCGCAGTAGTAGAAGTCAAGCTTTGCCTTTCTCTGAGTCATCATTTGAATGCAATCATCCTAATAATGTGTACTGTGCGAGGCAGAGAGGGAGTGGCACTTCACTGTTCTCTATGGTACTCATGTCTGCTGCTACTGCTCATTGAATTGTGTAAATTATGCCGGGAAGACTTGAAGATATGGGCATACATTAGGGAGATATGTTGCACAAAGGGAATCTCTCTATTAGAATGTATTCTACTCATATAAATCACAAGAAAACTTTTAGAGGGCTGTTTTTTTTTTTTTTGTGTAGATCTCTTAGATTGAAAGGCTGCTAATAAATGACATTTAGTAGTTAATTAGGCCTGCATTGCGATAAGATCAATCATACTCTATTCAATGTGGACTAAGATGTCAGAGCTGAATAATGATGTTGTAAAATTAATTGAAATTGCACTGTATGTGTTCTGAACCTTTACCAGAATATTAAAACAATTTAGTGCAAAACTCCACTACCTAAACTGCACTAACAACACCTTCTGACTGGCAGATCGCTGCGTTTTAATTCTAACTGTATGTATGCAATACAGCAGCTACAACAGTCTACTGTGTGTGCAAAGCAGGAACTTAGCAACTACACTGTATGTGTCTAACTTGTCATCCTGATGTATGTGAAATGTCTGCTGTCTCTGTTCATTATTACCCACACTAACAACCCACTGAGCACTACGTGACTTCAACATTGCGTCTGCTTTAGCTCTCATATAACACAGAATGTGAAGTCCAGTTTTAGACCAAGCACTAAATACATTTAAACAATGCATAAACAGTTGTAAATATCAAAAATATGCACCAGAGAAGTAGAGAATAATGCTTTACTTTTGTCATATACCCCAGAAGACGTAGTCTAAGATATGGAGCCTACTTCACTTTCACTTTTAAACCCTATGTAGCCTAATTTTAACCAGGAAGTCTATAACCATTTTGAGGGCTTATCAACTTAAAATTGCTCAGTGGGAAGTTCAGTGGGAAGGCGTCGACTGTCATCCTGGGAAATACAGTTAAAATTTAGTAGTAGTATACAGTGAAATTCTATGCATGTGCCCTTTTAATACATTCAACTGTAATTATTTCTAACCATTTATCTTTGATACATTAACTGAGTTTGTTTCATTATACTTGGCACACCAAATGCATGCCTGTTAAAACAGTACTTTACAAGGCAATGCCCTAAGTCCTGGGGCATTGGGGTTTTCTCAGCTACTTCTACTTGCTTCCCAATAACACTTCCAACCGGATTACTCATCTCATGTTGAGGGACTAACAGGGCAGTGTGCCAGTATTTTCCCCACTTCCCTCCACACTTCCACTCTTATCTTACATCCTTTACCAGTAAAAGAATCTGTGCTGACATTGCTTCTAGCCTAAAATGAGAGTGCAATAAAATACACGTCAAAAAAAATGGAATGGATGTAGCCGGAGATAGATCAGGAAAATATCATAAAACAGATAGATAAACATTTCAAAACAGGTATTGCTGATGATTCAAATTTCTCTGTGGGATTCTGTGGGATTGCTTTGGGAACCCCAGCCCTATGGGCAGACTTGTGACTTTATCATGACGCACAAAGGATAAACTTAGTGGACAGGATTATATTGTACAGTACCTCTATAACAAAATAAAGTATACAAAACGAAAAAAGTGACATGTATTCTAAAAAAAAATGATTAAGAACACAAAAGTAAAACAGATTATGGCATTTTTTTTAAAGGATAGAACATAACCTGAGTCCTTGGCTGACAAAATGAGAACTTTTACTGACTAGAGATGCTGGATGATGAATCATATTTTATTTTTATTTATTTTTTTCTCAAAATGGATATACAGCATTTCTGAATAGAAGAGCACCTCCCTAAATTATGATATATTCAAATTGAAATTTTTCACAACAAAGACATTTTTATGTTGGAATAATAGGCTTGATAATTTCATTGAAATAGAATTAAAGTGGCCTACAGGCAGCAAGCATAATTTTGAATGCAAATTAATTATGCAGATAAGTCTCAGCAACAGTCAAACTGCACAACTAAATTATCCAATACACTACATTATCTATGCAACTATTTATCCTACATAAATGGAATTCATGCTATAACAAAACAAAATGATGGTACACAATTAAAGACCATTGTAGTATATGTAGGGAAAACAGACAGCAAACATTGTTTAGTGATATTTTTGTATTTGAGGCTGTTGCAGGCTACTAAGCTCTTTAAAATGAGTCTTGCTACACACACTGGTGGAATTAATCCCAGTGCTCTAAGGGATAAACTTAAAACATGATAATGCGGGGATTACACTCAATACAGCTTCACTTCCTTGACCAAAACAAGCCCTCTGTTAATAGGACATCTTCTCCCGATTAGCCTTTTGCTAGGTCATGGTAAACCCATAGGAAACTCTTAGAACTAATCTAAGAGAACAGCAGCAAGAACAGGATGCAACGGTAGAGGTTTGAGAAGTGAGCTGCTGATCAGAAATTAGCCAATTTGAGTGTCTGGACCAGCAGGGAAAATCTGGATGGGGAAAATGAATAAATAACTCCCTCCCAGCTCTCCACTCCCTTAACAAATACCATCGAGGATGCCCTTGAGCAAGGCATTTATCCGCCATCTGTTTCAGTGGAGCTGCGCAGTGGCCAGCAGTAGAAAACTGTGGGTGTTGTGTGAAACTCCCAGGTGTGCAAGCGCGTAACTGTGTGAATGTGAAGCAGGTCATTGCTGAAAAAGAGTATACGTGCTCAGGCAACCTTCACTAGATAAAGATAGGTTTAAAAATAGAATAAAAGCTATAATACGCAACGTTTTGCCTTGAGGCACAAAGTGTATTGTTAGTCCCACCCTCACAGTTGGTCAAGTTTACACTCCAACACTTGTCACTCATCTTGATGAGCTGTCTACTTTGAAACTGCATCTACAGTAGCCTGAAGCTGAGGTAACTGCCATCGGTAAAGCTTCCACAGCATTGCCAATGTTCACCTTGTTTCTGAATGGGCCTCGTCCGCCACATGTTTAGCCTTGCTGTTCTTTTGTGCCTTGTTGCTTTGTGCCGTTGTTGTTGTTGCTATGACTTCCCTGTGCCGTGGCCGCTAGCCTCACCTTGATAGCCACAACACAGCTTACCATTGGCTGCACCCATATCAAAAATGGTATGCGGCCAAAAATGCCTCGAACATCAATGAAAAGCCAATTTCAGGCAAATGGGGGGATTTCGGCATGTTCACACAGTGTCACAGACAGACACAGACTATAATATATCCCATTTATTGTAATTTTAATGTGAAAAGTTTAGGAAAATACTGCCAAAATTGAGAGTGAAATGGCCAGGATCATAGTGCCCTGCCAATGCCCCTGCATGTGACCACAGACACAAAATTAAAGAAATTAAAATAAGAGATAAAAAGAGATGTAGATGGGATTTCAATTAATATATTAATATTCATATTCATAATATAGCAATATTAACACAGCCTCATTCAGCTATGCATTTAACAACTTCATCAAATTATTCTTAGCTCATTACTAATGGCGATAATCAAAGTAAGGGGTGATAATTAGATTATTGTGCATGTAAGCATGGTGACTTGCTACAATGACATTCACATTGTCATCTGCTGCACTCATTGCCCTTACTTTGATTATTGCTATTAGTTGTAGAGCAAACAGATGAATTAGTCAGCTTAGTGAACCATCACATTTCACAAATCACAACATACAGTCATTACATGTCCTTGATGGGGTATTTTTTGGCCAAAGGTACAATCCATTTTTGCACATTGAGCCACAACAAAGAAGCCAAAAGCTAAAAGCCAAAATAAGCTGCAGGCTTTGCTAGATGGGCATAGGCCAGACTATATCCTGCAAGCAAGACCTGAAGAGATTTCCCTGGTTGGGCTATTGGACTCAATTTATGCATGTGATGAGAATGAATAGTTCAACATTTACTGCCATGCAAAAACTCAAAATATCACCATGTACTCTGAAAGTCTTGTTAGAAATTACACTATTGTCTTTATACTATTGCTTTTGGAACTGTTTATTTATACACACTTTAGAACAGAAAAAAAAGCTTAACTGCTTCGTAGTGATGAAGAGAAAAAGAGAGAAAAAGAGATAAAATGTGTTATATGGCTTACATGGACAGACTTCTGTGAATTGTAATTTGTGAAGTGTGATTTTTAAATAATGTCATTGTACAACAGTGTATAATTTAAAACAATAATAGCTTCTTTCCCACAGTCATTTACTCCCTATTTTGTCTCAATAGCAGTATGACGTTGATGGAGACGGATATAACAACAATGACATAAGTCTAACCATGGCAACGTGAATGATTCCTGATTCAGATTGTCAGTGTGCTTTTGTTTGCGATAAAGCTTATAGGCCAAGCATCTCACAGTCCGTATGGAACGGCAGAGGCTATCAGCATTCTCGAGTTCCTATTTTAACACTTTTTATTCACAATTATTCACAAGCGTTTCGCATTGTGATTTTTCAAGAGACTTCGTTTTGATCACTTCATCCCCTTATAATCACATTTAGGGGATGCTGGCTTTTAAAAGAGGGTCATTGATGGTTATTTGGTGGGTAATGGAAATTTAATTAGGGTAAACACTTTGTTAATTATTTGGTCTTTAAGAAAAGTGCAATGTAATAACAACCATCAGCACTATGTTCTAAAGCCGAAGTGAGTTGCTTTCAATTGGTATATTCATTTATCTGCTCCCTGCTACTTTTGATGCTTAACCTTCCATTCAACTGGAAAGGATGTCTAAAAGTTTGTGTCAAATCATGTTCCAAAACCTCTAAAATTGGAAGGAAAGTGCAAGCAAGATGATTGGTGCTACTGTCTGTCACAGACAGTAAAGAGGTTTTTTTTTGTAGGTTTACAATAAGTCATCACAACTAGGAAAACACAAAACTTCAGCTCTGAAAAATGTTGCTGATACGCCCCCAGACTATTTATTCTGTATTAGCACAGATTCTCCACCATCTCCCATAGTCAGAGACACAAGTGAGAAGTTTGTTCCGCCCCCGTATCACTGGTACACTTTCATAGAGAATGACTTGGTAAAGAAGTAAAATCGTGATTGTGAAACTATATAGGAGGAATTCCTGGGGATGAGTGCATATTTCCTGAATTTGGTCTCATACCTGACATTCTTTTGAATGTTAAGGTTCAGGCAAACTTTGTATGAGTGCACAAAATCAGCCCCCTATTCATTATTTGAACAATATATCCGTCTCTATCTCCTTAGTCACACGCGACATCTCGGAAACTACTGACCCAATTTTGACAAAACTTGGCTGAATGATGTGTCTTATCCTTGAGAACCAGCATTTCACAAAATTACAATGATTGGCCTAAGGGGCCCTAGAGCAAATAACTGAAAGCATATCTCTGGTCTTGTTTGACACGCCATCATGAATTTTTGTATAGATGCAATTCATCACGAGCAATTTTCCCTTACAGACACATCCAATTGGATTTTTCAGATTTTAGGAACAAAGGGGATGCTGCCATCGTTGGTGGGCGACAGTATTTTTTTCAATAGGGTTGTTTTTGTCATTGAAGCAGCTTCATTTTGTATATTGGTAGGGCATCACAGATTCATTCTTGATTAAGTCTTGATTGTGTGGCTTCTGCCTTTGGTGCAGAATTGTTCAAGTTCATAAAAAGTAATTGTGTGATCTTATTATGCCATCCGGTTTGTTTCTTAAAGGAGTGGCATTCTCATTTAATAATATCTGACATGTACAGTATCTTCTTGAAATCATGAAATAAAGATCCTATAATCGCTGATGACACCAGCTGAAAAACAGCATTCAACACTTTATCCATCCTATCTTTACTAGATCCATGGCATGATAGTTTAATAGCTGCTAGCACAGGGCTTTAGCAAGGAAAACAAAGCCATTTCTGCACAGTGTGCTATCCTGGCTGTCTTCAGTGGGTCTCCCCACGCACAATTATCTCTTCTGTAGCTTTTGCTCACCCTTTCTCCCTCCTAGCATGGCTGTCTCAGGTCTCTTGCTGCCACTTTTCACCCCTCAACGGCTTTAATTGTCCTGATGACCTCAATCAAAAGACAATTACCAAGGCGAGAGCAGTATAGGCAATTATTGCCATCACTGTGAGATAGAGCACACCTGAATGGAGCAAGCACCTTTCACAGTGGTAAAATTATATGTGCAGCCAGGGATGGCTGTCGTGATGAAGAAGTGGGCATGAAGTATGTGTCGGAGATGCTTATGTGTCCTAAGGTAGACTGAATATGAGAAGAAACTGACACTTCAAAGCCGAAAGAGGAAGGTGCTAAGGTTTAAGGTGGCACACATACACCAAGTGATGCAGACGAATTCAGGGCAAGCCGAGATGAGTTGGAAAATGGGTTAAGAAGGACTGTAAGCATACGACCAATTTTTACTCAACTGTTACTTTCCTGTTAAGTATCTGAAACTAATATTTTTTTTCTCAGAATTTGGAAAGTCTTTAGAACTTGCTTTACAAACTGTTGATCATCATCACTGCAGCAAAAATGAGCCATGTTCCATGAACCTATATCATGACAAAATGCAGAGTCTGAAGTCACTGTTAAAATCCATCTTCATTTCTTGAATCAATACAGGGATGCACACTGAGAATGATGAAATGACAGTCATTTCCTGGACTGAGGGAGGAGTATGCCTCAAAAGTGTTTATCATCTCTGCAGCTGGTATGGATCGCAGAAAGGGTAGCCAGTTATTTTGTGCAAACGTGGAGAGACAAACAAATCCATGTCACATAAAAATCAAAGATGCAAACATTTTTGTCATTGGAGGTTGATATGTTTGAGATTGTGATTCCAATTATGTTTATTTTTGTGTATTTACTCCCTTTATGCCAGTTGAGCTTCTTCTACTGGTTACTGTTAATGACACAGGCCATATGCCTATACCATGCTGCACAGTAATACAACAGTGCTCTTCTATATTAAACAGCCAAGTCGACACATCCGACAACAAAAAAAAAACTGAATGACGTCCCTGTTGAGTGAGACAAATTTTAAAATGTCAATTTAACCTGTCTTGTCAGGATAGCAGCACGTTCACACAGTTATCTCTGGCAAGAGTCTTTTGAGAAAATTCCAGCACGATTTGAGTTTTTGCTCATTTTTTATATTTTTTCCATCCCTTTAAGGTTAATTGTGACGGTTTTTACATGCATGTGCCACAATTAAAGATATTTTTAAATTAGTTTTGCCATACCTCTCGGGCTCATTCACTCCCACTCAATTCCAAACGGTATAGAAACAACTCCAGACACTTCTAATTTGGTCAGTAGAGGTAATCCATCACTGTAAATGGAAAGCCGGCAACTGCATTTTGCAATTAGTCCGCTAATCAGGCTATAAACTTTTACATTTTGAAAGAAGTTCTGTTCACAGTTTCATATTAATGCGCGCATTAAACCCGACAGGAATCCGATCTATGCTTGTAAACAAGAAGAGGCAAGATGCCGCTTCCGGGTCACTTTGTGTCGGATTTCCGCGTTAACGTTCTCTGCAGTTACGCTAGGAATCACAACCTAGTCAAGCCAAGCAAGACGCTTCCGCCAGCTACAGTGCATAAATGGAAAATAAAGCTCGATTTTACACTATTATGTCTTAAAATTGCAGCCCTCTTCTTTACTGGGAGTACCTCGTAATATTTAGACAGTGTTTATTTAAAAATATTTACTTTGAAAAATAACTAAGAAGTGAGAAAAATAGCAAAAATCTCATAATGTGATGAAAGCACTGGAAAATGATCTAAAGTTATGTATAATGAGCTACAATGACATAAATTGTCCAACACTACAATATCCCAAAAATGAAACACAACACTGGAAAACAAATTATGTTTTTTTTTTAAATTATGAACAGTTTCAGGCACTGTCCCACTCGTCCCTTTCACCCACACAATGTGCTATTGTCAAACAATTCCCTTGAAATGACTAGGATGTCAATTCATTTGGATGCTAGATCAACTGCAGAGGCCAGGAAGGGAATTACAATGACCTGAGCTAGAGATGGCTGCCAGGGGAGCACACACACCATCATGAAGCCTGTGAAAGGTTGAAAAGTAGCATAAAAATGATGTATCTAGCTATTTCACCATGACTCGTAACTCCAATTTTGGTGGGGTTTTTTCCAAGTGTTGTCTTGTAAAAAATGTAAAGCTGTTTTTCTTTTTTCTTTTTTTTTCTTTTTTTCAGAAAAACATAGTTGCTTTTTAAATACAAAGTCGTTATCAGATTGAGGCAAAAACAAGTTTTTTGCTTTTGGTACATGTTCTATGGAATTCATTCCAAATGCAAAAGTATACTCATACAGTTTTCAATATATCTAAAACCTGACTAGTAGTTATTTTGCAATACACTTACTGGCCATTTTCAAACACCAGCCTGTTCATAAAAGTGGACTGCTCCTACAGACATTGATTGCCCCTCCAGACAAGGTTTTCTATGTCAAGCAGGCAGACAAGTGACCTTAGCAACTTTGAGTGTGGTATGATCATCTGTGCCTGCCGTGGCGATTCCAGTATCTTCGAGACAGCTGCCCTCCTGGGCTTTCCACACAATGTCTGGCGTTTACTGAGAATGGAGCACAAAAACAAAAAATATCCAGTCACTGGCAGTCCTGTGGGTGAAAAGAGTAGCCTATTTTCTGAGAGGCCAAAGGGGAATTACAAGCATTGAAAATAGAAAGTTGGTTAACAATCAACTTAATGTGGCAACTGAGAAAGTCCTTCATGCTGGCTTGGCTTTTGTACAAGCTTTGTAGCTAATAACTGGCATCAGTTACCTAGCAAGCTTGAATTTAAAAAGCAATGCAACCCACTATATTATTCATATGGCCTGTTGCAGTTAGGTTTTGTGAACCTGCAGAAGTGCATTCCAAAGTATATCTGATCTATAATGTCACGCCCATTTACACCTGAAAGCTGTACTTTGACAGTGAATGGTAGACTGACTTTGTGCAAAAAAATGTTTTGAGCTTTAAATGAGCTTTATAGTAGTTATAATGGTATAGTACCGGTATTACTTAGTGTGTATTTATTAGTATTATCAGTCTGCCCAGAAAATTAGCCCAAGTACTACTAGTGCCACAACGACTGCTACTACTACTGCCGCTTAATGACTTCTACTAATAGCAGTACTACTACTGCTACTAGGGGTGTAACAGTACATGTATTCGATTTGAACCGTTGGGTACAGGACTTGCAGTTCGGCACGCCCTACTAACCAAACAACTGCAGCCTACGTCTTGCTAAGTGTGTACACAGAACTTAAATTCAAAACTCCGACTTCCACCCAAGACAACTTTGGGAAAGCGCCGCATATTGTTGTATGTTATTTCAGCCAGTACGCTCTAGCCTCAGGCCTGGTTCAAACAGCCCTGATGCGATGACTCGCATGTGTCCCGCTACGCATCCGTTCTGCATCCAGACCAGAAGCATATCTACACGGAGGAGAAATACCCCGTGAAAATAGGCTGTATTGTGCTCCAACAGTTGAGGAAACAAGATCCCAAGCTGCATTGTCTTTGTAGAAACAATACTGACGGCTCATTGTACTTTTGCACTTCAGGGATTAACTTTATATCGTCCAACTTCACTTTCTGCACAGACCCTCTTGTATCAAAGCAGTTGCGTTTATTTGTTTAGGATTTTTCTCAGCTTCTGGCGTGATTAGGCAATCTTTGGGCAAGCCTATGGGACCTATATCTCTCTCTCTATCTCTTTCTCATTAGTAACATAATTAAATTAACTATAAATAAACCTAAACATCTTTTCTTATTCATTTTTGTGACAATTCAATAATCCAGCCAATTTTCAAAAGGCAAGTGATAATTCAAAACCACATAACCTGATAATAACCACATACTTTGAACATGCTGCACTTGTCTTAATGGACATTTATTTTTATTTATTATTTGAGAACCAATACATTAACTTTTTAGTTTTTAAATTTAACTATATTTGCAGCAATACTGACATATTGCCTTTTTTTTATTTCTTTGTTATGTTTACATTTATTAAAGTGTTGATCATATACACATGTTTGTGTGCCATATTTTAGTCATAAATAATTATGGCACACATGAGCCACTGTTTGCTTTTCATTTATTTTAAAGATGTAAAGTCATCTTTTGCATTTCATTTTTTTTTGTACCAAAAATCATACCGAACCGTGACCTCAAACCATACCATTACACCCCTAACTGCTACTATGACTACTACAACTAGTCAAGTCACTTAAATTAATATGCACTTTCAATTATAGGCACTTTCAATGTATAGGCCTATGCACTTCCAGAATGCATATATCTTTTTAACATATATTCATTCTATTATTTCTTTCTATATTTACTAGGCTACTTTTATCTCTGTAAAGCTCATGCCCTTGGTATGAAATGTGCTAAAGGCTATAAAGTTTGACTTGACTTGACTATTACTAGTATTACAATTAGCCTACTGTTAATATAACTACTACTAATAATTCATGATTAAATGGAAAAAATATCAAATAAGAGAAGTAACAAATGTGTACTCTTTGTTCACATTATTTTTACGCTTCAGTCTAGGGATGCACATCTTGATGAAAATCTTGAAAATCTTGATCGATTTGCACTCAAGTTAACAATCAAATATCGATGTTTGTTAGACCCAAACATGTTACAATGATTAATGGTTTGATAATTCATGATATAATCCTGAGACCAATCAATAAGCCTTAGATATATAGTTGCTTTGAAATTGTTGGTGACTGAGTCATGCTAGCACATCGATAAACTCCATTTTGTTGTGGCAGTGCTGTGTTGTGAACAGTTAAGCTTCTTGTTTCCTCACCCATTCAGCTTTTCCTTTATTAGTCTTTCAATGTGAGAAACATTTATTATCTGCCCTAAATCATTGGAAAATTAAATTACAGCTGAAATTCAGCTGCTGAAATACAATGAACCGTTATCCTGGCAACAGTCTTAACTGACCCTGGAGAGTAAAAATCTATTATAAGTACATACTTTGTTTGATTGCTTCTGGGCAGCTTCAATTCTATCAGCACTTTACCATAATGGCAAAAGAAAAGTGACCTTGTGCCATGTTTAAAATAATAATAACAATATAAGAGAGTTTGTATGCCTCAACAGTAAGGACATTGAATGGAACAAAATATCAGGGTTCCCTTATTTAGCAATTAAATTCCAAAACTTTTCCATAGCTTTTCTAAAAATTCATAGCAAATTTCCATGATTGTAATACTGTGGAGTAATGTATAAAGCAACCTTTACAAATGCTATCACACTGGAAATGTGTTTTACTGTGGACTATAAATGTGGACATGTTCCAATAAATGCAACCCTTAGTACTTGTTAAATGCAACAACTAAATAAGAAAAAGAAAATGTTAACAAAAGTGTCTTCTGTAGTTTTTGCCCTTCCTAGCTTGGTATACCCATGGCTTCTGTCCCCCATATAGCTGCCAGTTTTAGAGAAAACGTTGGAGTTGCCATTTGCTGGCCTGTTGCACTGTAGTATAGATTGCACCATGACCTTTGACCTTATGCAAATAATGCCAATATCTGAGGGTATAGCACTCCTGCTCCTGCATTATCACTGTAGTGTATGGTAGAATAATTAAACCATGTAAGCCACTGCTTCCCCTGCCATTGAGAATACAGCTGTGATATGGCATGGTGTATTGATTTTAGTTCAAGATGATATAAAAATGATTGGGAACACATGAGCTATGGTCCTGTTTTTGACAGGGTGTTTGTATTGTTGACGTAAGTGAACAGATTAACACACCATTGCATTTGTATTGTCTGTTGCAATGCAGTGTGCAACAGACAATAACAAGTTTACATTTAAGAGGAAGTTCCCATTACAGAATTCAACAGAAATGTGGCCATGGCACAGCGCTTGTCGTTGCCAACTTGTTTATGATTTCCTCCAAGAAGTTGAGCAGTAGCAGATGGTGGACAAGACAGGATAACTGCAGCTGTTAACCTCAGACTAAGGAGACGCCTGCCCTATCTTTTAAGGCAGTAGTATTACTGCTGTAGATAGAATAGAGGTCAGAAAAAAATTATTGCAATCAGTAAAGAAAGAGTCTAAGTCAGGCCCACATTCATATAAGCGCAATTATTATTATTGCCTAATGTCATTTTCGTTTTTTTTATAAGCAAAAATGACTGAAGACTGATAACTAATCAATCATTCAACCATTCAAACCATCAAATTCAACCAAGCTGGCAAGGATGATGAAGAAAACCTGACATTTCTGGGACAGGTGAAAAAGTGCAGCCTAACACATAAAGGTGTCACACATGGTAAAAGGATTAGATAGACAGTCTTAAGAGTGAGCAAGAGAGAAGCATGAGTCCATCTGAAGTGGCCGAATTTCTTCTGAGATATCAGTTTTGTGGTTAGCAGATTATTTTACTACTTTCCCAACTGTGAGACAGCAAAGCCGTTTTAAAGGTGGCACTGGAGTATCCCCAATATTGTGAATGAGACGCAATAGAGAAAGCAGTAGAGACATCTACCTCTGCAAGTCCTCATTGAAATTCCTCAATTAGTACACAGGATCTGATGTAACTATCCCTTGTACTGTGAAACCAGGGTGAGCACCAAGGTAAAAACGGTTGGATGTTAAGGCTGATTTATAGTTCGATGTCCAAGCGTCGGCATTGCTACGCAGTAGAAACGGCAGTGCGAGCATTTATAGTTCTGCGTTGGTGATTCTGCGTATAGACATCCAACACACGAGATGTCAGTGTTGTGCTTTGTTAGCACGGAAGTAATAACACAAGAAGTAGTAGTGTTTATATTTTCTGAAACCCGTGTTCTGGGATATTTCTCACACGAATTCAGTGACATCTGGTAATCTTTATAATTTGGGGATGACCTGTTGTACAAATGAACATATTTTGCGAACGTCCTAAGCAAGTCTCTCTTCGATCTGCTCCTGCATAGAATCCACTGATGTCAGTCTGAGGTCATAAAAATCAAAATAATCAAAGTAAGTCACATTCACACACCCTACATACAGAAAATTGAGAAATATCTGCTGTAGTTTGTTTATGGTTGATTTGGAATTCATAAATAAAAATGAATTTGTATGTGGCCGGTCCAACGAGTTAAAACTGACCGAGTTAAAAGACGTGACCCGTTCTTGCACTTCTTCCGTTATGATGTTAACGCGTCATCAGGGTTGCCAGAATTTACTGTTGAACACTCTGGAGGTGTCGAAGGCCAAATTCAACCTAACACCTATGATGGGAGGTGCACACTTGATTACTCCAATGACATAACTGCTCTTCATTATGTCAAGCTACTGTGAGGGAAAGATGCAAGCCTGCGTCACTTGTTGGGAGTCTCACTAACAGATATAATCCTTCAAAGATGACAAGGCTCCGTTTTATTCCAAGCCTCCTTTCAGACAGGGGGGCCAGACATGTCATCCAATGTGATGAATTTACAGAATCTAATATGGCTTGTGGGGTTACATCTGCCCATGTTGAAAAACAAATCCACAACATTTGTTGATCTGTTGAGATTATGCACTGTAGGCTAATTTGTAGGTTATGCAATGTAGCCTATTACGACTGACATTTTGCAGTTGCTTAACAGTGTTGTACCAAAAAACTGTCTCTAACCACAAATGGAGCACATCTACAGTAAGCCACTAAAGTCTGCCCAAAGGCACACTACCTCAAAGCCTGTGTCAAGTTATCCCAAGGTCTCAAGACTATATGAATTTATCAATTGATCCTAACACTGACAAAACATTGCTTTGCTCCCGTCAATGGGTGGCACACACCAAATGACCCGTCAAGCCAGAAAAATCCCTCTGTATGTAAGCCCTGAGGGGAAAACAGACGCTGTTTTTTTGTGTGTGTTTTGGAAAAGAGCACTTCTTTTTAACCATAACTTGTGTATGGAGCCCCCCCATAGAGTACATGCAAATGCACACACATATTTATATTACATGCACCTACTTTACATGCGTGTACACATAGTGGACAGTTTTGCAGAATTCTAGATCTAGCCATCCTAGGCTGTACACACTCTTCTGCCAGCGCTCAGCACCTGAAAGCTGGCACTTTACCTTAGATTCAATCTGTCCTTTATTCACAGGAAACAATAGAACACAGGTTTTATGCGTCACACAATTATGCTTTAAACAAGCTCTGTTGAAAATTGAGATTTAATGACTATGTGATCTGGCATATGAGGTGGCTGTCTCAAGGCCCATTCTTCGATCTCTAGAGCTCAGGTCAGCACAATTAACACATCCACTTGTGTATGAATGTTTAACAGCTAACAACCGAAATGACTGCCCACTTTTAGTAGTAATAAATCCCTGTTATGAATCCCTGTTTGGTTTAAAAGACAAAAATTGAATTAATAAATCTGACAAAACGTGGCTACATTTCAGAAAGAGACGGTTGTTGATGTTTAACTATATACTATATGTAAATGATGATGTTACAGTGAGCTGTTAGAAGATAGACCTACATCATATATTAAAAAGACTAAAAAACACAATTTCTGAATAAATACACATTTGTGACTCAGAAGGTCTCAGAATACAGATTCAAACATATCACAGCTATCAGTGCCTTCGTGCCTGAGGTTGCCTTTGTGATAACAGCAAGTTAGAATAACAGATGAAATCATTACTTATCACGTAGAAACACTGTCAGCTACTCACTTGAGCCACATGAATTTCAAACACTAGCTGCTGGAAATTACAGGTTGCTTCTCTGAGTAGTTTCTACCCCTGGTATGTTCCAGAAGCTTTCAACATAGGTGAATTAGACATGTCTGTATTATTGGTTTATATTGATGCTATGTGATGCCGATGATCATCCCATTCCCACATCCCCAAAAGTAAAAAGCAAACAGCAGCAATGCAAAATGAGATATCCCATAATGACATATAGAAAGCGGAGAGAAAGAAAAGCACAAAGCACAGGACTTTCAAAAGTCCCTTTTTAAAGTTTTCATTTGCTGATAATATCTAATAAATTGTGGATTAGCCAAAATGCTTTTAATCCTGATCGAAATTAATTTTTGAATTCATAAATTGACATCTGAGTACAGACAATTGAGGTAAGAAGCAGAGCTGCATATTGAGTGACAGGTGGGAAAGAAGAAACCATCTGTAGTGAAGTAAAGGTCTCATCCAACATAGCAATAATGTGACCTGATTTCCCCTGCTCAAATCAAGGGGCACAAGTTGCTATGGTAACTATAGTATGGCCCATAGAATTAGGGCTGATAGAAAAGGACCTTCTTGGACTATCCTGTTAATCTCCTTTCATACTCTAAAATTGGCGTCCATAGAAATTTGATAATGTTGTGACAGAAATAAGCATTGTTTTATGTGTGGCCACTGCCTAAGACTCACAGTGGGGAAGTAGAGCACAACAGCCACTGAAATGTTGCTATGGTTTTCTATGTCACATGCCCATTCCAAATGCAATTGTGTGCAGTCCCATGGCACATTCGTCGCGATGACATATAGACCTAATTAATTATCAATTTACTTCAATGTGATCTCAACTCTCTGGCTCCCTCGTTGCTCATCTGCCTTCATCTCTTCTATGGAGAATACAGTGTTGTTAGGTTATGGCATAGGCTATTACTTGCATACAAAGATGTACTGCTTATACAACACTGTGCTTTGTTATAAAATGCTAGAGTATGTGTTGTCTTACGATCATAAAAAGATTTAACTATAGGCTATATATCACTATATAGAACACGATACTGCGGCAGTCTGTGCAAACTAATAGACAAAGAAGACCTGAAGACCACGTGCAGAGGTAAAAAAAGTGCACAAGCAAAATGTTCATTCAATAATTTTTATTTGAAAGGTAATTTCTATCTATTCTTATTCTAATTCACTTTGTGTTATTGTCAGATGTACAATAGCATTACCATTAAAATGTCTAAAAGCTTAATTGAATTAAAATTGAAAATGGCATTTAAACCGCTGAAGGCTGTTTGTTTTTTCCTTTCAAACACAACCAATTAAACCAACTTGTTAGGCAGATACTGTATGTGTCTGTTGGAAAGCCACACTGTCCTGTGCAGCAGATGTGGACTAGCTGATCAATTAGAAACCTCCATTTGTTGACCAATCAGAAGCCACTTATCAGAGGCAGTGTTGAGAAGAGAATGTGTGGTGGAAAGAAAGAATGAATAGCAAGTCAGCTGGAAAATTTTACAGCTGTGCTATTCAATGAATGTTTTGAAACTTTTTAGAACAGGCTATAGTCTACATTGTTTCAGTTATTTTGATACTGACAGGCTCCATTTCATTATTACGATCTATGTATCTGCCAACAGTGCCGTTGTATAATCCTTTGCTGTCATTTCTCCCATTAATCTCCCATTATGTTGACTATTATATTTATTGATCTACCGGACTGCCGGAAAATTAGACAATTCAGTATCTGCTTTTGCTCTCAGGTTGTTTATCTTATCATTTTATTAAGGCAGGCTTTTTGGCTAATCATTTTGTAAGATGAAAACTCAGTGTGCAATAAACTACAAACTGAACCACAATGAGAACACCACTGGGATCAAAAGATAGGCTATTTAGCAAAGAAAATGCAGTTCTATTATAATATGATCTGAACATAAACAAGGCCATTCCAGTGACAAAAAGACAGTCATCAGTAGTCCATTAGACTACTGTGCGGGATAGGTCTAGACAAAGTTAGCGTGCACATGTGTGCATACTGTGCTGGAAAATCTCCTTTATTTCAAAACTCACTGTTGGCAAGTATTCAAGTTCAAGATTTATTGTAGATCACTGAATGTGTGATTTTGAAGTTGTCACAAGGAAGGTTGAGGTTTTGACTTTAGTGTTAATCATAACGCAAACCATATCAATTGTAATATTTATCAACGTAATGCCTTTTGCCTACATGTAGCAGAGCTACCTGCGGAGCCTTCCAGGTGACATCGGAGAAATTATTTTTGCGTGACCATGATTGAGTAAAGCATGTGCACAGGTTACAAAAAGCATGGGCATGATAAAGGTAAAGTGTGGGCACAATATGAGTAAAGTCTACAAGGTTTTAGCATATGTTCTCAACACAACAGGTGAGAGCACACACAGCCCAGGACCTTGGAGCTAGTTATGAATTCGGTGATTTGCCCCAGCCAGGTCTGCATTCTCTCCACGGCGACTGAGCCCATGATTTTTCAAGAGGCGGCTCAAATGTCTCTTGCTCAGTATGATTCTATGTCTGACGTCAACTGCCTCCAATATTTCATGTTATTTCAGTCCAAGGTGAAGAAAAAATTATTTTTGCACACCTAAAAGTCTCTGACAGGTGCGTAGGACAAAAACCAAAAAGATAGATTCTGAGAAAGAAATATATTCATTGTCTACACTTGCATGATACTTTATTGCGACGTTTCGGTCAATAAGACCTTCGGTCAAAAAGACCTTCATCAGGCAAACAAAGTATCATGCAAGTGTAGACAGTGTACGGGATTATATTTCTTTCTCTATTTCAGTCTAAGGTAAAAATAAAAATGAATTAATTGTAATCTCCCAACCTCCATCTCTACCATCAGAAAATGGCAGTATGTGACCACGCTTTACCAAAATTGTGCCCATGCTTTACTCTCATGCCCGAGCTTTACTGAAATCGCGGCCATGCTTTAATAACTTGTGCACATGCTTTACTCAGTCGTGGCCCATCATGCATTCAATTCCACATTTAATTCTGTAGCTATTATCAAATACAGAGCAATAACCATTTAAATAATCAAAACACTAACACTGAACAGATAAACATTCGCATTTCACTTGCAATATAATGACTTCAGTCATTGAAAACTTTTCAAATTTTTGTTTGCCAAAGTTGCTTGCTAAGTCACTAGCTTAAATGCTGCCCACATTAAATTGACTGCTGATGTCAAGAAACAGTGTAAAGCAAAACTCTTGCTCTCATGAAGCATTAGCACTCCCCACACAGAGGCTTTGAATAAGAGCTCAATAGTGCAGCTTCCTTTGCTTTTGTTTCCTTTAAAATGCATCAGTGGTTCTCTCCCAACCCCCAATGACCCTTCACATCATTTTAATATCTGTATTTGTATTTGTTGACACTTTACCTGTATGAAGTCTTACATTGATGTGAAGCATGCTTACTGTGTATTGATATTTTCCTGTGGAATATGCCATGATACATAATTTTCTAGTTAACATTTCCAGATAACATTCAAGTTGAATGTTTCTTAAGTGTCTAGTTACTGTAGCTTCAATGTATCAAATTGGAATAATCATCAGAAAGTCACTGGTTTAAATTCAGGTCGTTTTGTTAAAAAAGGGAGTAGTACTATGAAATCACTCGCTGGTAGCTCAATCAATCAGTCAATATCCATTCAGATAACTACTGTTATGTCATTGCATAAGCCATTCAAAGATCAGGAAGTTATGTAGCCTATAGACTCTCTCTAAGGTAAATGTGGTATAATTTCCCTCTACAGTATAGAGGGAAATTATACTACATTTACCTTAGATGCTTGGAATAAATCCAATTTTTGTCACAAGAGAATGAACAGGAAGCTACTGTACAACCAGAGCTGAGCGTAGCAGCCCTGTTAGCTGTATTCTGACAGACATCTCCATACGCATTTCATCTCTCGGGAGAAAGGAGGCATGAGAGTGGAACGCAGCAACTCATCATGAGCCTGCAGGATGTATGACTTAGTACTGTAGAAAGGTGAACCTAAAAAAAAACTCCTCCTCGGTTATAATGTACAGTATTGCTGCCTTCTTTTCAAAAATGCCCGCTGGGTTGCAAGGGACATCGCCGTGCAGCTTCACCGTGAGTTAGTGGACAATAGGAAGCCCTTGAATGAAAAAGTTTTGAGAACTTTTGAACTGCATTTTGATTTCAACGGTTACTTTTATGGCTTCAGAGAATGTTGTTTTCATTCCGACGGACGCAGCAATACTCTAAATGGAATGTATGATGTGGAGTTCAGGGAAAAGTCCGGCTTAACTGTTTGGAACACAAGCCACACAAAATGTTACTCAGGAAATTGTAAACTTACATTTCAACTTATATGAGATGGGGAGAAAGTGTATTGGTGGTAGGTGAAAAGGAAAATCCCAATCAAGAAGTAACAAGGGAATTAAGCTCCAACAAATGACTGAAAACATAAGCTGCATGCTACTTGTTTCACGACATGCTTCTATAGAGGTTAAGAAGCAATTTGACATTCATGAGGTAGGTAAGAGGATTATTACCCAAAATGATTGCGTTAAAACTCAAAATATGAAAATGTAATGACACATGAAAAATCACAAATGATTAACGAAAATTTTGACTCCTGTTTGGCACTGCTGACGTTTGCCTCGTGTTCCTTTCTAACAAATTGCAGGCTACGGTGTCTTATATGTTTGGGATTGACTTATTTATACACCAGTGAAATAAGTGAGGATTTATAAAGCATGAGCTTGAGCCACAATGAATTTGGAGTGTTCAAATTGCCCCCAACTAGTTCTCTAGGGGATCAATGTCTTGTCTGAGGGGGTCAACAGAAAACAATGATCTGCAGACTGCTGGGTCTGTGAGATATTTTTCTCTCATGCTGTTCTGTTGATGAATGGGAAAACACTTTGTGGATGCATTGACATTATGCTGAGCAATTTTCCAGAAATATTGGTGTGTTTTGTTGTTAGCACTTCTTTGAAATAGGTTTCAATTGGTAGTCAAAAGATAGACATAAATGTCCTGTCAGCCCCCAGTCACACTATCCCACTTATTGTCAATGGAGCAGGTCCAGAGAGTGTCTCTGAATGATATTACAGAGCAGTGCCTTAGTTTAATGGTTTGGAGTTTGAGAGAGTTATTCATATTCAAACATGTTGAATGTTTGAACCAAAGTTGAATTAACAAATGTGAATTTTATATTATAAAAGTATTTTCTAACTTGACAATCACCTGTTTGCACCCTGATGAACAACTGAGGATGAGGTGATAAACAAGTACAATCAATGTTAAATTGTTATTTCTTTGTTACATTTTTCTAAATTGCTGCTAAACATTACATAAAAAGTGGCATAGATTGGTGGACAATAGCGTACACTTGCAAAGTTATGTGTTCAATTACAGCTTGAATGGTATCCCCTTTCTCTCCCGCCCTCCCATTCACTCTCCACCATACACTACACTATTGTTTAATAAAGCAGAAATTATAAAATCATGTCATGAAAGAATCATAGTTTTAGGCTGTCTTGAACCTGAAGTTCAGAGGTATGTTTGTAATTTCAGCTAATCTTTCTCTTTGGACTATCAGCATGATGCAGATATAGCCTTGGACCCTGTATTTGGCTCCATCTGACTCCCCTGAAACCACATAGCCCGTTATTACACCTTCATCTCACTAATCTTTCTAGGGCATGAGCTTGTTAGACGTTTGGAAGATAAAAAAATCAAAGAGTGTGGTGCTTTATCATGGCCCTGGTAGATAAGGGCCTTGCACTGTCACATAAAATCAGGAGTTGCCTCCTGAAAAACACTCCATCCTCAGGCTATTGCTCACCATCACCATCATCACTACTCCCTTCCTACCATCTCTACAAATACTTGGTGCTCACTTCAGTGACAAACTATTTCCACAGACAAATCAAATCTACTACCACCTATTTATGACTAAAGGAAAAAATCCTTTGTGTAAAGGGTGCTTGGTACAGTGTCAAATATTATAGGTAGTACTCGGTTTGCTTTGTTGCCCCAAAAATCAGTGAAATGTTGAAATCTACAAAAAGAGCAAATATTTGATAATGCAGATCTTAACTACAGACCCAGTAATTAATTTGTCATATTTTAATGTCCTGAACAGGGGTGTGGTTCTGGTCTTTCCAAACAATATTCTCATTTTCAAACGCTGTTCCAAGGCACACTATCTAATTTCATGCATCCTAATAATACCCTTTAACATTTTCCCGACCAGGCATTTTAACACCGGTGCAGTCAAATAAGAAAGCCTGCGGGTATCTACAGATGACTTACTTCAAGCTAACACAATAAAGACGGCACCAAAGACAAACACAACCTTTGGCTGTGGGACATATTAGCCAACCAAAATAGCCGTATAGTATTTATTTACTAGTATACCAAAGGAAGTGTTAGCTGCAATAATCAGCAATAAAAAAGAAATACATTGCTACCATGCTCAATCATGGTTACATTACTGCTTAACATAGGTAGGCTACATATTTGTCATGTTGCAAGGATTTGTTCCACAGTCGGCTTCATACTGAGAAAGAGACAGATCAAAGCACTAACAAAAAAAGATGAAACTATGAGGCTAACACTGTGCTCCATAAGAACAGTGCAACACTGTAATCAAATCAAGAGAGATCCACAGCCATGGAGTGCATATTTTGCAGTTTGCACATGCTGTAATATGACAACATCAAAGTGACTTGAGATTGTCTGTTTGACTCATTGGACATCAAATCCAAGTCATTCATAACAGTGACAAGTGGAAGGGGGTGCTGAAAGTCAGTCTTTCTTAGGCAGATGCTTCTAAGCAATTATATAAATTAAGTTGTCAGACGGCTCCTGAGGGACGTTTGTCTTGCAGGCTCTGCAAGACCAATGGGCTTCCCTTCCAAATAAAGTGCTATAAAAGGAAGGCAGCCAAGAAGGGGTTTGCCACTGTCAAGATTACCAACATTTCTTAAAAGAATTTCTTTAATCTAACAAATGCATGTCATCTCCAGTGTACCAAGAAGAGAAGCCCAAGACCTACATCCTTAGTCATTGTGGTGTTTTGAAAACAAAATTACGTCCATGCACTCACTGGACAAAGGCAAACACATGTTTACAGATCCCAAGATGCCCGGAAATTTTATATCGCCTATTTTTACTTTTCTCGTTGTTGAGTAAATTACTATATAGCCTATTGCACTATATGCTGACGCCTGTACAGTATGATACTGTATCGCTATGTCTCTGTGTCTTCTTTGTGCACATCAGAACAGAGAGCCTCTTCAGGGACATGCTGAGAACGAAGTGTGATCTGCAAGACATTTTTGTCCATTTTCACTTTATTAGTCACAGATTTGTCAGTGCAAATGGGACTCCCTTGGGTGCCATTGTCTCAGTAAGAAGTTTCTTTCCCTGCACTCTCTCTTGTCACTGCTGGGATACATTTTTGTAAGTGTCCCAAGGGCTAGCCTTCACCGGAGTTGTCATTTTCAATTAGCTATACCCTAAATGCATGCCTGTTGGCCCATGTCAATAATCATTTCATTTAAGGGGATGGGACAGCTGTAACTTCACGACATATTCCATTTCCATCAAGGTTAGCTGATCTACTAATTTGCATTTCATCTCGCACTCGCCCCCAAGTGGATTCACAAACATTTTGAAACATGTATTGCAAGCAAATAACTGATTTACATCGGATAAGGATGGGGGTAACCTCTGATTCGTGCCGAGTGAAACAGGCACAGCTGTTCATTCCCTCCCTCTATTCCCTTGATATGCAGGTGAAGCTCTTTTTGATTAGGATTGGGTCTGTTGGCTTTAACTATACATCTCTCTTTGAGATGAACCATTTTCAGATGATCTCAGGAAATTAAATCAAGAGGTGGTGTCACTGTAGGGGCGATGACACAAACGTTTAAGCACATTAAGTCTTATGAAATATATATCTAGATTAACATTATGGCAAATTATGATAGCCCATTTGAAATCACAAGCATGCCTTCAAGTTAGGCTTCCATCATTAATTCTTAATGAATGCTGTATAACACCAACAGGAAACCATGTTAGCATTAGACCATGACTGAATAGGTTAAGTGATTTTTAGCACTGCTTTACAGTCACAGGTAGCCTATAGGTGAAATTTACAGAAATAGTCTGATCTCTGTATATCTGAACCCTGGTCATTTCTCTTGCACGGTAACATACGCAAAATACCTTTGAGTCAAGCTACTGACAAGCTACATACAAGTTAATTCAGGTTAATACCTTGCCTGCCCTTTCAGTGAAATCACCAACTGGAGCTAGTGAACTTTACGTTTGACTATTTGCTGCTTTCCTCTGTTTGACCTTTGCCCCTGTAGTTCTCAGTAAAGTGAACATGTTCGTCATCATAATTTAATGACTATAGATATATTTCCCTAAAAACACACACACGACAGTAGAGAGATGTGTGTAAATACAGGAAAGCCATTTGCTAAATGATTTTCGCTGAATCGGCTAGACTTTCATTGCACTGTACTGTGGCTAAATTGAATATTGATTACTTCCTTGTTGCAAACGATATAGTACAACTACTGTATGTGACATAACAGTTGAAGACAGATTTTGCTTGTGTTCAATTCACAATACTTCAAAGAATATGAGTGAAATTGTGCTTGAAGCAAAAATAGACAGAGGGCTACTGTTTCTGTCACCCCCCTCACCCCCACACCCCACATCCCTCTCCCACACACACACACACACACACACACATACACACACTGTGTCTGCTCATTCCAAATTGGATTTGTTGGCATTTTTGGAAAAGTGAAGTGCTCAGGCTACTGTTCTCAATCCAATAGTGCCACTGTATTTGAACAGGAATTGTGACAAATCTTGGACTGAATGAAGCGTTGCAGATTGCAAATTAGTTTCTGTATTTTTAGACAGGCAAAAATGTTCCAAAGGTTCATGTTTTAGATCTTCAAAAGAGTCTTGAACCTTGGAGTGACATACTTAATGACTCAAATTAGAAACTAGCCTTAATATTGCGGGATGATGCATATTTGGTGTCCCTGAATGTAGGCCTATATTAAAAATGAGAGAAATCCGATGTAACTGTGGGATTTATTAACAGCAGACACTTTAGTGGCTCAAACTATTATTTTCCATAGTCAGTTCTTTTCCTGCTGGCCATCACTGGCTAATTCATGTCATTAATAAGAAACTCATACAAACTTAAACAAAAAAAGTGGAAGTAATATTCCTAATTGGATAACGCCTTATTCTACTATAACAGCTCAAATACCCCTCAGCTCACTGTGTATCCTCCTAAAAAGGGCCCTAAAAATAAGCCAAATCAATGAGATCAAACTAGAGTCTGTGAGCCCCGAAGCCACAATGCATAGCCCTGCTGTCACCAGCACTGTGTCAGATGATAATATTAGACTAAACACTCAACCGCAGCAAAAGCCACAAAATTAGAATTTGGGAAATTTGCATATGTCTCTGATTAGATAATTCCTGTGGGTCTACTTGTGTGGCAAGTGGCGCCTTAGAAGCCCCCTGCTCTGCTAACCTGATGATGCACTCTAGAGAAAAAAGAACCTGTTTTTGGCCCTTGCTAAAGAGGCTCTTTCACAAAATATTTACATGGATCCCTTTGAGCTATTATCAAAAGCAGCTAGACCTCAAACCCACTTCAACATTAATGTATTTCAAAGCATTTCTCCTCTAAGGCTGTTGAGGTTCAATGTGAGGTCTCCTCTCTTTTGAGTTGTACCTGGGAAGGTTATTTCATCTTAAAACTATTACAAATAACAAAAATCTTTCATTCTAACACTTTGCAGTGGGTTGGGCATGTTAATGGAAAACGGCTCTATCACCACATGCGTAATTGCAACTCAACCTTCGGATTTTTATCCAGATGCAGGGAAATATAGAAGTTATTAAAACAACCTGGGGAGAAATAGCGGGGTGGTGGACGCAGACTGAACAGCAAATTGTCAGCGAAAGCCACAAGGACTCACACAAGGATCTCTAAAGGACAGCATCCAAAACTATTCCAAGTCCTTCTTCGTGTTTTTTTTTATCAAGATTATCATCACAGCAATGCCAGACAATTTCGCCTGCAGCGTATAGAACTTGTTTCTCTTTGGACAACCTGCGTTCACTCATACAGCTGTAAATCCCAGTCCAAACCCCCAAAAATGCAAACACTACAGCAAGTAGAAAGTGAAGTAGTTTACTTACGGACATAGAAAAAAAGTCGTTCCGTCTCACTTTGCGTTTTCTCTCTCCCCGAGAAACGGCAGTGGGAAGCGGTCTCCCTCTTTCTCCCTCTCGCCCCGAACAGCGGAATGGCAGTTGGTAATAAGAACATCCAGTGAGGGTCCTCCTCGTCTCTGCCTTCCTATAATCTGGTAAGCCCACATACACAGTACATCCTCGGCAGCTCCGGTCAAAATGAAGATTTCTGTCGGTGCCCGGCTCCTCTCTCCGGGTGCCGTCAGCTTCTCTTGCCACTTTTAGGCAGCTTTCGCCCGGTGCTGTGCGTCGTGAGAGGCGACGGACGGCGGCGGCGGTTTGGTCTGTTGGTCCTCTTCTATGTCTCCACCGCAGCAGCCGCCTGAGCTTCTGCAGCGCAGCATCCCTTCCCACTGGTGCTCAGGAAAAAGGTGGCCCTCCGTTAGTTATGAGGAGTGGCATCTCATCAGTTTCTGTCGCTGTACCGGGGTTAACTTGGTGGAAATGTGTTGGGGTTTCGGATTTAGAGGTTGCGTCCACTTGGGGGGGAAAAGTTAACTGCTTCTTGTTCCCAGCCTCGTTTCGTGAAATGAGCACTAGGCCAATATATTTAAACATGCAAATAACGAAAAGTGAGAAAGCAGGCTATGGCGACGAGACGACTGGAAGGAGGAGGCAGTTGGGCACACAACTGCAGTTACCTGACATTTAAATATCGTGGAGGAAAGCACATACTAACGGTAATACCTTCAGTTTTTAACTCACGTGAAGAGGTTTTCTAGCTTTGAATGAAGTTCTCATCTTAAGCGAAAGTTTTTCTTATTTAGTCATGACCACCACAACCTTGCCCCTAACCTTAACCAAAATATTTTAGCTGCCTAACCTTAACTAGAGTTTTAGCTAGTAGCCTAACGATAACATTTATCGAAGTTGTTTAACTTTCTTAACCGTAACCGTTAGCTTACCTTTTCATGAAAATGGCGTGTGCAATTTTGACTCCAATACCATCCAGATGCATGCAGACTCCAATACTATCCAGCTGCAAACTCTGGACTGGCCTCCGGCTGGCCCCAAGGATACCAAATTTAAATTCGGCTGTTTTTATTTTTATTTTTATTTTTTTAAAGAAATCATGGAACAGTTTAACTCCATGTTGTTCAAACAATGCTGTTATAGAAGCGGTGTAATTCGATATTTATTGTTAAGTTTTATGTTAGTTTTAGCGTTAAACTAACTTCCGGTTCAGCGCAATCTCGCCTTCAAAATAAAAGCACCGAAATTGACAGTCAGATTCAGATTCAGAAAAAGCTTTATTGGCACGTAGGAATCAAGTACTATTGAGTGAATCAAGTACTATTGAGTGTGAGAGAGTAAAATATAGGAATTCCTAATTATAAAAATTGTTCATATGATAAATATGATTCTATGCAATGCTATGGACAATGCTCATATGCAATGCATCGTAGACCATTTAGTCACATTATCATCCTTGAGACAGTATTTACAATAGGAATTTCAGTACATATTATTCAGGGAACGTATGATTTAAAACTAAATTGAAAATCGAGCTATGAAATTCAAAAGTAGCAACACTGAGTAAATTTAATGGTGATTTTGAGTTTACATACGAGAATGTGACCTTGCAGGGAATAGTGGTGGTAGTGGTAGGCTATGACAAGGTTAATTGTGCACATTTCAAAAATAATAACGCACCCACAGGACCTAAACCTTTCTCAAGGTAGAGGAGAATGTGAACTTGTGGTCTCATGGACACATACACACCTTACTTTTTAACGTCTTTCTCCCTTACCACAAAAATATGGGCTATCCATAATAGGCTGCTGCATTTATGGGAACAATTATTTCTTCCTCATAGAGAAGGAAATGAAAGGAAAGATCTTGTGAGAGAGAACTGTGGATAACATTGCAGGTTTTCTCATCTCTTTAATGTACAAAATGAGAATATCAAGGCCATCGATCCACAGTTCACTGCAGAAGTATCAGGCAACTTTATAGTAAAGATCAACTTCTCACGATGTTCTGGTCATCGTTTTTAAATCAAATAAAGATAATGACACAGAAAGTGGAAGGAGTCATGAAGTGTCTAAAAGCAATGTTGACATGCAGGACTTATTTGATTGCAACAAAGGTACCACAAAATTTTCAGAAGAATCAGCCAGGAAAGAAATTATGAAGGTCATTTATTTAGCACTTTTCAAAAACAGAACTTACAAAGTGCTTTAACAGGCAATAAAAATGCATTGAGAAAAAAAACAGCAATCTGAGTATTATCCTGCATCTTGGGTGTTTCCCTGACTTCCACCCACTGCATGCTGGGATACACTACAGACCTGTAACCCTGAGAGGGATTAAAACGGGAGAAAAAATGAAGGTTTTTTTCTAAATTGGCATTTATTTGGTCATGATTATTTAATCATGAGCAAACCTAACCATAACCAAACTTTTAGTAAACCTAACCATAACCCTGCATTTCAGCGTTCCTCATTTCACAACATTTTTGAGACTGTTAATTGCCTTTGTTCAAATGAGTCTGGTGGTTTGGCTCAACACAGGTGTTTTTCCAATCATCATTCACTTAGTTAGTTAGGCTACTGCCAAATTATTATTTACAATTTAGGCATTTACCCTAAATTGGCATTTAATAGTCTTACCCAAAGCGACTTACAGTGAGAGAGCAGGTAGGGGCGTAGTGCCTTGCTCAAGGACACTGACAGGCCAAATGGCTGCTAATGTTTTTCCATTTATTGTTTTAATCAATCAAGCACTTTGAGTTGCATTCTATGTATGAATAGTGCTATAAAGATAAACCTATTATTATTATTACGTTGGCTATTGACCTCCATGAAGGTCTCTAATCAAATTGAGAATGGAAGAGACAATCGTTGGAAGCTTCAGATGACTTGTTCAGTTTTCCGATTTTGCTCATTTGTAGCCCGGGTACTGAATTATTTGGTTGTTTTAAGATACTCTACTGAGAAGCTAACCTCTTCATTTGGCAGCCATTTGCTTGTGACAAGTGATATAGTGGTAAATAAAAAGGCAGGCAAACCTCCAGATGGCGATAAACACGAGCCAAACATAAAAATAATTTATATTTTCTGGAAGGTGTAAATGTGTGCTTTTTCCCCTGAAAAGGCCCTGTCTTCATATAACTTGCATTAGTTTGACTCTACGTATACTAAAGATTTATGTCATCAAGATTCATGCTGGCCAAAAAAGGTGTGGGATAACTACTCTGCAGATCAGGTGGAGGGTAAACTCCTCTTCATAACTCTTTAGCATTCATTTACTTGTGACCATCTCAAATAAAACATTTTTTATTTTTGAAGACATTCTTTGTAAGAATCAGACTTCGGGGTTCTGATAGCTCTGTTTGGTGACATTGATTAGAGCTTTTTAATATGGTTTTAATATGGTTAACTCTTTTTGCTAAATAAATTAGAGAGGCTTTGTCACAGATAAAAGGTTCTTCATGTTTGTTTTCATGGAGTTCGGTGTGGCTGTTTCATGTATGTTCTTTCCACATCCTATAGGGGCACTCTAATACTAACTGTTAATCTTGAGAGAAGTTAATGCAGTCTCTCCCTCCTATTTTGTTTTGTACTTAACTACACTTGGTCTTTTGTATTCAAAAGAATGGTAAACTATATCTGTGTCATGCAGTGGCTCCCCTGCACTCTCCACAGAACATAAATGGTATTGGACTGTGAGTATAGATTAGTCTCCTCTGTTCTACATATCAGTTACATAGCTCATATTCCCACCCTCTGCTGTGAGTGTTTGAATGACAATATGGAGCTAACAGCCTATCTCTACCCCCATCATTAATTAAACAGCACCCATGTCTGAGTGCTCCTCCTCTTGCGCAATTGATCCATTACAGTGGTTGTTGCTCTTATCTGCTCTTAGATGCGGTCTTTTGAGAAGCAGTATGTTTAAGGGTCCTTTTCAAATCTTAGGGTGTGGGAATTGATGACATTTTCAGAGCTTGGCTTATAAGTTTGAATTGCAGAATTATATTATGCGGAACTGATTGGCATATTATGTCTGATCCCCGGAGTTGCAAGGCCAAACATCAATTTACCGTTACCGTTAGCTTAGTGGTATAGGGCTATGCTGTACTGAATGATCTTTTGGATTCGGGACGTTGTGAATATTCAATTAGCTTTGTAGTTCAAGAGCCACTTGGAAGTGAATTGTGGCAATGTTTTTTCTTCACATCAGCATAGAGAATATACTTTGTTATCATTTCTATTGCAGTGATATATATTCAGCTAAGAAGGTGTCCTTCATATCAGGTGTCATTATAGCAGTAATACCTGAGAGGGCATTCTTTACTGTGATTATACACCAGTGATGCAATAGTTACGAGGCAAAAAAGTGTTAACGGCCTCAAGATGTCACTGCAGTTCATTTGCATTTACTTGCATCTTGAGTCCCAATGCGACCCACTCAAAACCTTCACGAAAAACTTGACCACATACTGTGCGGCAAGAAACGGCTGGTCAAAAACAGGATCTGATATAATGTAATGGCTTCTTACATGAGCATTTATAAAACAAAAATATGAAAAAAAAACACTCAAAATTTTGATTTTGTTGTTAAAATCCACTTTGAATGTCTCAGAAACAGAAAACTCCATGTCCAAGTCCACCATTCACCCTAGTGGCATGTGCCGTTCTCTGCGTCCATGTGGCGTTTGCCACTGCTGCCTCTTGCACGCCGAGATCAAATTTCAAAATAAGTGGTATGTGGAGCAGACAAATCCAATAAGTATCTTTGTATGAAGCAATTGATATGAATTGTGGCTTTGTATATTAGGATTTGCATGTTTGGCCTGCATATCACTCTCGATCTACCACTCTAGACCAGCTAGTATAAGTCATGGAGTTTGTTATCTGTCTTGTCAGCGCTGCCTATAAATGAATATAGCCTAAAGTAACCTTTTTTATTGTGCCAGGAGTTCAGTTTCCTGATTGAAGCCACAGACTGAAACGAAAAAATGTGACATGACAGCCACATCTTCTCAAAGAGCCAAAGCGCCAAGCTGGTCACATCTTATCACAAATTACGTGCTTTTTAAATCTGATCTGGGCATGCTAGAAGAGACTTGGACATGGAGTTTTACATTTTTGAGATGTTCAAAGTGGGTTTTAACAATGAAATTGAACGTTTATTCTGTATATGCTCCCAGAGGAAGCCATCACATCAGATCCCATTTTTGACCAGCCGCCTCTTGCCGCACATCATGTGGTTAAGATTATGTCCAAGGTTTTGAATCGGTCGCCTTTGGACTGAAGATGCAAGTAAATGCAAATTAATTGCAGGGACATCTTGCAGCCGTTCAGACTAGATGCACAGGTAAGAGCTGTAGCCATAGGCTAATCATAGTAAAGAACATCCTTAAGAGCATTATAGACTTTTTCCAATGGTTACCAAAGCATGTATACTGTCTGAAAAGTAGATAACATAAGATTTTAAATGGGAAAATACAATAAAGACTTGACACACACAACTACAGCTGAACACAGCTACAGTAGCTCTGTCTTTTGGGAATTGTCAGCATAGCTGGAACGCATCTGACCAATCAGATTGCTTGGGTGAAACAGCCTGTTGCATAATCTGACTTCACTCATGTCTGTCTATATTTCTGTCGGTGTGGGAGTGAAATGGTTCTCACCTCCAAATTGTTACACAAGTGTCTGACATCTGTGGCTTGCAAGGTGGTGTGTGATTATGTCGCAGCTCACTGAATCCTAATCTCCCACGAAAAGGCTAAGGAGATGGCAATCCTCACCATTTGAACTAACACGGCCCTAACCACGAACAAAAAAGTCTTAATTTATCTTCATTACACACTCTGAAAGGGGGTTTGTGGTACGCTGCGTCTCAGTTGCACAGACTTCCTGCACAAACTTCTAATTAGAAGATGGAATTCAAAGATGGAAAATGGCAATATATATATATACATTATATATATATATATATATATATATATATATATATATATATATATATATTTACATTAGTAAATATGAATTGAATGAAAGGTATAATGCTAGCAGAAATATCACATATAGCTATGCTTTTATTTCTGTGCTTATTCTCATTTGCATGTGTGTGTGTGTGTGTGTCTGTGTGTGTGTGTGTGTGTGTGTGTGTGTGTGTGTGCATGTGTGTGTGTTTGTTGAGTATATCCCTTGTATCTCTCTGGGTTTCACAGTCTTCTGCCATATAAACGTCAGGAAGGCAGAAAGGTATACTAGTACAGATGGTGAGTTACATTAACATGCTTAGCAAATATGAGCAATTTATATTTATTGCTCAGCAGATGCTGACTGGATAGAGGTGGTATATTATAATTTGGTCGGTAGATTGCTGCTTTTCATTATTGGTAGCACCAACATCTGCTGGATAGAGTATTTATGCATGCGAGTGGCAGCGTAAAGTCACTCTCGGAGATAAAAGATTAGAAGTCTATTTAAAGTGAGGGTGAGAAAAAGAAAAAGAATCCACAACAGAAATCAAAGAGCAGTTTGGATTAATTAGAGATCTCAGGCCTGTCTGAGAGTTGAAGCCACACATAACTTAAAAAACAAAAGAGGTTTTGTGTTTTATGCACATTGCTTTTTCTATAGGAAACCCCTCTGGAGGTAGCTGATGCTTGGAAACACTGAGCACAGTAGGGTTCAACTGGGTTTTTGAAGCCAATACTGATATAAATATTTTTGTACTGAAGCTGCCAATGGCCAATATTTTGTGCCAATATTCAGTATCTTTATATAACAGTATATTGGATCATTACATATTACAGTATATTTGACCATTTTCATGCCAAGAAATTTCAAGGATTCAGCGTTTCCCTCAGAATTGTGTCCTTGGCAGGGTGAAACAGCAGGCGGCATGGGACACTAAAACTCTCCATTGAAACACATACAAATGAAATTCTTTTAGGTGCGTTTGCAGCTCCTTAAAACATAGTGACCCGCCCACATATTCAATGGTAGGGAGAACTCTAGGATAGATTCCTAACTTTAAATGAAGAGTTAACTTACAAAAAGATTAAATGAATAAGATGTACAAAGAAAATCTAATTTCACTGTAGGTTTTACAGACTGTTTTTATGTAGCTGTGGTCAGGGAGGAACCTCCATCATGATTGGCCAATATCTGTTATTTAACAAAAGGCTAATATTGGCCCGATATAATGGAAAACCTATATATCAGTCTAACTGTAGCGTATAGTAATAGATAGTATTGTTTTATGATGTATGAAGTGGCACTATTTCCAACTTGTCTGAGCAAAAAAAGTTACCTTTTTTCCCCAAAGGCATTGAAGGAATTTATTAGACGCTCGTAGGTCATAACAGTTACACTACCAGTCAAAAGTTTGGACACACCTGATTGAATGTATTATGTTTTTCATTATCTTAAAGCCATTTTGATTTAAAGGCTTATGCTTAAATGCTTGAATAATGAAGTTGATGTATGAATTTCTTTCCAAAGCCTTTGGCGGCTCCTTTAAAGAATCTAAAATATAAGTTTTGATTTGTTTAACACTTTTTTGGTCACTAGTTTTGATGTCTTTACTATTATTCTAAAATGTGGAAAATAGTACAAATAAAGAAAAATGTGGTGTGTCCAAACTTTTGACTTGTAGTATCTTTTGCAGTGCAAGTACAGAATCAAAGCAAGTCTTTACACAAGACTTGCTCTTTTCATGTTTATTTTCTATTTCAGTTTTTTCACAGTGTCACAGTCTTATACGGCACGATGTGGAATCAAATTCATACATCTACCCCAGCGGCCAGTAGATCCACCTACAGAAGCGAGAGGCGGTCTGCTGCATCCCTGCAGAAATATTGCATGCATTTGTCAGCGCTTGTAGCAGCAGAACGCTTGTATCGCAAATCGTCCCCATCAGAATCATCTAGCGCAGATAGCCACTCCGGTGCTGCCTGTGCTGCTGAAATAACACACTCTGACTCCATTCAGCTGTGATTGGAAATAACAATCATAATTACCACAGCGTAATCATATCCCCCAGCAATGACTGTCACCAGAGAAATACCATTACTCTAATGTCATAACAAATCAGCTGGTTTCAAGAATAGGAGCCAGGAAAGAAGGGGGAGGGAAAGGTTGGACTCTGTAATTGGAAAGGTTCAGTATCATGTATCATATAATTTCATGCAAGTCTAAAAAAGCTGTGTCAGAATCCCGTTGGTTGGAGCTAAAATTGGGTTTGCCATGCCAGAATAGGTTTGAATTTTTTTTTTTTACCTCTCTCTCCCAGAAGTACTGATCTCGGTCTTTTACACTTAATTTGACTAAGGTAACATGATGTTCAGAGGTCACTGAGCTCATTCATTCATTCATTCATTCTTCCAGCCATTCATTTATCCAGCCATTCATCCTTCCAGTCATTCCCTGATTCATCATTGAGTCTATTTAGAAAAAAAAAAAATATATATATATATGCAGGGAAGAAGTTTTGCCCAAGAAGTGTTAGTGGATGCTGCCATCCATCCCGTCTCTCTCTTTGTGAGGGGATTCTTCATCTCCCATGTGGCAGCCCATTTGTCCTGGAGTAATTCATTACCTGTTCACTCAGTAGTGACAACACCTCAACTCCATCTGGCTCTACTGTCTCCTGGGGGTCCGCTAGCCCCGGAATAATAAGGACAGCCACCAGGAAACATATTTGCCCACCTATTACCTCAATAACTATGTAATGATTGATTCCTTGTTGGATTATCCATGTGTCACGGCACAGCCAAGAGCCTCTTTAATGAGAGGAGCACGTCACACTCCACCTGTGACTCCATTTCAAATCACAGATAATAAACCAAGCACATACCAAAGACTGTGTGACAAGCATTGTTGAAGTGGGGGAAAAGTAATTTCACTCAAAGCATTTTTTTTTCCTTGTTTCACAGAGCTGAGTATATCCGTCAAGTGGTCTCAGTTCTGTTTTTTAGAACTCAAGGCAATGCAAAATTGGTTTTGTGCCAAGTGTCTGAACAATGGGGATTGTGTCCCTACAGAGAAAATATATTTTAACTGACCAATTGTTTCCCTGGGGCGAGGAAAAGCACGCAAACAAATACAATAATTGCTGCTTTGAAATCCATTAGCCTTATCCAAAATGAGCTTTTTTCCCCCTGCTCCAAATTTATACGCTCAGTTCTGTTTTGAACTGCACGCAATTTTACACCAGACTAAAACTAACTAAAATGCTGTTTCTATTATCGAAGATCAGCCACGACAGCGCCGCAGTAGAAACCCAAGGACACATGGATATTCAATAGGGTTGCGGCGCTTGTCGTAACCCAATTGATGGGGCCACCCTAGGAGTTGTGTCGCCACCACCCACTGCAGGCTGCACCCACCCTGGGCATCACTTCAGAGACCAGCAGCTGTGGCTGACAGCTGGACACATGTTGCCATCCGCTCTCCGCAGGAAGTGCAGGAAAGGCTTTCTGTATCCCGGAGCTATGCTTTGAATCCATCCTTGATCACAGCAATATCTCTGCTCCGATGTAGGAAAAACATAAACGGCGAGGCAAGGCGCTTCCTACGGTGCCAGTCACTCGACATTTAGCTTCCTGTGTGGAACCGTTTAGGCATTTTCATTTACATTTTAGGTTTCAAGCTGATGCTCTTACGCAGAGCGATTTGTAATGGCTGCAGCAGTGGAATAAGCTTCCAATCCCATTCCATATCTATCGATTTTACTTACGCTCTAATTTCAGCAATTGTTTTTCTTCATATTTTCATTTTCCTCTCATTTGTTATGTATTGCCTCTAAACTGATATTTTTATATCTGATTGGATGCAGCACATATTTCAGATTTTTTTGTTATGCTTTCATATGAATGTATTTTTCATTCATTCTTTCTTTGTCTCAATAACTTCTACTGTTTATTCTGCATACCCTCCACTCTTAATGCTGTAATCCATACCTATTCATAATTTCATTCATACTTTTCTACATAACATGTTCTGGTGTTGAAATTGTGTTGTGTATGTTGATATGGCCCTCTATGTTCCTTAGCCCTAAATTCTTATCTATTTATCTATCTATCTATCTATCTATCTATCTATCTATCTATCTATCTATCTATCTATCTATCTATTCATCTATCTATCTAGCATGAGACATAGTATTAGTAGTTGAATTTGCTTTCCCTCCACCCCCTCTCTTCTATACACAGACAGACAACACCACACACACACACATACACAAACACACACACACACACAAACACACACACAGCATACTTCTCAGTCTTTAGGATCATGCATCTGGGATCCGTTCCAGCTCGACTAAAATTGATTAATAGTGGCTCTAATTCCACAAAATGCTGACTGCAGACTCTGCAACAGTGTGTCTTGAAACATGCTCCTTCCAGTCTCATCATCAAGATGTGTGTTTTGAAGAAGTTAATGAATAAGTCATTAGGAGGTGACTATGATTGATGGGTTAGAAACAAACAAGTTAGCATAGGCTGCTGCCTGAGTCGGTGTGGAAGCCAAACAAACTGCAGGTGAGCTTACTGCAGAATCAAGCAGACGGTGCATTCATATCGCCATATGTGTGTTATCTACCCAAGGACAGAATATTCACATGTGGTTTGCTCTTTAAACATTTTTTCTTGTCTGCGCCTTTTGGGTTTCTTTCAGTAGATGAGATCTGATAGCAGTTGGGCGGGAGCAAATGTGTTATATCACACATGAAATGATTTTAAAAGTGCACAAGTTCAGTGGATGTGATTGTGCTGGCAGGGTGTCCTGGAGGCTCGGTTGGCTAAGGCGCGCACCAGTGTTTCCCCCCATACTTTTATTTTTGGCAGGGTGGAAAAGCCTCTGAAACAGCATTTAAACCATGAGACGCTAAAACCTTCCCTTGAAACCCATACTAATGAAATTCTTTTAAGTGGGTTAGCAGCTCTTAAAGGCAGGGCGACCCACCGCACATATTCAGTGGCAGGGGAAACTCAGGAGTATAACACGTTACCGCAACTTCCTAATTTAAAATCTGGCTTGGGACCTTTGTCGCGCGTGTCATCTCTCATCTTTCCTGCCTCTCTCCACTGTAAACTATCAAACAAAGCTGAAATGAAAGGGAAAAACTGCTGGTGTACAGAGATGTTGAACAGTACACAATTATGTCAAACAAGACTTGGTGTACAAAGATGTTCAACAGTAATAGTACACAATTATGTCAAACAAGACACAGTATATTTGTGTATACACTACTTATTAAAACACATGTTTTATATTCAGTGTCGGTCTGTGCTATTTGCTGTTTCAGTTGTTTATTCAAAAGAGACTGTGGTGATTTAAAATACCCACTAGACTGGAGGGAAACTGAAAACCATGTAGAAACTTGTCTTATAGTAATGCAAACTCAACATTTTGCCTTCCCAGGCTACAATACAACAGTGAAAGGTAATAAGCTGCTCTGAAGACAAAAACTCTTGCCGACAAGCTGTTGCAATGGTTGCATAAACAGCCGAGCCTTCAGCCAAACAATTTCCAATGAAAAACTGCTCTGTAAAACATGACCTCATATAATCCTAATCATACTTTAAAAGTGTCATATGTAGTGAATACCGAAGGCTTCATCTGTGTGTGTTCTGTGCTTGTATTGTTTTTATATCTCACATTGTTTAGGTGGTTTAATGATGGTTTTGTTTTTACTGTGTTGGGAGTGAGACCAAAGACAAATATCCAGCTTTGATTGGGCAATAAATTTGTATTCTATTCTGTTCCAAATGCAGGACCCTCATTACAGATGATTACCTTAAACATGGGTGATTAGGCTAAATATTAGAGAAGTGGGCTTGTAAGCTCGCTGGCTGAAATCCCCACACCAACTCCCTGAACAATAACTTGATGTGCCCATGAGCAGTGGTGGGAAGAGTACTTTGATGTCCAATTCAAGTATGAGTACTGCTACTTTGCTGATATTTTACTTACATAGAAGTAAAAGTACTATAATCTACTCAGAGTAAAAGTTACTGAGTTACTTTTTTAGAAAAGAGAACGTTGTTAGATGTGATCTTTCCCATGTAATTCTAGAAGGATGAGAGGACAGAGTTCAAACTAGATTCTTTTAATTGGAAAATTTGGAAATTACAAAATAAAATGCACAATCAAACTAAAGCTAGATTACTCTTCTCCTCTTTGCTGACTGACTGTTCACTGCCAATGGCTCCACAATTGACCAATTTATGATTATTCAGTTTCTGTTGCTTATGGAGAGCCACAAAGTCTGTACTCTGTAATGGATGTGATTTAAAATGTAACTAAATACAATATTTCAGTGAAAATGTACTTAAGATTATTGACTCTGATTGAATTATACACTCAAAAAAGTACAAGTACACAAAAAAGCTACTCAATTACAGTAACATGAGTAAATGTAATTAGTTACTTCCCGCCCCAGCTGCGTATGTCACCAAAGTCTGAGGTTGTACCGGGCAGTTTTCCAGATGTGATTGTGTGAAGCTGCTTGAATCTGAAGCAGGACCGGTGCTGAAAAAGTGCCTACATGCTCAGAAAACATTCCCTGGATAAATAAAGGTTGAACATTTTAAAATGCTTTTGATTGATTTTGATGTTCAATGTTCAGACAGGCGGACTGATTTATGTTCATATTACTTGCCTGATATTGATGCTGTCTTGAAATGTGAGGGGGATTATAGAAGTTGGAGTTTGAAATATTAAAGTACAAGAACATAGGCTACAGTAGAAATAATTAAGTCAGTCGATAATGGCAACACCTGAACCCTGAAAACCCAGAAACTGTCCTAATGATTATTGAGTAAAAGCAGTAAAATATACAACAAAGCCCATGGATTACATTACAGAATTAGTAGCTAATGCTTATAATGGAGAATAGTAGCTACCCACCGTCTCTGAAACATGATTCATTTGTTGACTCCTTGGATGATCCTCTGCCTCGGAAAGGACAATAGTAATTTGAAGATTTTGAACACAGACCATTAGCATCGCCGAGCTCTCTCTGCCGATCAGAGAAGTATCTGTTCTGCACACTCCAATCATCATGCAAGCTTCCGCATTAATACACACTCAACTCACCATAGACAGTTTAATTACTGTACTTGTCTGAGGGGCAGGCAGAGTCATGGCTGTGCAGCCCAGTGGTGATCCAGGGTGACTTTCAGGGCGCTGCAGAGAGACGAGAGGTCCCTGAGCCGCTACGCATTGAGCCACATCAACATCAACACTTCACACAAAAACAAGATTTCTGCATGAGAGTCTATCATTGCTTCAAGTTGTTTCTGTGATTGTAAGGAGGTCAAAATCTGTTTTTTTGAAGCACAGCACTTAGACTGACTTGAGTAAGTGTTATTTTACCTATCTTTCTTTTAAAGGGGCATTAAATCTATGACTTAATCGACTTCTGTCAATGAACAAGGACTTGCAACAGTTTACAGTTGCCTGTAATTGACACAAATGATAAAGTCACATTTTCACAATAGAGATGGTTAAGCTAGCTAATTAGAGCAGAGATCCAACAGAAGAGTGAAGAGGTACTGTGTCATGATGCAAAATAATATATAAATAACACAACTGCTTTGACCTGTTTTTTTTTTGGCTTGTGAACGAAGCTTTCCAGCATTTGCAGATGAAATGTGTTGCAAAGCCAGTTGCTCAATCAAAACAATCAGAGTACAGGCCAAAATGTTTTGAAGCCAGAAATCTCAGCACCGGGCAAAGTAATCATTGAGTCACTGGTATTGATCAACAAATCTACTGAAGCACTGCATATACTTTATATTATGGTCATTTTGTCATATGGAACACTAAAAATGTTACTTATTGCACCTTTAAGACAGAAAACGTATGATAACAAGCAATTTCACCAGGAACATGTTTGTTGTTAGCATTGTCATTTCAGTAGTCATACTGTATGTGTCTGGGTGAACATCATAACGTGCAGATACAATATGCTATAGAAAATGCACAGCACATTATACAGATAAGGAAGATTGTGGAGCAGATAAGCATGATGCAGAAATGCTTAGGCTGTTTTCTATGTTTTTTCTGCAGACAGGTTAAAGTCTGATGCAGTAAAAAGCAATATACTGTAACTTGGGCAATTTAAATGGTTGCAACTGTGTGACACAGCAAGATCCAAATAGCCGACTTGATTCAAGTCTGTGGTTTTCTCCGAGTATTGAGCAGCTTACTTTTTTCCCTCTGCTCGCCCTGCTATTGTTCAGCCTCCCTCTCTTTTGCTCGACAAGCTACCTTTACTCTTCTCTTCCTGCCATGGAAACCTTCTTTATGGGGCTCAAAGGGAATTATTCACAGTCTCCTCAGGGCTCTGACAAGGTTGCGGGCTTTCTGTCTCCCCTGTCTCTTGGCTTCTGTTCTGAACCATAATTGATTAGGTTAAGCAGCAAGAGAGGGAAGGTCATGCCTGCAGCGGGAGATCTGGAGCACTCAACAGCACGCGTGGCCACAGACACATGCTCTCCATCACCCAGAGACAACCGCGAGCGCGGACAGGATGAACCACACCTTTGAAATGGATCCACTCACGATGTGATCCGTCCAACCGTAGCTGCGAGACGTCGCTTGAAATGTGCATGCTCAAAACTATCCGATCATGGATACACATGGAAACCGAAAATGGTTCTTGGGAGTGATGCCATAGAAGAACCATTTCTGGTTCCACAAAGAACCTTTCAAGAACCTTTTAATATCCCAAAGAACCATATATTGTTCTTTGGGATATTAAAAGGTTCTTAAATCTTAGTTATTGGATGGTGGGTGATGGCATAAATGTGGAAAATAACCAAACCCCTCCATAGTATATATTGTGCAAATGAGGGGCAGATAAACAAAAACACAATGCAGGTGTCTACGCAAAGGAGTGCAGAAATGGTTCTCTAAAGAACCTTGTTCTTTGTGGAACCAGAAATGGTTCTTCTATGGCATCACTCGAAGAATCATTTTCAGTTCCAGTTCGCACCTGTATTTTTCTGTGTGTAGGATTCAAACTGGGATCTAAATTTATCCTACTTTAATGAAGATTTTGATATTAGGAATGCTAACATATTCATTTTGGCATCAGGAGCCTGTCAAAGAAGAGCACCCAGTCACACATTAGTGCACAAAGGAAATCTCAAAGTAGATTTTAACAAGAACAATGTCCCTGACAGAAGACAGAATGAAATGGTACTATGCTCAATTTGTGCAGCCTGGGTGCCTCAGAATCAGCTCGGCTTCATTAGCAAGCCTAGGTAAATTATACTTGAAGGACATAAAACATACCAAATGGGAATGCAGCCACAATGTGGGTACAGTAAATGTAGGGGAAGATCTGAATGTTTTTTGCATTGGAATCAGTCAGCCAATGAAGCAAATCCGGAAGCAGCAGCTGCTAGCCCAGGTTGCCATTCAGTCTGGAATATCAAAAGCTGACGATGCTCACAGTGTGAGACCCGCACAGGCACAAAATGGGAGAATTCATTCTTCAAATACAAAGTAAATTCTGCCTTCTTGAAAAGATATGTTTGACACCGCTATTCTCTGTGGACGTTCATGAAAAGGTTCCAGAGATAGTAAATGTTTCAACATGAAGTAATGGCAAAAACCACCCCTTCTTTTTTTTTTTTACAAACCACGGGGGGTGATCCTGTGTAGATATCGCTTTTCTTCCTCATCCCCATGGTATGACTATTCACACTGCAGATAAAAATAACTCCCATTTATTGTAAAGGTAAATATAGTGATGAGAATTAAGGGTCTCAGCCCACAGGTTGTTTCACATTCCACTGTTGTTTCCCTGAATAGTCAGAGAGAGTCAAGTTATACAGAGTCAGTGTTGTTATATGCCGGACTGATAGATACATTTAGAGGACATTTAGTCAATTTAAGGAGTAAATTGCAGTTGCAAATGATAACTTGAAAGTAGATAGAGATTTATTCAGTCACAGTTCTTAAATTCAACATTAATTTTCCCACCAGAAAAACCAATTGTGTAAATATTGTCTCCAAACTAGGGTTGCTGCATGGGTTATCAGATATATGGAACGATAAAGAAAGGATGCGATATTTCACTGAATAGCAATATTGTTTAACACTTTGGCTTCATTTTAATTATTAATTGCCTATTCATTACAATCCAATTGCTGTTTTTTTAATTTACTCTGACTGACCGGGGATCACTGTGATTCAGCTTGAAGATGTATGAAATATGAACGGCTGCATGCGAATGAGGAGCGCGGCTCTGTTATCCCTATGCAGAGTGTGGCTGGGAGAGAGCGAGAGAGAGAGAGAGAGAGAGAGAGAGAGATAGAGAGGCAGGCCGGGGCGATGATGATGAGTCCATCCCTTGCGAATAAATTGGGGTTGACTTTGTGAGGGCCTTGAAGGAAGGGAAAGGGAATGGAATGAGAATGTGCTGTTGCTATGCTGCAGGATAATATTCATGGAAGATGAGAGGCAATAGTAATGTTAGGTGAGGGTGGTGACAAAGCTTCATGGAGCCTTTGTGCGGGTGAAGGGCAGACGATCCTAGCCACTAGCATCGCTGCAGAAGAAAAGAAAGACCTTATTCAAACTGCAACGTCAAACTGAGATGACACTCCCTTACCCATCAGAGGATTTGACCGAAGTGAAATAACAGTATACTGGGCGTTGTGAGACCTCGCTCTGTGTTGTGTTGGTGTCTCTTTAGTGCAAAACAAAACACAAAGTCGACAGTGAAAAGAAGTCAAAAATAGCACGTAACCCAGTGTCAAGAAGAAATTTCAGTTTCTCAGTTTTTCCTTGACAGCGTATCACTAAAGGCTGTGCCATCTTTTTTTTTTTTTTCCTTATTAAAGGGCAAAGCCTGATTTGAATATTCATAAACAGCTCATTCTGTGGACCCCTCTGTTTGAATGCATTAATAAAACACAAAATGTTTTTTAAAATGAATGCAGCAGTAAAAATGCAATAAAAGTGTATGACTTTCTGAAGGAGGTCATTAAATTCTGACGGAATAATAAATCCTTTTAGAGAAATACTGCAAGGAATGTAGCAATAAAGTTAAGCAATTAAATTATTTAGACCACCCACTGCGAGAAATGGTGCTAATTAGCATCAAACTACTTCGGCATGATAAGATGAGCCAATATCACGCAGGTGCAATTGTCACTTTGTTTTGTTGAATAATGGAAGAGCTGACACTTGTTTCAAGGGCTTGTACTTCTTGTACTGAGATCTGTGCAGGAATGTCAAACCTGCTGTCTGGAAAAGGCCATATGTGCAAATGTCATTGTTATGTGCAACGTGCTTTGCTCTACATTTCAGGTGGAATAACAAGAACTGCTCTTTTTAAAAAACAACAAAAAACAATAATTTAATTACGCCTATCAAACACAAACAAATTAGCAGACAAATAGAGCATTACGTTAATGAATTGGGAATTAAGAAGATGTTTGATGAACTATGACAGGAAGTATTTTTCCGCACATATCTGGTTTTCCCATATTTCTGTGCCATGCGTGTTGTGAGTAATCCTGTCATGGTGCGTCTCGGGGTGTAGGAGTGTGACAGTGGTGTCGCTCTGCAGGGGGCGGAAGAGGGGGGGAGGAGGGGGTGGGGGGGTGCTTGGGCCCGAGCAGAGCACACAGCTTGTTACCCAGACATGAGCACGAGTGGCCGGCTGCACGGAGAGGAAGAGAAGCTCCCTACCGGGGAGTGACGGCAGCCTGCGCAGGGACAGCATGATGAATGAGGGAGGAGAACTGCAGGAGGCCATAAATCAATATCTCCTCTTTCCTCCTCTCTTTTAAGGTGGATACTCTCCTGCACATCCCCTTGCTCTGTCTTATTTTAAAGATGATGGAGGAACACCCTCAGCTAATACTCTAATATCCCTGAAGTCCTGCCTAACCTCTGGGCTGCTGTTAGCCATTGCTCTCCCTAAATAGCTCTTACTGTAGAATATTATAGCTTTTCAGGAAAGCAAACTAAACAAATGAACTCACCCACAGGGGGGTCTTAGGACTGAGTGCTCTACCACTAAATGCATTGGTCTGGCTGCATGAATGATTTATCAAATGGTTGGGAGCTCATTTCAGACCCGCTGTTTTGTCTCCCGAGTCAAGGTTTAAAAGCATTAATCCCATCTTTCTTCAATGTATTTCCTTACAATAGCATATTGCTGAATAAATAGACTGTCGGCAACACCATTTGTGCTGCCCTTATACGTAGAACATATACACATATATATATATATATATATATATATATATATATATATATATATATATACATATATATATATATATATTCATATTTATATTTATATATATACACTACCAGTCAAAAGTTTGGACACACCTGATTGAATATACTATGTTTTCCATTATCTTCAAGCCATTTTGATCTTAAGGCTTATACTTAAATGCTTGAAATTTGTTTTTTAGACAAATATAAATAGTGAAGTTGATGCCTATGTATGAATTTCTTTCCAAAGCCTTTGACTTTCCATCAAGGCAAAGGGTGGCTGCTTTAAAGAATCGAAAATATAAGATAGTTTTGATTTGTTTAACACTTTTTTGGTCACTGCATAATTCCATTTGTGTTACTTCATAGTTTTAATGTGTTTACTATTATTCTAAAATGTGGAAAATAGTAAAAAATAAAGAAAAATATTTTTGGCGGAACAGTACTTCAGAATGGAAAATAGTGTCAATATTCTGAAGTATTATAGCTGTAATGAACTACCAACTATAAGAACTAAAATATTTTCTGTTTTGAGATGCTATTATAGTGGACAGTGAAGTATAGTTGAAAATATTTTCCATTCTGAAGCACTGCTTCTCGAAAAGACATTGAGCCAAGCCTCCCGTGTTCTCGGAGCAGACATCTGGTTTGGTGCCTCCTCCCTTATTGACTTGTGTGTATCAGGACTTCCCATGAGTATAGAGCAAACAGAGAGGCCTGCAGAGAGCTGTCTCTCATCATCCTATGGCTCTTTACTCTCCTTGACAGCATCTACGGGCAAATATTTGACTTGAGATAAGTCTCGCATTACCAGGAGATCTAAATTTGGTGGAGGAAATGACATGGTCACCTTCCTCATTGGCAGCAGTAATTGAGCTGAGACATCAAACATTACTAGGCTTGGCTGGAAATGGACCACTGTCTGCTGTCTGTGAATTTAAACTAATAATACTGATTAGTGCTTATTTTTACAGCCTCTATACTATACGGCTATACAAATGAATACCATCACAGTGCTTAAGGTGATGTTGAAATATTATTTTTCAGTATGTCAAATAGAGCCATAGTGTGATTGATTGATTGATTAATTTTTGGATGAAAAAACTAGCATCATTATCAGCATGCCTAGTCAGAAGGTAGCATGTGAATTATACAACACTCATTTTCAATGTGGCTCTCATGATCATTCATAAAAAAAAAGAGTTCTGATTCTATCTTAATTAGATTATTAAAAGACATTGTGAAACTACAACGCAGGCATCAATACAGATGCTGCTGGTTTATGAGTCACATGTGACTGATGCGATAATAAAGTGTGACTCATTTCAGTTGTTTCCTTGCACTCTAGTTATTATGCTGCATCAATAATCGCTGTGACACCTGAGCATAACATTTTTTACTACACTGGCTGGGTAAAAACACATTGCAAACTTTTGTCCAACTCCCAATGGACAGTCATCGCCAGGAAGCATGAAAGTGGAAAAAAAATAACAAATAACAAAAAAAAAGTTGAGTAGGCACCGAAGGAGAGAGGCGATGAAGCGAGAAGAAAACATCCCCAAAGTTCACAATGTTAATGAAGCCCAAGGTTGTTGAAGGAAGGGATGTTTTAAGTTTTGACAAAGCTTAATAACTTCTTAGTATGAATTTGACATGAAAAAAAGCTTGATAAAAAAACAACGACCCCTCATCAGGGGAATAAAGCAGGGCCGCTAAAACATCCAGCAAGTCTAGACAATAACAAATTGGCAATATCAAATTATAAACACACAAAGACCCGCTTTCAAGATCCCATCCATTAATGTTAGGAGAAAAAAAGAGCTTGCAAAATCATTAAACAAAATGTGCTTACTGAAATATCTTTTCATTCAAATGATAACAGAATGGCGCTACTTGTGGTCCTGAGTGTTATTTCTAAAATATCAATATCAAGATTAAGCTGGGAAAAGAAAGAAAAGAAAAGAAACACAGAACAGCAGGAGGGATACTTGTGGTGCACAGCAATCAATATATATATCAGTAGGCTACCTCCGACTGCTGACCGACATCAAAGAGACGGACTGTCGGGGGCTTCTAGCCCCACGCAATGCAAATCGTGCAGCCATGAGTGATGAAAATGAAGCTGGGAAAGTGCATGAGTAACAGAGCGCAATGCAGTTCCCAGTGTTCTACAAATGCTCTGTATTATGTGTACGTGTATGTGTGTGTGTGCATGTGTGTGTGTGCATGTGTGTCTAAGAATGTGTACAGACCAATGCTTGCATACAGCACATACAGTATATATGTGACTGATAAATGTGACTGCAATCATAGTAACAATTCACAATATTATAACATTATTTTCCTTATTCATGTGTCCTTGGTGTGAAGATTCAGTGGGAGTTGGGAAAAAGTTTGATATTTGATTTTGCCCAACAGGCGTAGTAAATCTAATGCCCCTGGGGAATCGCAGATTATTTTTGCAGCATAATAGCCTATAGCTTTGAGGATAAGTCTTCACCTTCACAGCAGGCACACCTCTCCTTTCTCCTCTAAAGAAAGCAATCGCTATTACAATTGCAGAAAGCATCCCGCTAATGCTACTTCCCAGTGTAATTGTCAATCAATTTTATGCACAACAGAACCAAGCAGTGCTCTAATTGCGTTTGTATAAGATCTGTTTGGTATTACATTGGCAAACAGCGCTGAACCACCCACTTCCACTTCACTGAACAAGAAAATAGGACCTCAGTTATGTTGGCAGAGGAGGATAAATCTGCCACTCTTTGGAAACCATCACACCTCAATTGGATTGCAAATGTTATCACACTTGGTGATAGCAAAAAATGATTTTATGATTAATAGCTACTTTGAAAGCTGTCAGTTGAAATCACAACTGTCCTAATATTCACCTTATGTTCATGGACATACAAAGTATTTTTAGTCAGTGCTATCTGGGAGGAAAGGGAGTCTATTGTATGGACCAACTGGCAATAACTGGCATTGAGTTCTCAAAACAAGAATAACATTTCAAGTCCCACGCGAAGCATCTGTATGGGATATGTTACGACCTCAATAAACCATGGCTCAAACACGAGGTCAGAAACACAGCAAAATATAAAACTCCAGCCTGAGTTTGGAGGCAAAAGTAATTATTTATTTTACAATAAAATAATCCCCAAATACAAAGAAAACACTACCTGAAGGGACAAGGAGTTCCAGCCAAAAAGAACAAAAGGATGAGAAAGTGCCAAGGCCAACCTGGGCCATTGGACCCAGAGCTTCCCCCGACACTGGCAAACAATGAAGGGAAAACTAAACCTTACCAAACAAAGCTGTGAAAACAGGACTGCTGGTAGGGTGAATTCAGCACAAGTGGAACACTTTTTGCCTTTCCGACTTGTGCGACATCTATCAACCTCTACCCAAAATCCCCCATAGACCCAGACGCATTTCTGAGTTCCTCAAGATTCACTAAGCAAATAAGAAGGATCCATTTTGTTATTATATTCAGAGCAGGCATGACACATCCATTTGCATACAGTGTATCCACAGCCAAATGTTATTCAGTATTTGGTAAAGTGTGACAACAGGTTAGATAAAATTGGAATAAACAGCATTTGCCACTTTCTGTATGTCCTCATGGCAAGACGTTTGAGTTTTGTCTCATTTTCTTTCTCATTTCCTTTATCTGTGTCAGTAGCCCCTTCCTAATACTCCTCAGGAATGTTGATTTCGGGACGTCCCAGGCCCTGGCTAGGAGTCTTAGCTGAGGCACCCTCCCTAGCTGCCTCTACTGCTTTATACTCTTGTATTGCTCCCTTCTTTCTTTCACATATATTTCTGGACTGACGACTGAAAATCAGAATTATGTTACTAATCCATAGCAGTGAAAACATTATGATCAAAATCACCCAACATTACCATGGTGTGACATCATAGAGAGGGTCGGAGCAAACCTCAGAAAGGAAGCTCACCCTCCAAAGCACAAGGTAACTTTTGCACTATGCCCAAATGGGAACAGCATGTTTTACATAAATTGGGGCTTTATATTTAGGGTAGCCTGCTTGAACTTGGACTTGGACTTGAACTATAGTATTTGAGTACGGTATAGAAGAGTGTCCCACTTTATCCAACCTGCTGTCCCACTTGGCCAAATGCTGTTATGTTTTTTTATTTATTTATTTATTTTTTTGCATTGGACACACTGCAGACAAATGAGTCATGAGTCATGCCTCCTGTAAATTTGATAAGAACAAGGATTCTTCTTATTTAGTTAGGCAACATCTTGAGTAATTCAGAAATATAACGTCTTGAGCTAGTATGTTGGGTCAAGGCTGATAAATCATAGTCATAGTCATAGAAGTCAGAAATGTTTCCCACTTATGCTAAATTCACCCTTCCCACTGAGTTTTTATACTACCATACTGTTAAAGCTTGCTGTATGCCTACTGTTAAAGCATGCAGTCCCACTTTGCCAAATGATTGATGATTAATATTTTGCTTAATGGATTTCTTAATGTTTTGGATTCTGATAGCTTATGTTCTATGGGAGTGCTGCCTCAAAGTGGTTCATTGTGTATTGAGACTGTGTAGACCTCCTAATGTTGTAAGTTCTATTTTAGAAAATAATTAATCATGGTGGATTTCCACTACCTCAATATTGCCATTAAGGAAACAAATGCAAGTGTATAACCAAATAATGGCCAACACAAATATAGCCATTCAACCCAATAACACACTCTATCTCATGCATCACATCTAGGTGGTGGTGCTGTTGTTTTGTGTTTGTTTATTTAATTTTGTCCACAGTTAACTTGTAGATCATGAGTTACCAGCTGTATATCCTATCTTACATTTGATAGGCCTAACACTGTTGTGAAATACAGAAAAAATACCGGAGAATTTCAAAATGACTGACATGAAAGTAACATTTATTCCGAAATAATTTATAAGCTATTTCATGACCTTTGCCTCCAACATGTGAACATTTCTGAGGATGGGGTCATCTGTGTTTGGAAATCTTGAGTCATGTTATATAACAAATTTTGTATTGAACCCTTTAAATTCACAGTGGGACCACAGTGAGAGATAATGTTTTATTAACTGAGAAACCTTTTCCTTACACTGAGTTCAGTGTGTATCAAGTCAAATCAGTTCCCTGGCCAGCACTCAAAAACATACAAAAACTCACATTGATAATATATTCCTCACCGGGATTATGAAAGTTTCATCATAACATCTTAAAGTAGGCAACAGTATGCAGTAGATTATTCTTCTAATGTTTAATGCAAAGACAAGACAAATCAGCAATCAGTGTTTTTGACTAAGACCTACAGCACTTTTTGAAGTAGTGTTCACAGGACAGTCGGTGCTACCACATCCTCCTCACATCTACATTTTTACCTTTTTTGAGATTCATCAAAACGTTTTTCATTGTTATAGCCCATTTCAATATGAGCTTATACTATACAGTACTATGTATGTGCAGAAATGTAAAGTACATTCTGTATATAAACATTATAAACATTGGACCACTTTTACTTTCACTTTAACGTTAAAGGTAGCCCGCCTTGGAAATTTTGAACATGTAATGGTCCAGATATTTCAGACAAACCTGTAGGCTGCCAAACTTATCCACACAGCAGTCCAAAGCTGGACACCAGAGGCAGTTGAAGAGTTCAAAGACTGGATCAACATTACACAGTGGGAGGCCTTCAGATGTGTGAGTGTTAGTTTTGACACCTACACAGACATTGTCTTCACCTATTTCTCGTTTGGAGTGGAAGCCTGCCTTCCTCACAGAAGAGAATGTGCATAGACTTTCTCTGGCAGCAAATATTAGGAAAGCTGCAGGGCCTGATGGAGGCTCACCTGATGCACTCCGACACTGCACCAACCAGCTGGCCCCCGTGTTTACTGCAATGCATACAGTCCTGCCAAGTCCCTACTTGCTTAAAATCACCCACTTTTGTCCCCATTCTTAATAACAATAAGGTGACTTCCCTCACAGACTTCAGGCCAGCGGACTGACCATTGAGTGCCTGTAACTGGTACTGTCCTACTTACAAAAAATTAAATATAGCCACTCTTTGACTCCCACTACTTTGTAAACAGGGCAAATTGATCAAAGGATGATGCAGTCACCATGGGCCTGCACTTTGTCACGAACCCTGACCCTGAACCCTGGACACACATGGCTCCTTCATCTGAATTATATTTGTTGACTTGAGTGCCATATTCAACACATCATCCTGTAACTGCTCTACTGCAGACTATATTGTAGTTTAACAATCTCCCTCAATCTGCTAATGGATATAATTTGTCCAGCTGGGTCCCTACTTGTTCCTCCTCTCTGTGATCAGGTACAATGACTGTAGGCCAATAAAACTACTCAAGTTTGCAGATGACACCACTCTGACAGGTGTCAAACCCACAACACTGAGTCCATGTGCAGGTGTGAGGTAGCCTGCCTTGTACTAGCATAACATTGTACTGCTAACAACCCGGAGCTACACAATCTCAAAACTATTGAGATGAGGATTGACTTTCAAAGGAGCCCGCTTCCTCATCTACCCCTGAAAATGAACGTTTCAACTGTGAACCCGGCTGAGTCATTCAGATTCCTGGGACCACCATCACTGATACTCTCCAATGGGACAAGGACATCTCCTGCCTGATCAAGAGGAACATATCTTCCTGCAGCAAATGATGAAGCTCAACATCTCCCAGCCGATCCTGGTCCATATATCTAAGAGTGTAATAACCTCCAACATACTGTCCACAGTGCCGAGCAGGACAGTGGCTGTCAGCTGCTGTCCATCAAGGGACTGCATGATGCCAGGGCAAAGATAAAGGCAGGAAAGGTTGTCATCTGCAACCATCTGTTCCAAAAACTCTCTATCTTTCTCTTGACTCTGGGAGATGCTACCAATCCATTAAATCCAAGACCACCCATCACCTTAACAGCTTCTCCCCAAAAGCTGTCACCCTTCTTATCTAGCCTCATCCCTGCAAAACCTCACAATATCTGGTCGTCTCCTCACCAGTAAAACTAGTGGTAAACCATAGTACTTGCTGTACTACAATGTCTGCATAAACCTGTGTGCTTAATACCTGCATTTTTAATTTTTATTGCAATCTCAGTTTTACTTAGTTTTCAGTGTGGGTTTTAGTTTTAGTTTTTAAGTTTCAGTTCTGGTTTTAGAATTTCAAGTATAGTGTTTTCTTTAGTATAATTTTTAAACAGGTATTGTGTAATCCAAACCATAAAACAAATTATTTTTTAAAATGTTTTAAAAAACATTACTCTTTCAATGAACATTCAGTAAAACACCAATATGGCAAAATGTTGCCAAAAATGTATTCTTTTTTACCCCACAAATAAACACAAAGATGAAAACAAAACACATTTCACCTTTAATTTTTATCTTTTTATTTTAGTTAGTTGTACAAGTTGACAAGATAGTTTTAGTTTAGTTTTAGTTTATTACAGGGTCGCGTATTTATTTTTATTTCAGTTCATGACAATGTTTTTTAAGTAGTTTTCATCTTGGTTTTGGTTTTAATTTACGATAATAACCTTGCCTGGCACATGATACTTTTCAGCCACACAAATGACAGCCTAACATTTCTCAAAAATTAGTGCATCCCATTCTATTCAGTATAAGCTCCTTATGGTACACTGGACCAATGTACTGTTGGTCACTCAGCACTGGCTACAGCTGCAACCATGCTATATAACTGCTCTAATACACACTACAGAACACTGAATGTGTATAAATAGAGTGGTATAAATAGACTACTGCCTGCAGTACGTCTTTCAGAATCCATTTGCATTGTATTCAAGGTCCTAATGTCCATTTTCCGGTTGCATATTTATGATAAAAAATATTTATAAGATTTCAGCACTGTATATTACAGCTAAAATGCATAGCTTTTTTTTTTTATTTAAGGAAAAACAAAATAAATCACATCGGTGTCCTTAGGTTGAGGGAACAAGTGAATCAAATCCCCAAAACTGCTTTATTTCACAAAGCCTATGTTTCTGTGAGGAGGCCTATGAATAAATGTATACTAAAACAACAGCTGCATGTGGCTCACACTGTAATGGGAAAGCACATTATCCCAAAACTTTTTGGACTATGGTTGCCTTTTCTCCCGTGGACTTCAGATTGAAACACCCCTCCCGATCTTCCCTGCAGCCCTATCCGTTAGCCGGCAGTGGATCCCTCACATCTGACGTCTCAATCAAAGGCAAATAGATTGTTCAGAAAAGAGACCTAAACAGATGCTCTGGGCACATCAGCAAATCCCTCCTTAAACAGCACTCACTCATGACAACATCACGGCTATTTTAAGTCACTGGCGATAAATGTAGCTTGAAATTGCTATGTCTTTTTTTCCCCCCCGTGGAACAAGTGTTTGAAATTCAGCAACTGTGAAAGTAGGCAGACAGACGTATTATCCAGTAATGAATGAGAGGTTTCATGACACTTTCTTGTTTCCACGTTTTAACTCAATCCAAGTATAGAGGGCATTCTTTATACCCCCTTATTCCCTTATACCGGTAAATTTATATATATACAGTATGTTTTGATGTGTATGATAATGATGTTGATTATTATTATTGTTGTTATTTTTGTTTTCTCTGATGAATATACTGATGAATATACTGCAGAATGTACAGATATGACATTTGCTAGACATCTGAGATCGAGTCAATAAGATGCCATGAGCAGCGACAGCGAGGTGTTCGCCTATAGGGATGTTAGAGTGAAGTAATGGTATCCCACAAAAGATTTTTTTAAACTCCCTGGAGAACACTGTTAATGCACGACATTAAGACACTCTTGCTAAAGAAAGTTTATACATACATGATTATGGCTTCATGCTGTTAGGTACATCAAAATACTATAATTGTACTTGCTGTCTATTACCCACAATCTAATTACTGATTACACATTCCACTTGCTGTTACCCATGGTTACTCTATTGATATTCTATAATCTCTTTGTGCACAGTTCAATTCAATGACTCAAGCGCCATCATAATGAGCAAAGCACAATTTAGATATTGACTGAAAATATACATGCGATTGTACATGCTTGGGAATAGCTGTGAAAATAGGGGCACATAATTGGTTTGGTGTAAACATCGAGGTCTAGACACACACGTCCTTCTGGGAGTCCTCTAAACCCCACTAGACTTTCAAGAGCACTGAAAGAGCATATGCTGCCCACAGCATGTATAATGACCCCCATCAAAGCCATCAATAACCATAATGGTCATATAGACATTTATGTTACAGTTAGTGGGATGAGGAATGAGGCATTTGAGGCAGAGGGCAACCTTTTTACACACTTATTTCAAAGGTCCCGTATTATTCAGTTTTCATGATTTTGTTTTACTTGGGTTCAGGGTAAGAGTGATGTCCTTCATGATGTTTTACTAATAAATCTAGTTTAATTAAAAGGGTCTTTATTGGGTGCCCCAGTGGCTCACTGAGTACAGCGTGTACCACATAAGGCTCAGTCTTTCCCGCAGCGACCCGGGTTCGAATCCGGCCCGTGGTCATTTGTTGCATGTCCTCCCCTCTCTCTCTCCCATACCTTCCTATCTCTCTCTCACACTGTCTCTATCAATAAAGCATAAAAATGCCTAAAATAAATCTTTAAAAAAAAAGGGTCTTTATTGAATGAATTTGAAGACTAAGTCCTCACAGGCAGAATAGTCCCATTACTGGACTCTGATTGGCCGAAAAATAGCAGCTCCTCTAATTCAAATAAGGTAAAGCTGCTGAGTGAAGGCTTTCCAGTTCAAATGCTCCAAATTGGCCTGATTGGACGGACTTCAGTAATTGCTTAGTGCCGTGAGTCAAGTCCAGTTGTGATGTGTTGACTGAGTAAGTCCGAAACTGCCTGTGAAAAAGGTACTGAATTTTTAAAAATGCAAGCTTTTAAAGTCCATCCACTAAAACAAAATCAAATTTTCATGTCTACATTCCGATAATAGGGACTCTTTAACCGTTTTTTTTTTTTTTTTTTAAGATATGGACTGCTAAATAATCATGCCTTGGATATAAGCTTTTGAAGTCATTCCCACAAACTGTTCATTATTCATCTGAATATGCTGTATTCATGTAATGGCCTTGCATTTTAAAACATAATATTTATGAATCCAAACTCTTCATATTAATTTAGAAATTAATTTTACAAATTAATTTAATTAATTTGTAACTATTCATTTATTAATTTGACTAATCTAACATTCATAACATCAAAGATGTATTCATTTGTTATCTGGCTGTGTGGTATTAATGTGAATAATAGCAGAATGTACAGTACATGAATATTGATGGGCTTAGAAAATCCAAATGTACATTCTCATCACTTAGCTTTCAAGAACTTTGTTGAATAAAACATGGTGTTCAAAATGTGATATATGGATGAAAAAGTTTTGTTAATCACTTGCTTTAATATCAAACTGTGCCCTTCAACTTCAGCAGATCCGTTAGCTAATGTGACGGCTGTCCTAGCTTTCTACAATCAATTACTGTAATATTTATTCACAAAATCTATCAAACCATAGGAACCACATCACAAAATCAAAGTATGCAAACCTATTTTCTTTGCAACATGAATCTATGTGTATGCAGTAGTTGATAAAAAAAAATGCATCAGTTCAGTTTCTTTGTGAAACAGGAATAGTAATGTATTGAATTACCTTTGCGATGTCGAGTGACAACTCTTCTCCTATCAGCCACCATCATGGAGACCAAAATATGTATAGCTCCATTAAGTGTAACACCTTAGAGGCAAAAACCATCTGTTTGCCAAAAGACACGCTCAGAGTGTCATAAACATCAAGTGGTGTTAATGAAAAGAACATTGTGTTGTGATCATCACCTCTGTGCTGTTTCTTGTTATTTTCTCATAGATCTTCTTCAAGTGTAATATTTCTCTGGAAAGCAGTTTTGCAATTCACAGTACAGTAAAAGAACAATGAAACAGCCACTGTACATACAACGAGTATTCAGAGTTACAAGAGTCTAGATGGGGAAAGTGAATGAGAAATGCTCTCCTTTCCCAGTTGTCAAAAGTGTAGGAAATCTCTCACTGAAGTAGATGAGGCCGGTTGAGGGAAAGTGGATACAGCAGAAAAGTAAATTACAACACTTCATCACAAAATAACTCCTGGAATGCATTGATCACCACAGACTGATAATACATAACGGTGTAAGAGTATCTGAGGGTGGAATTTTCCTTCAAATGGAAAATGTCCCCATGTCCCCATTTATATTGGTCCCGCCCCACTAACACTTAGCCAACCACAAGCCATGTGGCACGGATCTGAGCAGTGATCAAGCCTTAGTCCCCGCAATTGGTGAAAGAGTTGCACATTTGAATGGTGTTTTCTCATGTATATAGACCCAAATCTTGTCGACTGTTTTATGTTGGCGAATGAATTGTTGTGGCAGCAACATATCAACTTCATGAATCAAGCTAAATCTGATTTCTGTCTAAAACCATGGTGACAGAGGCAGTGGGTAATAGCTAACTAGCTTTCTGGACAGTTAAATGTCTCGAAAAAGTGACAATTTACATACATTTTCCAAAATAATTTCTGTTTTGCATTCCTTACTTTAGTGATTATGCATGGAAACATACTTCAGTGATGTTCTACACTCCCACTGCTAACTATCCAAATATGGCAATAGCAAACCGATGTATTGACCCTTCTAGGCAGGTTCCCTGATGGAAAATTACCTTTGATCTTGAGTCTAGACTTTGGGACAGTCAGAAGGACCCTGCCTGAGGATCTTAAGCTTCGCTCATAAGGGACCAATAGGTCTGCGATGTACCTAGGGGCCAGACCTAGCCGTGCTTTAAAAATTGATCAGTAAAATCTTAAAATCAATTCTAGGCTATATCTCGCTGGTAACCAGCGGAGGGATGCTAAAATTGGGAAGATATGGTCTCTTCATTTGGCAGCAGTTAAAATCCTAGCTGCTGCATTCTGAATGAGCTGGAGACGTTCGAGTGACTCTTGACTTAGGCAGGAATAGAGGGAGTTGCACTAGTGTAAACAAGATGAGAGAAAAAACATGGATAACCTTTTCCAAATCTGTAGAGGATATAAACAACTTGATTTTTGATATGCTTTTCAACTGAAAGGAGCAAAACTGCACTGCTCTCTTTACCTGTTCTTCAAAAATAAGTTTCTGGCAACTGGTTTTATGTTGGAGGATGGACTACCAAGATCCTTGACATCAAGGTTTTGGAGGTTAGGGGGGGCCAAATAAGACGATTTCAGTTCTGGAACATGCATCACTTTATGTCTGTGAGGCAGTATTAATAGTGTTTATGGAGTTTGGATCACAAAGTTTTAATGGGAGGTATGACTGGGTATCATCTGATGTAACCAAGTGGGAGCATGCAGAGGGAGAAAAGGATGGGGTCTAGAACTGATCCGTGAGGGACTCCCACAGGTGATGTCTGTCTGCTGAAGTAGATGAAAAATTGTCCATTATAACAGAGTAGGTTGTATTTGAGAGGTAGGATCTGAGCAAACAGTGCTGAGCCGGTGATACCCACCCCGTGCTTAAGGCAGTCAATTAAAATTGCATGATCAATCGCATTAAATGCCGCGCTAAGGTCTAAAAGGATTAGGACCGAGCAATCTCCTGCCTCTGCTGTTATGAGGAGGTCATTTGTTGCTGTGAGAAGGGCTGTCTCTGTGCCATGTGGTGGTTTGAAACCTGTTTGAAATTTCTTAAAAATATTTTTGTTGCTCCATAAAGATAACAATTGTTTACAAACTAGTTTATTTCTAAAACTTTGAATATAAATGGCAGTTTAGATAGGCCTATGGTTGTGTCCGTGTGTTGCATCACTAAGCCATGGAGGTGCATTTCATGCTATTACTAATCTGGTTTTCAAAGGTGCAGAAGTATCCAAGGCTGATAAGCATAGGTCATTAAAGTGGTAAACCAAATCATATGTGTGTGCAGAATGAGCCACTGTTTTACTTTCACTGGATTCAGCAAAGGCAGATGAAAATCACACAAATGTTGACAATATGACAGGCGACTAAATAGTACTAAATACCAGTTTACAACTCAAAAAAACATTTTTAGTGTGGAGTTGCTCTTTAAGGATGTGGATATGGATATGCTGTAAAATATCAACAAAGAAACATTTAAAACAATTCACCAGTGATGAGAAAAAAAATGAGGAAAAATCCACCCTTGGATACTCTTACACTGTTAGATATCATCAATCAGTAATGTTCAATGCATTCCAGGAAATATGTTGTGATAAAGTATTATAATTTACTTTTTTGGTGTACCCACTTTCTGTTAAACTGTCTTGTCTACTTCTACTTTACTTCCTTTACTACATTTCCCAGAATGACTTTGGACAACCCCCGATGTCTTGTATTCAGCTGTGGGTTATACATAGGTGGTGAGAGTGCTGTAATAGTGATAGCATAGAATAAGCAAGAGAGTGAGAGTTTTTCATGACGAGAAAAGCGAGAATCTGGTCTATTGAGGCTGCTGTCGGTGGAGAAATTGGTATCTCTGCTGCTCCTACAACTACCACTATAATCAGAAAGCCAGGAGGAGAGTAGACCAAAATGCAGAACACTGGATTGGTAGATCTGTAGATCAGGGAAATATTTACAGGGGTATCATGTTGCATTCTAACCGTAATGCCAGATTTAGTTTCCGAACAGCAAAGAGGTGTCTAGGATTTCTGCCAACTGCACTGGTAGAGTGTTTCGTAGGCATATGATTTACAATAATTAGTACGTCTGTGTTCAGTCGTATTGATTTGGGTTGCACTAACCTAGCATCATGCTCTGATGGAGGTTTCTTCCAAATTGCTGGCCAAAAGCTTTGTGTCCATCATTCATGAGTGCATTCTTTGGCATTCAGAACAGGCCAAAAGTTATCAATAAAAACAACAGCAGCACAATAGTTCCTCAACCAGTGGTGGAGAGCGAAGAGGTGGCTGAAACGCTCAATTCCATGTACATGGGTTGGGACAGAATGCACAACCTCCCGAGGCTCTGAACAGTTTCCTTAAAACCTCATAATCATTATCTTATTTATCGGATTGTTTGAGCCTGATGTCATTGCACACTCATGTCGATTTAATCAAGGATGTGTTCGTTTAGAGCTAAAACTTTTGCACGCAGGAAACAGAAGGTGATGTCCAGGGGGATTCCCACACTCCTCTAACAACCAGAGAGTCTGCATGGGCTGTCATTTGTACATCCACCACAGAGAAGTTAGGCAGTGCAGATACGTCAGTTTTGACAGCAGTGCCTTGGTGGTGGGAGCTGGGTTAGAAACTGGCAGATGGTGTGAACACAGAGTCTGTATGCAGTTGCTCTTATACCGTTGGGTGGGCTGTCTCTGAGCTGGGGTGGTAGCTCATATTTCCACTGAGATAAAACGTGTCTTGGCCACGATGTTGTTATTCTCTGCTAATACCACAATACTGTTTGTAAGTGGGAGAGGGTCCCCACCAAAACACAAGGTTTTGGCCTCCTCCTCACCAAAACTGACCAACTTGTGTCAGTACAGTAATGCCTTCTCCTCTCTCAGGCAGGCTGACTGCATCAGCCTTGCGTGAAGAGCTATGGGCTCCTGTTGGCTCCAGCAAGGCTGCCCGGCAGCCTAATCACAGCTGCCAATTCACCAACTTGTGTATCTGATTCTTAATCGACTGCAGCTTTGTCTAGATAGAGGACAGCTCAGTCTTGGTACTGATCCTGTCACGGAGTGCAACCAGGACAGAGAACATTTTGCAATTTGTACTATTTCTGATCTTAGCATGTGCTCTTTTATTGACTTTCATAGATTTTGATTAACTTTGTTATTTTCCTTGAGTTGTTTGTAGTGATCTTGCTCTGTTGTGGTTTTTGCCATATCCACTTATTCTTCCTGGAGTGAAACACTCTCCCTAGCTGATTCCCCTCAAGATCCCAATTATGTACAGATTGTCAATCAAGGATCTGCACCGTGATTGTCACAATGGAGCATATAAGAGTCCAAGAGATGGGAAGATGAGGGGGCACTGTCCTGAAGGGCGCATGAAAGGACAAGAAGGCCTGACAAAACGAGTGTGAGGAGCAAGAGATGACTCATTACCTCTAACTGGGAGTAACCTGAGCATACACACATGCAGCTTTAAGCAAAATAGTCCACTGTGCCAATGTTCGGGGGCCACGGAGTACCGGTATGGGCGAGCTGAGAGAGGGAGAGATGCAGAGTACTCAAAGGACATTGGGGAAAGTGCAACTCCCTCTAATCTTGTTGTGTTTTTGGCCTGCCTACAGCTGGGGTTCCAGCAGGAGTTTGGGCGGATGGGGACACCAGTGGGATTCCCTGTCTGCAGCTCTTCCCAAGTGGAGTGGAAACCCCGCGGCAAGAAGTAGAATGTGACCTGCGGTGACAGTGGCGGTCCAACATAGATGAGAGGACTCACAGGCCTGCATTTCCATCACTGCAAAAATATCTCAATCTTAAGTCATTTAGTCTATTATTGAGTCCTAAAGTTGTAATTTTCTTAAAGTGACAAAATCTGGCAATGGGGTGAGATAATTTCACTTCAATTTATTTCAGGCATTATGTAGAATCAAGTGTAATTTTCTTGATAGTAGTTAGTGATCTGCCTTACTCTGACTCTCTTGGTTTAAGAAAAATAAGGTTTTAAGGCTGAATATGAGACTAAATGACTCGTTACGATGGATGGGATTTTTTGCAGTGCTTTGAAAATAAGGGAAAGAGAGATTTTCCCCTTTAACCCCCTTTTCTCTTTTGACTCCATTGTTCCTGCTGCTTTATATAAACTTTCGTGACATTGAACTGACGCAATGTGTCTGTGTACTTGGCAAACCAGAGATGAAAAGAACCTAGAGTGTCTTTTATTCCCCTTGTTAGATGTCCTATAGGCTTTTTAGAATATTACGTGGTGTAGCAGCTATTCTTGTGACAATCCCACAAACCATTACCACAAGCTGAAACTCTCAACTACTCAATTGTCTGAGGAGTGCAGCGCAAAACAGCAACACAGAGCTCACCAGAAATAGAGTGGTGTTTGCCGCTTGTCACTGTCTCTGCCAGAAGAGAGCTGTTTGGGAACACATTGCTGACCGTGGCCCTGGCCTTTACTATACGTTCAGAAAATAAACAAGGGGAAATTTCTTGCATGATTTTGATGATTTTTAGAAATAATCAAGCAAAACTGACATGATGACATGCAAGCACATTTGATGACACCACTTGACATAGCAGAAAGCAGCCACGGTTAATGTCACAGCCACTACCCTTAGTGGTTTTGGTTGACATCCTATTATTTTTAAAGTAGATTACTAGAAATTATGCTTCAGCAGTATATATTTTTTATTCTATCATGCTTCCATTTTAATCCTTTTGTGAGCAAGCCAATTGATAAAAAAGTAGCTAAACATGAGCAAAACTTCCCAGAAACTCCAATATAAATAAATGTAAATAAATAAATCTCATAGAGCTCAGGGAAACCACACACGGCTGCAATGACCTTGCTGTCCATTTTGGAAAGAAATGGCTGAAGCTGATTGGCTTTCGCGTTACTGTGTGTGGTGAATTTATTGTGCATGTTGAAAAATTCATCTTGAACAGATGCTGCTTCACCTCAGTTTGCAACACCTAGAACGAAGTTGCATCCATCTCGCTCTGTTCGCCTCTTTCCATTGACTTTGCATGCATTTGTGCTGCCTTTTTTCACATTCTGTCTGAACATAGGGTCAGATCACAATGAGAAAATAATGACCTTGTTTTGCGAACAATGAGATGCTACCAACAGATCCCACAGATTGCTATCTGTAGACAGTCTTAGTGACAAGGCTTGCATAACCCTTGCTTGTTGGTTCAAAGCTGTTTAGAACTAGAAAATTACTTGGCTGACAGGCTGTTAATAAGGCTTGTCCTATTTACTGAGTAGCAATGTTACCATTGCATATACCATTTCAAGAATCCTGTATTAATTGTGGGATTTGATTGATTTTGTGCCAGGTATGAGTCAGAACCTCAGGCATTACCAAGGGAACAGATGGTGCTAGCAAAAAAGTTTTAATTGTGCAAAGCTAATGAGCCAAAATCAAGCAAGTTTTTGGTACAATGTTGATGGTGCTGTTCTGTTAGTAAGTCAGCATGGCAAAATGAACTGGTTCAGGTATAAATGCTGCCATCCTCACCATTTAGCATTTAGAGTGCAAAATGCCTGGCCCTTTCTTCATTTTCCCTTAGAAAATCATTGTCAAGGTCACTTTTTTCAATCTTTCCCAATTCATTCTCTATGGAGTATATTACATCTGTATGAAATCTGTATGAGGCAGTGTATACGCTTTTGTTTCTTATTTTTCAATATGAGAGACAATGGAAAATGTTTATGAATACAGAGTCCACAGGTACAGGATTACATAAAAGTGTATTAAACTTCAGTCCGTCTTAATTCACATGTCTGTTGTACTCTGATTACAAATATTACAGATGTAATCTAACCCTTTTCAGCTTCAACATACATTAAAAACCCGTTCAGTTGTTGCATTCTCATTATCCTTGTATCAATCAATTGAAGAATGTAAAAAATGTCTTCATTCGTCACATTTTCTGTTGTAGCTGTGGAGATAGGACAGGACATTTAATGTCTAGTGTAACATGAATGATTTCTTTTCCAACGACAGTTTAACCCCAATTGGCATTTGGCCTGAACGACCGTGCGCAATTAAAATTATGAAACTGAAGCAGTGGGCGTGTGAAGATGTGTGTGTCTGCATCTGTGTATGTACGTGTGTGTGTGTGTGTGTGTGTCTGTGGATGGGTTCGGCCAGGTTGTAAGCCAGCAGCATCTGCAGGGGTCTTGCGAGAGTGCTGAATGGAGCTGGAGCTGAAGATACCTGATCAGCGTGATGGATGCCTGTGAGCCTTGTGTGCCTGCCGTCATGCACACCTGCTGCCTGTGCCCCACTTATTGAATCCATGAATCAATTTAATGAGCGGAGGATGGGGTCAGCACTTCAATAAGCACCCCACCAAGCCGTCAAACGTAATGTCTGCCCAGTGAATGATGCTGTATGTTGAACAAATGCCCATTAAAAAACATTTCCACTGTAAATTGCAAACGAGTCTATAAAAGCAATTGCCATGTATGTGCCGTTTATTGGATATGCTTTAGCCCATTTTTACATCTCATTCCTGTCTCCTATATACATTTTGAAATACATCCATTCCCACTGCAAATGATGATATCCTTGGAAACACAGGGTTCAGACTAAGACCAGAGCATGATCTAGTTGTTGTTGCTTGCTACAACATTCTGAAGAAAATCGATTTACGTAATATAAGACACTCTATAGCTTTTATTTTGAAATAAAAAATGTATACTCCTGTGCCTGCTGCATGTGTGTTGTGTCCTGGGGACATGTATTGGGATTACAGTAATCCAATTATAAAACGTAGTAACTGTAATCTGTCACAGTTTATTAAAAAATGATATCGAGGAAAATGTCCAGTAATCTGATTACAGATATTTTTGAAAAATGGAGCATCACTAGTATTACTTAGAAACAGGATGGAGGGGAAACGGTGTCTAGACTGTGACATTATAAACGCTAATATGATTATAAATTGGAATCAGTACTCAATTTCGGAAGTCCAGCAATCCAAAAGTAACTGAAAATAATCTGATTTATTTTGATTATTGAGTCTGAGTATTCCAGTGGAATTTGTGACTGATTACAATTTGATGCAGGGAATGAGTAATCTACAACAAATTACATCTGGGAGAGAGCCTTACAGCACATCTGTGTGTGTGGGTGTGTGTGTGTGTGTTTGTGTGTGTGTGTGTGTGTGTGTGTGTGTTTGTGTGTGTGTAAGGGTCTGGTGAGGGTAAAAGAGTGAGACTCGAGAAAGAGAGTCAGACATCTTCCATTGGTAATCAATATTGCAGCAGTGACCTGAGCGTTTGCTTTGTGATTCATCCCATTTAGAACTACAGGCTTGGCTGTCTGACAGAGACAACTCCATGATTTCCCTCTGGATTTAGCCATGGCTAATCCACAGGGTTTATGGGGCTACTTCCACATCTACATAGTCACTGATACCTAATACCATCATACTGCAGTAAATCCCTCCACAGACCGGCATTTCTGAAAAGTCGCTGCATTACTTTGTTGCAAAAATGAGTTTGCTCAAAAATGTGTTGTACAGAAGCGATGCACCCTGTTTGTGTACGGACAAAACAGCCCATTATTCATCTTTGAGTGCAATTTAAGAGTAAAACAATCAGTGGCAACCTATGATCCTCGCATGCTGTGATTATAAACTTAGTTTCCACTCTGCTGATTTAACCACAAGCGTGCTTCCAGCCATGAGGTCATCCGCAGCACCGGGGACGCAACAGAAAGGACAAATGGTTGCTATTTAGATGTCTGTGGTAGCAGTATCCCAGTAGTGAATACATTTTTCTTCATCCACTGGGGACGCAGCGGCTAATGGAGCATGAGAGTGGCAGTTCCCCCGGAGTTGTGTAGCTGAGTCACGCCCCCGTTTGGAGAGGAGCTGCAGGCATCAGTTCTGTGAGACCACGACCAAGAGAGGGCATGCTGGGAAAACCTAGGCCGATTCAGGGGTAAACATTGGTGGCAGTAATTGGAGAACCACAGCAGGGTATTTCATACATTCCTGATCCCTGTGGCTCAATTGAGGATATCCTGACTGTCGTGTTTTGAGTTGAAAAGGGAGTGATGTTCTCTACGCTAAAGGTCTTTGCAGTTTTTGTATAGAGTTTGGCGAGGCCCCTATGTTAGTCTGCATTTAATAGAACAAAATTTCATCGACCAAGTAAGCATCAAACTTGAAATTCAAAGGATGGAAATGCTGAATCATTTTTTTTTAGACAGGTATTACACACATGGATGCAGATCTAGATAAAGACCTTGTTTGGCGACGGCACTAACCCACCTATCTGTTGTTGTCCACTTCACTGTTTCCGATTCAGTGGAGCTCAATTGTCTACAGAAGTGCCATTAGTCCTGTATTTGCAATTAGATTGAATCAATATCATTAGTCACCCATTAAACGCATTAAAGCATGTCCATTCCAATTGCATCTGTTTTTGTTTGCTTCATTTTCATTGGTACGTGTTCGTTTTCTGTCTGTTTTGGGCTTGTAAAGACAGTGGAGGCCCATAGCAAGATGCCAAAGCTTTTGAAATGCTGAGATGCATGGATCAGATATTTTACTGCTGTGTTTAGCTATCTTACCAAAGTATATTGTCACAGAAATGTTACAACTGCAACATATGAATCATTTGTCCTTCCAATATGATAATATCAAGACGTATATATGAGACACACGCACACACTCACTCACACACGTGCACACACACACACACACACACGCACACACACCTCTGAGATGCATTACTAAACTTGTTGGGAAAGTAGTACAAGGTTAGCCATGGGAGTGATATCCCACTGTTCCACTGAGGTCTCTTATCAGCGTCTGCTCCTTATCATCCAGCCCCACAACAGCAGAAACACACAGAGACTATTTTAGCTCCACCACCAGAGAAGAAATTATCGTTATCAATGTCTGTTGTATGGCATTCTGCTGCTTTTTTGTCCATCCCAGATAAAATTATGCATTATTACAGACAAGCAACAGAAATTGAGAGGGAATAAGTTGGAACTCGGTGACAAAGAATGATTTGCATACAAATAGACGCACGTACAATAATATACGTCCAGAGTTCAGGAGGGATATGTTGGCCAATTAACACAGGAATGCAGAATCAGACTGTGCATGTTAGACTGAATTGTGGTCACACCACCAAATCCCCATACAGGCCTATGAGGGCTTTCAGGTGACGTCTTTCCTCTGACAAGTACTTACAAAGGAGTACAAAATGTGCAAATGTAGTGTGTCGTCCTTACATTGTGCTGCTTGTAGGTACATTAGATCTTATGGAGATTTGAATTATTTATGGAGATTTGGAATAAACTTATGCAAAGTGAAGTGTTACCAGCCAATTAAGTTAAACCAGACTTCATTTAAAAGGATATCAGTAAATGTGGCAACAATAATACAGAATAAACAAATCCATTTTGCCAGAATGTCTGTCAATGAGTAAACCTGCTTGAAAGCAATTTGAAAGCTGCATAAGACTAATTACAACAGTCTGTCTCAACAGAATTCAACAGACATGGTTAATTACTGTGCTGTTTTTGACTGGGAATTGATCATTTCGCCACTGATAAATGTGATTGATTTTTAGCTTGTTAGCTAGCATATCACTGTATCTGGTCAGCTGTCACTGCCTTATTGTAACATCTGATTTGCACACTTGCTATCTAGTAGAAGGTAGCATTAGTAGTGGCTAGTAGTTGCACGTTAACATTAACATTGGTTGCTTTGCTAAATTAGCCTGCTTGCTAGTTAGCTACAGTAGCTAACAAAGCCAAAAACACACTGTTTGTTCAGGTTAACCAAGCTGAAGTCAGTGCTCAATCTTTTTCAAGTATCTTTCTTTTTCTTGTCCTGTTGATATATATTTAGGCATTCTTTGTGTACAGCCAATTCTCCACTGGACCTCCACGATGGCGCCCCCCATGGTTGTTAGGGGTTTTGCAGTGTAACTGCATGCACTCATAACTAATCATCTCTACTCATGTAACCAATGAGCAAACAAAAAGGAGAATACCATAACAAACAACAAACACAATCATTCAACAGGTTTCCCTCCATATTTCATCTCGGTGCTAGTCTCTATGCTCTACTGAAGTTCATATGGCAGAGCTGTCAAAGCCAGACAGATGCAAAGCTTACATTCAACAAATAGAAAACACACACACACACACACACACACAGGCCCTGCACTGGACATCAGACCAGCAGTAAGTCAAACCTTGTGGAGGTTTAGCAAATGCACACAATCTAGATGTTTTATTTTTCATTTCTCCTCTATAGAACAATGCTGGTGAAACCTCTGAGAGAGAGTTCTTCATTGCACATATAAAGATTTCCCCACAGGGACAAGACACAGAACTGATAAATGGCTTCAGTGGCACTTTATTATTTAACTTGTCTACAACAAGCTGTTTTACTACTTTCATGAATTTTATATGATCTATCATTTATTGTGGCTGTTTTTTTGTCCACGAAATGACTTGGTGCTGACAACTTTTCTTTTACTAAGTATTCCTTCTTTCAGCAGTTATTAGCTCCTGCCATTATGAAAACAAGTTGATTCAAATGCCTCATTTACAATTTTTGAGTTTTTGTCATTCTTCAATGTATTCTCCATTAATGTTGCAAAATGAGACAAAGTACCCTGCCCCGGAGGGAACCTATAAAGACATCATTACAAGGTAGTTTTAATTAGTCTTTGTAATTAAAAGCAGAATATTGGGTTCAGAAAGGCTGGAAGCTAAATTGATATGCCCATAAACATTTGCATGTTCATTCGCTAGGGTTAGCAAGCCTAACTCCCTGTCCTCAATCAGGTCCGACAAGAGGCTGGAAGAGTTGAACGGCAAAGGGATTTAAAAGAAAATGTGTATGACACCCTCTTAATTAAATGGAGGGGGGAGAAAATGGCCGATGGTTATGTATAATGAGGAAAACGGTGATAACTGGGTGTGAAGTCGGGTATCCACAATGTCTCTCCTATTTTTGCCTGACCATATGTTACAATATGGCGTCCATAAGGGGCTAGCAGCATCACACCCATCCAAAGTCATATACTGTAGAATTTGTCCCACAGCTATGGGGTCATTTGCAGCGTCAGGTTATGTAGGCTTTAGTGCCTTGAAGGTGATGGAGACAGTTTATGAGTCCCTTTATTCTTAAAATTCCCTCGAAGAATAAAAAACTGACATATGTAATACATTCCTGGATTTGGGCAGGAGAACAAGGGATCTTGAAGGTTGAAGACATCAGTACAAGGGCACTCTGAATATTAACAGATTTATGGTTTTCACCATATGGTTTTCACCTGCCAAAAAATGCAATCAGTTGTGATAAGGACGCCGTTTTTGGCTTATCAGCTTAAAAGTTCAAACCCATTTTTGAGCGAGCACAGTTTTCCGGGGGCTGGTACATTTTCATTTTCATAACATACAATTTCATAGCCTTCTGAAGCTTATTTATAGGATCCTGCTAGGCCACACTCTGTAATAGAAACAGTAGCAATTGTGACCAACACATTTTCCTAAGTCTACATTTTTTATTACATTTTTCTGTATGACATCCCTATGGTTTCGGCTTATTAATACGTTTGTGCCAGGCATAATAAACTAGATGGAAATCCAAAAATGGGGGCGATCCTTAAGAGGAATGGCAATATGTGGGAAACTCTGGGAGAGAATTGGGTGAGATTTATGATAAGCAGTGTTCGTAGGATAAACTATCTGAGGATGTACTGTACTTTCAACATCAAGTTTGAATCCATGCAGTCACGATACTTTATATCAGTCTTGCTGTGTGCTCACAGCTTTTGAAGGGCCTGGATATTAATCAGGTTTTACTTTTTCCTTCTCTATTTAAAGTTGTCCAGTCACATTTTACAACATGAAATTAGAATTAAATGACACGCAACATACTGTACCAATATACTGGAGCTTGGATGAATCATTAACCCATAGCCTTTAAATTGTTCAAATCCCTGCTACAGAAAATGGGCAAGCTGTAATTATCCTCTTTTTTGAGCTGCCAGGTTGCGTAAGAGTTCAAACTGAGTGCTAAAATGAATCTTAATAAGAGGTTACTGTGTTCTGTTAAACATCTTGTCATTTTGCAAAAAATCCCTTCGTAACACTTTACAAAGGGACTATTCCAGGCTCTAGTCCAGTATATTAACCAGCAAAAAAAAACAAAACCAACTATACATACATGTTTTAAGTAAACAATAAGGTTTAGTTACCACAGATCCTGTGCATTTAATGAACAGAAATTAACAGCATTCTAAAAGTACTTACAAGGGAGTATAAAATGTACAAACATAGTGGTTCGTCCTTACATTGTGCTGCTACACCCTTCTACATTAAGTACGGTACATTAGATCTTATGGAGATTTTAAATATTTATGGAGATTTGGAATAAACCTATGCAAAGTAAAGTGTTACCAGCCTATTAAGTTAAACCAGAGTTCATTTGAAAAGGGTATCAGTGAATGTGGCAACAATAATACAGAATAAACAAAGCCATTTTACCAAAATGTCTTTCAATCAGTACACCTGCTTGAAAGCAATTGGAAAGCTGCATAAGACTAATCTACCCCCAAACAATAGAATTCCCCAGTCTCAGATGTGCTGCTGTTGTATGGTAACAAGGCATTTGGAGTAGCAAAGTCTCTTGATGAAATGTATGCTGATTACAGAGCCTATAGAAAGCCACACAGCTGCCTCTGACAAGCTGTTCATTGTAATCTGTGCCAGGTGAAAAAAAAAAAAAAAAAAGCAGCTGCATGAAGACTACCAGATGATTTGGGTTGTTGTGCATTAGCCACAGTACAAGCTAGTTTAATTTGATGTCCACACAACAAGGTTCTACTCCTAGCACAGAAATCCTCAGCACACCACAGATGTGTTTGCTGGTTCTCAAGTTTGATGTCATTCTAAAAATAAACACCTTTCTCACCTTGACCTGACATTCTCACCCCCCAAAATTTGTCAAATCAAGCTTGTGGTTGTTCACTGACAGCAGAGACACCTGCTGGAAAAACATGATTATTATTAAAGTTTTGTAAAGTCTGCTACTGACATCTAGTGGAATATATGAATCACCACAAATGAGACTATGCAAAAAGTACTACTCTCAAACACTATTTATATTTTTATTCAGCATTTATAGTTCATTATTTAACACCTCTAACAACAAAAACAACCCTTAAAAAACAGAGGAACCATTTGTAAAATCCTTTAAAAAAAAAAAAAAAAAAAAAATTGATTTTGTGCCATCAATCATTTTTTAAGTCTAAGTGTCCATATTTTCAAATGTATTGCTGTATAATTTTGGAAGGAATTATTCAAACATATATACAATTGGACCTGGAAAAGGAAGAATAAAACCTAAATCATGCAGGTTTGTTATAACAATATATATGCAGACGATGTAAAAGGGCTGATGTTATTTGAACACTCACCTCAAGTTGTTGTTTTGATTACAACGTTTGTCATATTATCACCACACACTCACAGTCCAGTAATAGTGGAGGCTGTAACTTGACCTTGCCTCTTAATGGCTGTGTGACAATGGTGCCCCGTCCCACTGGCCTGTCTGCCCCTCTGTTGTGGCTATTTATAATGTCCAGACACAGTGCAGAGGTTATTCTGAGGTGCAAGCAAACACAAGGTGACGGGCGCAGTGGAACAAAGGGTGAGAAATTTTACTGTTGATGCTGGTGTTAACCTCTCTTTCTAAAACAAAATATACTGTACATTTCCTCATTTTTTTCAGAATGGCTTATATTGATCTAGCTGAAAATGTAATTCCTCTTTGTATTTTAAAGGCAATATAGATAATAAAGTCTTGTTATAACAAAAACCCACGGTGAGGCATCTTTTAGTTTCTGTGGTCCTTGCCTCTGGAACAGCCTCCCAGAAGACCTGAGGGCTGCAGAGGGTGTTGACATTTTTAAAAGCAAACTCAAGACCTAACTTTTTAGTCTAGCTTTTACATCTTAATCTTTTAGGTTTTTTTTTATCTTGTTATTATCTTGTTTTATTTGTTTTAATCTGGTCTCTGGTGTTTCCTTAGTTTGACTGTGTCCTATCAAGTTCTCATCTGTGAAGTTTCCTCAGTTTTATTGTGTCTTATGAAGTTTTAGTCTGTGAAGCACTTTGTGTTACATTTGTTTGTATGAAAAGTGCTATACACTTTGATTGATAAAATTGAAAATTGATTGATATCATTTCTGAATACTTAATTCTGTCAGAACAATTTACAATTGATATGCCCACATTTACAATTTTCCTTTTTTATTCCTTCTCAGATGTGTAAATATTAACACTATCATCCCTGGTAGATTTCTATCTTATTGATAAACTTTGCTAATCAAAATGGGAAAATTTTAAAATGTTCTACTACAGTGTTTATGGCATGAAACTCTTTTTCAGATGGTCATACCCTTGTATACATACATATAAGCCAGAATGGTAAGTGCATTTCTTTTTGCATGTTGAATTTGGGGTCAACTCAATTATTTTAACATTCATAACAAAACATAATTCTCACCTTCCTTATAAAAAAATACAAGACAAAAATACAGTCAGTTTATAGTTATAGCTTTTCATTAGTTACAATGTGCATCAAGAGGCATTTAAAACTTTCTGTTGAGCCATCTTTTCTCTCTGAAGGTGAAGAGCAGGAAGATCCCAGTGGGGCAGCATGAGCATTGCGACAAGTGTTACAACGCCCACTGTCAAGTCCCGGTGCAGATCTCTGTCTCATGCGTGGTCATCAAGTGCCGTGGAAACTGCGGTGCCACGCTGCATATGTGCAAGGAAGAGGAGCACTTGCTTCTCTGTCCTAATGAGAAGGTCCCCTGCCTCAATGCCGGCTATGGCTGTCCTGTCTCCATGCTCCGCCGCAGGCTTGCCAAGCACCTGGAGGTCTGTCCCGCCAGTGTGGTCAGCTGCTCTCAGGAGTGGAACCGTTGGCCGGTCTCGGACACTGACTCGGCCTTTTACAGAAATGTGTCCGGAGACCCACGGACCGAAGGACAACTGGACGTTGCTACGGCTCTCAGGGACCAAGAGCTGCTATTCAGGTCCATCAAGATGAAGAACGTTTTTCCTGAGCTGATGGAGGTCATTGAGGAACCGGGCCTTCAAGACATGGCTGTTGGGGGCAGCAGTCCCGCAGATGGAGCTGCCAATTCTTTTGATTGTGGTGCATTTACAGAAAATGACTACGTTAGGATGGAGGATAAAGAGCTGAGTCAAGAGGAGAGGGATGCGTTGGCCAAGAATAGAGACTTAGAGAGTATTCAAAATTACAGCTCCTGGGAGGTAATGTTCAGGAAGGAGATGGAGGGATGCAAGCAAACTGTGAAAAACCTGGATAAACAAACTGATTCTTGTGGTGTGAAGGAAGAGCAAGAATCATCGAATAGTCGCAGAGAGACAAGAGACTCACAGCAGGGTCAGGAGTATGGTGCAACTGGCCTCGCACCATGGCAAGACGGAGTCCTAGAGAGGTTAAGCAAAGAGGTCAATATTGCTGAATATAACATGTATCTGGTGCACAATGGGGCGATGCTAATTAATTTTGGCCAACTTGCTGCTTGTACCCCAAGAGAAAAGGATTTTGTTTATGGAAACCTGGAGCCCATAGAGGTTCAAACTGTCCGGTCATTTAACGTTCCCACCAGCTACCGGGCAAAACGTAACCATCTGAGGGACCCCACACGTAAGGCCAAGAGCACCCACCAAAGTGTTGACACTGCAGATTTAGGCGTGTCAGTTGAAGATCTTCCCAAGACTGATGAGGTGAGCGCAACGTTGTTGTGTTCGCTGGAAAAGGAGCTGAAAGGACATCTGATCTCAGAGAGCGTGGGAACAGACGGCCTGTATGTAGATATAGGAACGCAGACGTACAACTTCGCCTCTGCTCCATTCAAGATCGATGCATCGCTTGCCGACGTCCTCGCAGACAAACCCAACGGTCTTCATGTACATATTCAAGCAGAATCTGTCACCAGAAGACATAATAAAACAAGTTCGGCGTTTAATTACATCTGTGGCCACTTCTTCCGCCGCGACGAATACCGCTCTCATTTTAGGAATGTGCACTCAGACATACAAGCCAGTCTGAATGGCTGGTTTGAACAACGGTGCCCTTTAGCTTACCTGGGCTGCACTTTTAGCCAGACGAGATTCCACCCCGCCGGCCACCGAGCCACGATCAAATACTGCCCAGATCTCAGCACCTTTGCCCTCCGACCAACGGTCTCTTCATCCCTCTTTGAAGGCGGGAAAACCTTCGGCCCTCAGCGAAATCGAGCACGTAATCTAGATCCCCTGAGCAGGCTGCCCTTTGAGATCCTTCAGCACATTGCTGGTTACCTTGACAGTTTTACATTATCCCAGCTAGCCCAGGTCTCCCGTCTGATGAGAGAAGTGTGTGCCACGCTGTTGCAGGAGAGAGGGATGGTCTCCCTCAAGTGGGAGAAAAAGACATATTCCCATGGGGGAACCTCCTGGAAATGTCGAAAGAAAGCAAGTATCCTTTTAGATTTTCCTGGTTTTTCTTGTTGTTGTTTTTTATATATTCTAGAAATGAATAGTTTTTGCTTGTGTTTGTTGGCTTGATTGTTTGAACCAGCTGCCAGAAACCTTTTAATTTCTGTTAACTGAATTGCTGAGAGCTCATGCATCGCTACTGAAACGGAGTCCTTTCTCTTCATCAGCAAATCAGCCAGGTTTGGGGGTTTACTTTCAAAATGTAATCTCTGTAATCTGTGATTACTTGCTCAAAACTGCAACTAGTCACACAATTACTGATCCCCGTTTTAATCAGTAATCTTAATCAGGAGTGTAATTTCTAATTAAACCAGCTCAGTAACAATCTGATTAATTTCACTGGCTTTTGGAAACAGACAAGTTAATCCATTTGGCACACTGCTGCTTGGAAAGTTGTTAATCATCAGAAATCATGATAAACCATTACTTCATGTTGTGCAAAATAATGCTGGTGTGAAGAGGCCAATAATGTAATAACTACTGATAATGTAATAAAACTAAATGTAATGAAGTCGATAATGTAATAAAAAGCCGATAATATATTAGAATCCTGAACTAGTAATCTAATAATGTATTGGCTTGTTAAGCATTTTTGGCTGAAAAATGTAATAACTTCAACCAATGATGTAATATCACTGAAATCTCTTCAAGTGTAATGTAAACAAGTTGTTATTTGTAAACAGTTGTGAGTGATTAGCATGGCAGTAATAGTCACCAGTCAGGCTCGGGACAGCTGAAGTCCACAGTGTCTCGGCTGAATTACATCACTGATTCTCTGTGAATCAGCAATGAAACTGACTTGTCATATGAGCCACTGCATGTTTATACTGAGTGATGGCTTACAATGTGAACTTAGGTGAACTTTAATTTATTATTCTGATGCACACTAAAAGAATAGATCCATCAACAGCCATGCAGCTGGGAATATAGACTTACATGTCAGATAAATATTTAATAAATGCTTCTGTACCTCTTGTTATGAACACACTTAAACTGAACCTCGTTATGACACTGTCTAGCTAGTAGCTGCCTATCTAGCTACAGTAGTAGACTGATCTAGCAAGATTGATAGTATTGGCTATTTTGTACAAATATTATACTGGTGTGATGTTGAAGAGACAATGTCTAATGTTTGTTTGCTTTCATTTTACTAAACAGCTGAGCTTACCTTTCAACTTGGTTCAAAAGAAGAGCAAAGCTAGCAGATAGAAAAGGAAATGGTCATGGAGGGTCAACAGATAGTGGAGCCCCCTGACAAAAGCCACCTAGTGGTCAGAGAAAAAACTACAACCACAAAATTGTTCTTGTACATGAAGAAAATAACACTAGTTTCCATGCAGTATGTTAACTGATAACAATATATCTTTATGGAAAAGCATGAAGTTTGAAATGTGTTTTAGAGTGGCAGAGTGAATTTCACGTTAGGTAATTGTTATCAAAGTGAAATACTTTAGTCCCAATGATTATTACTGGGAAGATTTCTCACAACTTTTTTCATACACATTTCACTTCGTGTGCTTTTGAAGAGATTTCAGACTGTTTTATTATTATTATTGGTTTAAGTTATTACATTATTCGGCCCACAAATTGTTTACAAGCCAATAATGTAATGACTGGCCAATCATGTAATAAGTTATTACAATATTGTCAAAAACTGTATTACAAGTTGAAGATTTTACGAGCTTTTTATTATATCATCGGCTTTATTGTGTTTAGTTTTATTACATTATCGATAGTTGTAATTCAGTTTTTTTCTTTGGTTCACTACAACTCCATCTCATCTAATCTATTATTTCCCATGATGCAGTCCAGCCAGAAGACAGTGAAAGCAAAGTTATCACCGGGCCAGACTGCCATATCAGATCCCCTTCGGTATCCGACTGCATTCTGGAAACTGTCACTGGAAAATTTCAGTCGTTCATACAGCGTGACAGCTGTTGCATTGTGAACAGCCTCCTCACTCTCAGCAGCCCTCTGTCACAATATTACAAACTGAATCACAGCCACACTGGCATCGACGGGTGTGTACCTACATATGCAGCCACTGTGGATTTCCTACGTTTTACTGCATCCTTATCCAAAAAAAACTGCTGCACCTTGGATCCATCCCCAGTAGGAACCGTTTGGAAAAAAACACATTTTTGCTGTCTTTTCTGACATTGGGTGTACAGGGAAAAGTAACTAGCCGGTTGAGAAGCACGAACATTTTATCTTGCAACACGCTGATTTTGTTCTACAGTATGACATTAAAAAAAAAACATCTCAGCTGCAGCACAGGATACAGGATAAATCTGTGTAAATGTATAAGGGGTGTGGGGGGCTTTTACAATGACTATCTCTGTACTGCACTGCATCATGGGACGGAGAGCATGCCGATGATATCAGTGATCTGGAATGCCACCAAGTCCTCGCTGCCAGTAAACATGGGCACACAACAACAAGCCAGATATGTGATCAGTCACAGAAACACAGCATGTTGATAACACTGTGTGTGACAGCTGGGCACCTGTTCCCCAGCGAAAGGTATAATTTGTGTAATTTTTTAATGGGTGGATGAAAACAATAACGTCACGCACTGCTATGCGGTAAATCTAAAGCTATGTCGTGATCTAGATTCCAGGAGTATTACAAATGATTGTGCAGCTACAGTATATATAGATGCCGTGCCATGACAGCAGCCTCCTACACCCTACTTCAACCCCGTTCTCTGTGTTTTGCAGGTATGGGAGTTCAGCTGTCTGTTTTCCACTGTGGACAGATGGAGCTTCAGCAACACCCCCTCCATGTCAGAGCACCTGAAAGCCTGCTCCTTCTACCAGAGGGAGGAGCGCAGCGAGCCGGTGGCTTTAGCCTGCTTGGGAGAGGTCACACAGACGCGTGGAAAAGTGAAGCACAAAAGATAATACCCATGGTCCCACAGCTCAGTGGGCAGACCGCAACTCTAGAACAAGATGTAACGTGTGTGTGTGTGTGTGTACCTGTAGGACTGTGAAGTGGATAAAGCCTCCACATAATGGTGTTTTATTATAAAGCTGCTGTACGGGAACAGAAAGGAAGGCTGGCTGACACGTAATAATGGCTTTAATATGTGTGAAGAATTCACTTTGGCATGAACTGCAATTTCTGAGGTCTTTCATATTGTATTTGATTTGATTTTCTCAGCCTCTTCAACCTGTAATGTCACTTGAGAACAAATTGTATTTGGTATCATTTTATTTCAATAGTTCAGTGTTGACTGGGGACTAGTTGACTAGTGTTGACTCTCAACGCCTCCTACTTTACCCTGCATGGTTTAGCCTGATTGCATGATTACTATCAGGTGTTGCTGGTCTATATAGCTTACCAGGACTTGGTTGCTTTTACTCTTGATCTAGAAGAAGGTCACAAGGTTGAAACATTATCAATTAAAGAATATTTTCTATGGAGCTGGAGTGTGGGACGCTTTTTCTTCTGTTTTCTCCTGTTTACCACCAGTGATCAGCACCTCTCTACAAAAAGATTTTTTGGTGTTACCTCTCTACTATAGACTCTCAACGATGTATCAGTACATAATCAACAGTGCATCAGCTGACTGTAAACAGCTGCTCAAATTACTATCAATAGACTGTTGGGAGACTGTCAACAGCTACAACCTAGGTTAGTTTAGTTTAGTCACATAAACACTTGATTAAAGTTACAGTTAAGGTTAGGGCTAGTTTAACTTTAGGAACATAAAATAATTTGGCAAAGTTTAGGGTTAAGGATTAGTTTAGTCTGGGTTAGTAAAGGACAGTAAGGCAATTAACTTGTGAAACACTTTCATATGTAGGAGTGGTTGTTTGAATGCATGTTACCTGTCTGCTGAGAATCTTGACAGTCAACTGCCATATTGTAGAGTCAACAGTGGACTATCAAAATAAATTGTTACCTTCTTTTTTAATATTAATCTCAAAGCATTTTGCAAAATGCTTCAGGATGATTATTAAAATATTTCCCTCTGGGATAAATTAAGCACCTATCGATCTATTTGTGGATTTATAAAGCGTGTTATGAGATAAGATAAAGTTAATGAAACTTTAATGATCCCTTTGGGCAAATCAGATATTTACAAATAAATTGATTGCTATGGTGTTTGAGGAAAAAATGGTCATCACAATTTCTAATATCAACTCATTTGTCTTTGTTTAGCATATCACAAGCATAATTATGTTGTTTTTTTTCTTTTTCTGTCTTATGATTAGATGTTTTGGTGAAAAAGGTATGACTGGAGTAAGACTACTAGAAATGCTGCTGATGGTGACTGTTTCTCCTTTTCAAAATATCAATACTGACATCTACTGGAGAAAAAGTGCCTGAACTCTTGGGAATGTTGACCATTACATCACACACAGGAAATAAAACTGGTACTTGAATGTTAAACATGATATTGTATTCTAAATAGATCACATTAGATAACTTACATGCTCTATGATGGGAATACACAAATCTATGTTTCTAATTTAGACATGCTGCAGTCTGTTAAGGAAAATGAGAGCTCTATTCTCTGTGTGTTACAGCCATCATACAACCTGTGTTCAACCTTATTAATTTTACACATACTGCAGCACACAATCACTGGAACAAAAATAACAGAAAAAAACTCTCTTTTATTGATCACAAACTTTATTAATCTAGTTCATAGAAAATGTGTGCAAGTGTGCAGTTTTGTCTCCTCAGATTGTCTCGCTATTGCATCTCAGGCACTTCAGGATTGCGTAGTTTGTTGATCACCTCTGACAGCATTCGGTTGCACAGCGCGCCGTACGGATTGAGCACCACCGCCTGCTGTCGAGCAAATTCACTACCGAGTGCAGCTGCCTTCGCAAAATCTGCTCTGGCTTCATCCTCCTGGCACGCTAACCGGAGTAAAAGGCCCCTCTGCACCAGCGCCTGGCAGGCGGTTCGCCCGGTGTCACCACTCAGAGAGACGGCCCGCTCCAGGTCCTGTAGCGCACCTGCGGGGGAGAAGGGCACCGTGAGGCTCACACATGGCTGGAAAACTGATTTTCAAAGTGCAACCTCTTACAGATTACTGAGTCTGTGCTTAAAACTGAGCTCAGTAACTAGTCTACTTTGCCAAACTTCATAGAATATGCAGTTAAAGGAACAATGACCCCAATTTACAGACTGTAATTTAAACAGTCTCATAACCATCCACAACCTGAATCTATCATTATCTCAAAATATCTATCAGGTCACAATCGAGCGTGCTTGATTAATTCAACAAGTGCAGCAATCACAAAAGTATCTCTTATCTGAATACTGTACTAAGTAATAAACCATGACATCTTCATATGAATACACTTCAATTTTACTGCTCTCTCGTGCTGATTGATATAATACAGTAGTAATTCAAACTATATGCAGTACATTTTACATTTGCAACATTGTCAGGTAGGTCTTTCCCTGGAAAAACCCTCTGGCGCACAGGAAGTGATGCATTTTATGTTATCAAAAACAACAATAGCAGTTTGTTTGGAATAAATAGAGGAAACTTCATCAACAGAAACCCTAAGGAAAAAGTACTGCTTTGATTGACAGGTGATCTCTGGTATGTGCAGTGCAGAAACACCACAGCAATGTGCGCTTAGCACCAAAGATGTCGCCAAAATCAAAGAAATAAGAAGCTGTAACTGATTACAGTAACCGTTTTTGAAATCAGAGTATTGTAATTCATGTATACACACTGTACAAAATATTAGCGACACTTACTGTTTTCATTAAGTACACTGACAAAGTGAATCCAGGTAAAAGCCGTTATTATCCCTTATTTATTTCCCTTATTAAATGTACACAAATCACAAAGGAAGAGATTCAGATAAAGAGAAGCAGACGGGTTAGAGAAGGTTTTTTAAAGCTTTGAGACGATGTGTATTGTGCAAAAGGGGCTGCAACAAAACATCAGGAAGATGTCCCTAATGTTTCGTACATTCAATCCACAACTCCCCAACCCATGTAACAGACAGGTGGAAGAACCAAAAGCAAGGCTAACCCAGCGCCAGAAGTAAACACATCACACATAACACTCTTGACAAACTGCATCAGGTAGACAAAGCTCTGATGCGCCGCGCTGTGCCGGCCTCAGACATCACAGACTGATATGACGGCACACTGCAGGGTCTATGGATAGCGATCATTGTTGGAGACCTTGTTAGACACGATAGCGAGTGCAAAGTGAGGGTTATTATGGAATGTGTGGCATGTACCTGCTGTGTTCCCTTGGAGGCGTAGGGCCTGTGCCCGGTTGTTATAGGCTGAGGCTCGCTGAGGCAGAATCTGGATTGCCTGGCTGAACTGTTGAAGTGCAGTTTGCAAATCCCCAGCCTCTGCCGCTGAGACACCCTGCATCTCCAACTCTTTCACTTGCTTCAGCAACTCTGTGTCAAAGCCACTGTCTGGCAGGGGGAGATAAACAGGTTGAAAAAGCACTCAAACTCAATTGACAGGTACCGTGGCAAGGAAAACACAGAAATGTCACCCAGAACTCAACTTGGATTAAAATGTCATGTTTTTTTCTAGACCAGGGATGGAATGCGTTCAAATAAATTCAATATGCTATGAAATGATAAACTTAAAAGCTCTGACATGATATGCAGAGGCACATCAAGTCAGAAGCTCACGCTCACCATCATCAGTTAATTCCTCCTCTTGGTTCAGGCCAGGGACGTCTCCAAACGGGCTGGTGGGGTTGAATATAGCCTGGAGTACGGCTCTGTCATGTGCCGAGGCCATCGCACTGATGTCTGTGAAGGAAACCAACAAAGAAGGCATAAAACGAAAAATGGTGACACCTAAGTTATAGCCGGGTGGAGAATTCTTCCCCCCTCTATTTCTTCTACCATTTTTTTTTTTTTTTTTTTTTTTTTTACAGCCAATCAGAGTAGGGGGTGGAAGCAGGAGTGGACTTTGAGATTTCTCTGAGCCCTGAGCACATCTGTATTTGGTTAACTCAAAAATGCAGACCAGGGAGGCTGGGGATCTGCTGCTGTAATCGCACAAAGAGAGAGAGAGAGAGAGAGAGAGAGAGAGAGAGAGAGAGAGAGAGAGAGAGAGAGAGAGAGAGAGAGAGAGAGAGAGAGAGAGAGAGAGAGAGAGAGAGAGAGAAATTATTTTCAGAGAGATATTTGATCAGATCATTTCTGCCCGATGCAAATTGCTGAATATGACAAATTAGTGGGTCATATATAGTTTATGTTAATCTCCCTTGCCCTGCAGGAGAAAAAATCTACCCAACATCTGCATTTTAAGCAGGATTTCATCTCTGTATTTCCATATTTTCATAGTCACACTTGTTCAGTCAATTTTTGCAATTCGAGGTGCGTTACACCTCAATATAGTGTATCGCTTTGGTGTAGTTTACACAGTTGGCTTAAGTATTTCACGTCTCTAAATAACAGTTGTGTCATTTGGTATGAAATCAGGCGTGTTATTTAGGAACAAATTATGAATTGTAGTGACAACCTGACAAAAGGTGTTTTGGGAAGGCTGGCAGAAGGGAATGAAATAAAGACATTCTGGAAAAAATGATAGAAAAACCAATTGACTGGGAAAAACATCATAGATCCAGGAAAAAGTCACAACATAATGAAACAGCAGATAGGGAGGGTTACAGTGGCAAAATGAAGAGCATCAGTGCAGAACAGACTCGGGCATGAGGCAATATTTAATAATAGTAATAGGTTCAAGAAAGAAGTGCAGGTGCATTTAACATTAGGCAGATAACAGTGGGCGAACAACAGATATCACTGCAAGGACAAACAGATAGCAGCCATATAGTGAGGGATACAAGCGCAGGTGAGACTGATCAAAACACGAAGATAGAACATGGAGACAGTGGGTTGTCAGAGTTGTCATTCGGTTAGAAAGTAACTGCAAGTATCTCAAGGAAAATGTGTGTAAGTGAGTCATGGAGATAAAAATGGTTCCGGCTCAAAGCCTTTTTCGGCTCATTCCAGTTGCTGGCAGCAGCGATCTGGAACAAGGCAGCGCTCATGGAGGTGTGGGCTTTAGGGACTTTTAAAAGGATGAGGCAGATCTGGTGCTGAAGGTAGTAGTGGAAGCTCAAAGTTTGTCAAGTACCGGGGAGACCAGGGTTTGGGGTTTTTCATTAGTTTGTACTTTTGTTATAGTTTTCAATTTTTATTTTAATTTCAGCTTAGTTTTAGTTAGTTTTCAGTGTGTCCTTTTTCATTTTTATTTTTTTTTTTTGCAAATGTATAGTTTAAGTTTAGTTTTTATTTAGTTCCAGTTCTTGTTTTAGCACTTTTGGTATTTTTTTAAAGGTACAAGTTCAGAACAGGTATTTTGTATGTTTGCAACGGGTATTATGTAATCTATCTATTTATATAAATGATTTTTTTAATTTTATGTATGTACATTTTTCAATACATCTTCAAATCATTTCAATTTGGGACAACTCTCTGCCCAATTTTTTTTCATTTTTTTTTTCTCACAAAGTCAGATTTTTATTTTAATTTGCTTATACCATAACTTTTTAACACCTAGTTTTCGCCTTTAGTTTTAGTTTATGATAATAACCTTAGGGGAGTCAGGCCAAGATGGAATTAAATTAACATAAACGTAAATAAGTAGATTAATTGATTGATTACATTAAATTGATTGATTGATTGATTATATTAAATAAGTAGATTTGATGTCACATGTAGGTACATAATGATGGCTTATTTACAGAGGGTATGTCTTGTATGGAGTAGCAGTGGACTAGTGGTGGCAAACCCAGCGGCGGTGGTACATTATATCTTGTCAATTGAAGAGCCCCCTCACCTACTTACCTGCGAATCATGTCACTATTATCAAGCATGGAGAGGATGGTCATCTAGATTGGGGGGAGTTTGTCTGATTGGGTCAAAGATGAGAGCTTCTGATATGGAAAGACAAGCTGCACGTTTGGCTCTAGCTTAGAAATGTGATTGATTGAAGGGAGGGTTGAACCACAAACCTCCTTCGGTGTTGAGAAGACTGTATTGTGTTCCATTTGAAAAAACACATTGCATTTAGAAAATAATGCTGCTAGGAACCTGGAAATATGTGTTATTTAACTAACAAAGCCTAAATGGAGTCAAATCTCTCTGTGGTGGAAGGACTACACCAACTTTTTGGGAGTTTGGCTCATTGGTCACTTTACCCAATATGGCACCAAAATCTTCTCTGTGAGTCTGGTAGATAGCTGTATCCAGTGCACATGCTAACACTTTAGCATATGGTATGTTAAGTAATCGTGGGCAACTAGCATTATCCTAAAAGTGATAAAATGAGAAACTGTAGCGGCTTTAAAGCTGGATGGTTAGTACATGCATCTAAACTTGACAGGCTTGTTTGGGGGATTGATAAAATAGACAAAATTTGACAAAAAAGAATGCACTCTGGAACAGAGACTGGAGACACAGAGATGATTTTGTTGACAATCTGTCCATCAGATATTAGGTAGGTGACCAATGGACCAAACTCCAAGTTGGTGTAGTCCTTTCACGTTTGTCCAATTCATGGTTGTGCTTTTGAAATGGTTTGATTGGAATTGGACTAGATTGGTTTGTCACCTAGACTGGCTTCAAGGTGGGAGAAATGTTCCTCACAAGAAGAGGCTATAGTCCTTGCTAGCATGAATGACACCCACAACACTGGTGCCAGGACCTGGATCACATGTTGAGCCAAGGTCTTCAGCTGGGGTCATTGCTGTGGCGTTTAATGAGTTTATGCAAGGGACTGTAAGAAAGCAGAACAAGTTTATCGCTTTGGAAGAATTACTTGTCTCATCCAATTCCAGAGCGTTCTTTGAAATGGTTTGTTGTGCAGCGTGTTCAGGATTTGTGAGTTTGAGACTAGAGAGAATCATTCTGCAAGGACGCTATACCCCTAATGACACCTGCTTGACTAATGCTGTAAGTTTTAAGTATTTAATTTAAATGTCTACTTCTGCAATTCTGCAAATTATGTATTCTGTAGCCATTCCCAGACTTAATTTAGCTGTAAGAAGAAAATCTGATCTGGACAAATTACTGCAAGGTTTTAAAAAGGCAATTAAAAACCTTAGACAGAATGGTTATTTGCTTGGATGATAAAAATCCAAGAGGATTAAAATAGAGCTTCATGATTGCCGGGTGGGGAGAAGTTTTCTTTTCTACCACTTGAGAGAGCTCTCGCCACTTTCATTTCTGCCAACGCTCCTCTTCCCCATTCACCATGTCAGCACAGACAGCTTGATCCTGCAGGACTCCCATTTTCCACAGGGTAATAAGAGTTAAAGAGTGAGGGCTAGGCTATCATGTTCACGGTCACTCGGTAAGCAGCAGATTTTCTGCAGAAGCACAGTGTGTCCCCCATGGCCTCCCCTATAGTGCAAAAGTGGAGAAGCAATTGTGTGAGGATTATCAGTCTCCCATTACTGCAAATGTCACTGCATCAGCACCACTCAACCTGATTATGTCAATAGGGAAAAACACATTGGCAGTGTTCACAGACTCCAAAACCAAGAGCTGAATGGACGGAGTTGCTTCTGCTGTAAGCCAAGAGGGAAATTAAGAGATAATCAAGAATGGTTGACCTCAGTGTTAGTAGTGCTGTAAAACTTAATACCAACACATACCAATGAAGACATTCCTTTGTATTTCCTTTAAACGATGCACACTGGGACCCCAGATAGATAAAATCTGACTGCAACAGCAGAGTATAAATAATGGAACAGCATTTACTGAACTGCTAATAGTGAATGAGACAACATAATTACTCATTAGCTGTTTTGGAGACAGAAATCCTTTGGACATTTCTTAAAGGGCTAATATAAAATCCCCCAATGGATCTTTGTTTTTTAAGTAAAGCCAAGTACAAAACACACCAGAGAGAATTTCTTGGTTGGTTCATCGTTTTTCTCTTTTTTATGAATCCCTAACAAAAGCAAGTTCAAAAACAGGGACGAATATCCCTACTGTACAAATGAGCAATAGTACAGTAATATAAAAATAAAAAATAACATCAGATAAAATAACGGCTACTGTAGTACTGTATATTTTCCTTTTCTTTTACTCTTTTCCCAGCTACAGTGTTGCTTCATAACATCTGGTGAAGAAAGGGACTCGGATATCATAATAACCCTGAGAGGCTTTAGCTTTGCTTCGCTACTGTCTGTGAATCTGACATCAAAGCTTGGGCTCCTAATCCCTCTGCCCTGTGGAGGTAAACAGGGGCGCGTGTGTCGATACCTGGCCCGTTGCGATGACGAGGGACTATCGCGTGCTGTGCGGGGGCACTCTGAGCTGGATTAGAACAAAGTAATCCGCTCTGTGGAGAGACAGGGAATAACAGCAGAGGTGCTAGAGGTTAAGCAAATAAACAATGTGTTCCTTTTATGGGAAATCTTTGGCAACACCCTCCTCGCTATACATGTGCTACTTCCAATCTCTCTCACAGTAGCTGCTCGCATACAGATACACAAACACGCAAATTGGAGTTTTAGTCAAACAAACATTTCACACAGGCAGAGCTGCTCTGGAGGTAGAAATATTCTCATTGGTTGAATTAAACCTTAGTGGGCGGAGCCAAAGAACCACAGTTTTTCTGGCTAAGGGTTAGGGTTTGGTAACTTTTCTAGTGTGTTAGCATCCCAGTTAGACTGAAGCCCAGTGAAAAAGGCAAGAAGAAAGAGAGATAGGAGCTAATAGCCTACTATAAAGTCGAGCACTCTTGGTACTAACTGAAAAATTGCAATTTAGCCATACTAAGTTATCTATGTTAGCTAGTTAGCCTAGCTGGCCTTCCAAGTTCAAACTAGCCATACAAGCCCATACTAATCTATAAACTAGCTAGCTAGCCTGCAGACCTTTCAAGTTCAAACTAGCAATACTAGTCTAGGCTTGTATTGCTAGTTTGAACTTGAAAGAAGGTTAGCAGGCTAGCTAACTAGCTTGATCATGAATTCCATGGTCATGAACGAATGAAAAAAAGTCATTGGTATTTAAAAATATTTTTTATCTCTGTTTTGACCACAGTTTTTTTTGCCAGTAGCTAAAAAATGTGGTTTATTGAGGTTGAACACAACCAATACGATTTCTGCCTCCAGAGCAGCTCTGCCTCTGAAGTGTTTGTATAACTAAAACTCCAATTTGCTAAATATACAGTATGTGCACACACTCACACGGTCACTCACTCACTCACTCACTCACTCACTCACTCACACAAACAACTTTTCCAACCAACCATGATTAAAACCATGATTGCATCAACCAAGGCACTGAGGAGAAACAAAACAGACCGAATAGCAATTTTAGGATTTGGGATATCTGGACAGGTAACTGTAATGTTTTCCTAAAGTAATGTGGTGGAGCGTAGCCGGAACTGTCATAATGAACCATGGATGATTTATGGTTTACTTGGGCAAAAACAGAGAAATTTAAGTGGAGCTGGCTGCTTTGTTGGAACTGTTGTGCCACCGGAGTCCCCGGCTGATAGAGAACACAACGCCGAAACTTCAGAACAAGACTAAAACTGGCGAGGCAAACCACTTTATAGATTTCCCCAGGCTAATGTACACTTGGGGCCTTTTGTGTTTTAGGGGTGCTGAATGAAATGTGATTTTGGGGTGGAGTGGGAGGGGCAGGAGGGGCAATCATACTTTAATAAGCTAGTGTTAATTATCAATAACTTTAGAAAAAAGTAGCATGTAGCAAGTATTTAGAATGCTTGAATTTTGCATGGCTGATTATAACACCAAAAACTTTCAGATGTCAGAGAGGCAACATTCAACTTCTGTTCCAGGCAAATCAGACAAAACTTTTTCAAAATTGTTTGTTGTCAAATAACCTGGCATGTCTGATTCATAGAGACACTTTGTGAGGTGACCATGTATCCGCTTGTTGCTAACATTATTGTCCACGATTCTACAGTTGGGGATATTTTTTGATTATTTCCCTTTCAGTTGCATAATGCTGTAGTCTGCATGCATTATAACATCTAGTGCTGCACACAAAGGGACGGCACTGCTGAGTAGTGAGGCACAACAACATTCAGATCCATGCCTTGATTCAAACTGATACTGATCTTTTTTGATGATGCAAATGTATCCTTCAATCCTCTGAACATAAAGAACAGATACAAGCTAAAAGCTGTGTGACTGAGGTTATGTCTAGAATACTCAAGTATTCTCCAAACCCACTTCATAGTTATAGAATTTGTGATTCGGACAAAGACATTTTCATCTATATCAGAAACAATAAACACCATAGAGGTTATCACTGAGTCTGATCCCATCAAAACGGATAATATCAAATCCGTTGTGAAATGACGCCTTCTACTTTCAGACTACTGTTTGGTAGATAACAATAGACCTTACCCTCTTCAGCAGGATGGAATGCACATTCTGTGATGTGATATGGTGTTTTATGTACTGCTGTCCTATCAGTGCACAAATAAATGTCTGTACAACAATTTGCTTTGTTATCTCATTGTCATTGTCCATGTTATTGTCCATTTTATTGTTTTTAGAGATTTTCCTTGTCTTCACTGACAGTCTGAGGTTGATGGTGCCGGTTAAGCAAGACTAGACCAGGGAGGGTAGGTAGGCTTGTTATGTCTTCCAACATGCTACCTTTTCCCTTGTGCTTTGTTTTGTTTCCTTTGGTTTTATTTTGTTGTACACTGCATTGCATCATGTTGTTCTGTGATTGATTGTTGATTAGTTAGATCTAGGTTGTCCTTTGAGACATGCTTTTGTGATGAAGGGCTTTATACAGTAAATAAACCTGACTTGACTTGACAATGCATGTACGCTGCTGTCTTTCATTTTCTCACAATATTGAAAAAAACGGAAGGAGACGACTAAAAAAAAAACTAAAACTCAAAATCCATCCATCTGGGCCAACAATATGCCACTGTTTGTTCCCAAAGAGGCTTCCCCTGCTCAGATCAATGAATGAGACAATACCCAGAGTGCTTGGCTTTAGCTTCTTTTGAGCAGCACAAAGGAGAGCGGTAAGCTGGCTAGCAGCACTTTCTTTGGCAACGCCTATCCTCTAAAACTTGTTAACACCGATCCCAGATGGTACACCTGCATGTGCGACCTGCAGGGGCTGCTTATCGTCGCAGATACTGAGGCACTGTAGGGCAGATTGTCTCAAAGAGGAGTGGCATTACCATTTGCCCATTCAAAAAAAATAAAAAATAAAATAGAGATTGCAATATGAGCCTTATAATGTGAACAGCTAACAATGCACACATTCGCTTCTAACCTGTAAATTTGCCAACAAAGATGCTTTATCTTTATTAATCTGTTGTACTAAATTTGTTTTTGTTGTAAATTACTTGTATTATCTTCATTACTGCGTTTTATTCTTATCTACTTTACTGTATATCCTCCTCTCCTCCAGTTTCCCAGTGCAGATCATTAAAGTCTCCTTTAAGTATCATGATTATGATTATTATGATTATTATCATCGTTGTTGTTGTTGTTGTTGTATTGTTTGTTGTTAGTGTTGACAGCGTTGTTGATGGTTTTCCCGATGTTATTGTTGTGGATATGGTTGCTGTTGTTCCAACATTTCCAACAGTACCAGAACATCAGTAAATAAAAGCACAAGCAGCATCCTATCTATAGGCTCAGTGAAAATGTTCCTTTTATCTCTGATTTCCCCTATATGAGTGTGTCATAGATCTGGGCTCATCCTTTTTCCCACCGGGTTGACAGCAGAAACACACACACATACCGACACACACACACACACACTTTCTAAAACAGACGTCACACAGCTATTCGATCGATGTTATTCCTCAGATCATCTGATCGTTCTGTCTGGATTTATGAGCATGAGACTCTCCCACAGCGCGCCATAAGAGACATGGGACTAATATAGGATGTAATTCTGAAGCAAAACATCAAAACGCCCCTTTGACAATGAAGGACCGGCTGACTTTTAGGACAGTATTCAAGGTAACTTTGGGAGACACAGTGGCTTTGTCTGGTGTATAGCTGAAGGCACACTGAAATAAACAGCGTCGGTGTCAGTCAGCGTGTTGAAGCACAATTAAATATTCTGTCAGTTCACAAATTCTGGCTCGATTTCAACGTCAGTATAGCGAAGCTCACAGTTGGGTTTCTCACACCTGACAGATCAGCATCAGATTATTTTCCGACTGCTCATAATCTGACGAATAATCCAATAAATAATCAAATACAAAATAATCAGACAAATAACCGTTTACAAAGTATTACATCATACCTGCATCAGCAGAGGAGGAGAAGCAATATAAAATGCTGGCCCACTTGCATTCATCCCTGGAAAGCACGCATCCACCTACCAGCATATTTCTCATGCATTTTTTAGAGTCAACTGTTCTCATGCCAGGATGCACTTGAGAGGGCCTATCTGGTCTTTGTGAGAAGCTATCTGCATGTCTTTAAAGTCTTATATTAGAAAGTTAAATGAGCACATGAATATCCCCAGAGATCGTTTACCTGCATTGGATAGAAAATAAGATTTTTATGGTGGAGCAGACATTACAATGCAGCCGCAAAGTAGAATGGATAGCCCTGGTCCAAAGCTTATTTAACACTTGATGTCATGCGGCTACATCATTTGTGCAGGCGGGATAACTCATTTGGAAAATGAAAAGTCCCTTGGAGTGATGTGTGAGATCTAATCGGCCGCAATATTGTATGGTTTGTAGATTACCCCTTGTCAGCCAGTTCACCGGGTGCAAAAGCGGCTGGTTAATGTGTCAGGCTGGATTGTTTGAAGGACGAGGCATAGCAGTGTAAGAGGCTGAAATTTGTTTTTCATAAAGAACCATCTCATTACAAAGAGATATTGTTCACTTTTCATCTTATCTACGGCACTGTCAAAACGGCTTTGGCAAATGCAAAATATAAGAAAGAGAAGCAACAAAGAAAACAGAAGATTCTCTTTGCTGCACACCACCCAGCACACCCGTTACCCAACTAGCATGTTTGTTGATGTAGTTTTGCATATTGACCAAAGGATGGAGCCCAAAGACAGAGCTTTCTTGTTCTGCAGGTCGATTCAAGGGATTCTCGCTCAGTGAGGTTCATGCATGAGCACTAAATAAAACATGATACTTCTCACATGCCCTTAGCTATAGCACATCAAGACTTAATTTCACCGCTGTCTGCTGCATCTGATTTTTTTCTTTTTTTTTCTTTTAGCATTGAACTACATGAAGGGCTTATCACTTAGAGCAAGGTCTTATTTTGTGTGTATGTTGTTATTTTGTGAGAACTCCAAGGCAGTTTCCATTAATATAGGTCAACAAGGTATTAATAGAAACAACATGGAAAAACATCTATGGTGAATTTACTGGCCTCTTTCTTTGGTGACTCATCACATTTATATCTTTAGGCGCCACTGTTTTCATCCGGCTCGGGTCTTTCTGGAGCTGTCCGCCCCCTCCCTGCTCCCATGTAAATACAGTTGTTTGTTATGAGCTGTAGTCCCAGCTAAAGGTTGGAGGCAGTGACCTCAGTCCAGCTCTAATTAATCAACAGAGCAGTGCAACGTCCCACACCATTAACCTTACAGGAGTGAGAGGTTCATAAATGGCACAGGCTGGACCTGCATGGGAGAGGGAGCCCCAGGTTTCACACAATCACTCTTTGCTGGTGGTTTCTACTTAACGGTAAAATCAGCACCTACCTATCCATGTTACTCCAGAGAGTCATCTTCTCATCAGTAATGTATCCTGTTCTCAGCAAGTCAATTGCCTTGTGTTTTTTTTTCACCTTTTATTACCCAGGGAGCTTTGGCTGAGTTTGCATGCTCTTTTGTCAGCAAAGCCCTGCTTCAGTCTCATGCAACTGCACATATTCAAACCTGGGAGCCGCCCAGCACAACCTTAATCTGGGCGATATATCGCATAATATCGATATTGTGATATGAGACTAGATATTGTCTGTGATTTTTGTTGTCGCAATATTGTGAAATAAATGTTACTTCTTCCTGGTCTTAATGCTGTGATACAATTTTCTGTTCTGGCTGAGTAAAATGAACAATGATTCCCTTTACCTGCTCATCATATTACTTATTACTGATTACACACTACTGATTACTAATGATCATGACTAATTTTCAGAATTTTCTTGTGAGTAAATATCTTATGAAAGCACGCATACTCATCCCCAAAATATTGTCACATTATCGAGGTATTTGGTCTAAAATATCATGATATTTGATTTTGTCAGCATCTCCCAGTCGGCCAATGAGCAGCTCCACTGCAGCGGTGGGAGGTTAAATGCAGCTGGACAGAAGGAGAAGCCATTTCTCATTCACTTTCCCAGCTGGTCCAGAATTCAAACCTAAGTCCATTTCTCAAAGGTCTGAGAATCGGCAGGAAAAAATAACCATCTGTTTCACAATCGTCTTCTGTTCTGTAAATGGGAATAGGGAGAAGGTGAAAACACAGAGCACAGAAAGGTATACTGTCAGGTACAAAACTGATCTGAAAATCAGTGAAGCACCGAATTGTGCTCTACTTCACTTCTCCGTAATGGGAAAACTGAGTTTGCGGTCTCTGGCAATGTATGCTTATCTGTAGGAGCTTAGTCACTGCTGATTTGAATTTGCTTCATCTATATGGAAACAATGTTCCTGTATCAAGCAATCATAGTGTGCAGATCAAGGTTTGAACAAGGTGAGATGTTATGAAAACAGATGGTTGTCTCTGCTGCAGATTTTCACAGCTTTAGAATGATTTTGACTACAAGCAATGAAATGTACGAAGGTTAAGGATATTTTTAATTTGAAGTGGATTATTTTTCTTCACAAATTACTTACTACTTATTAGTGAAAGTCAGTGCTATTGCAACAGATCTGATTCAAACCCAGTTTCCAATGCTGAAAAAACACATCATCCATCATCTACCAGTCAGAGCCTTTGCTGGTTGAAGGAGATATTTATATTTTTGTACTTTTTATATTTACACATGTTCACATGGCTTCGGGCAGTACAACACACACTCATACACACACACACACACACATACTCACATACTCACACACTCTTTGACCCGATGCAATTGAAACAAGTTGGAGGTTGTAGGAAAACAAATGTCTACCAGTCAGCCAAGGAGGAGCTCCTTCCTCATCACTTGTCGCAGCATGTTGGCGACATCGATGGTGAGATGAGATAATCACTGCTGGTTTCCTGCTCTGCTGAGTGGCAGGTTTCATCTGCAGGGGACGTCACCTAATGTGACAGGAGGTGACACCCTGGAACTAATTTATTCTGCTCTTAAGGGAAATTCCATTTCTTGTCTGTCTGTTGCACACACAATAACACACATCACGTAGTTAGCAAATTATGGAGACGTCTCTGGGCTGACCAACGTGAAAAATGAAGTGCTGGCTCCGTACGTATTAAATCTGCCTCGACGGCCTAGCAATTATTTCATTGTAACGAAAATCTAAAAGTGATACTTCTAACAAAGTACGGTAGTCAGCAGTAAGCTCATTCTCTCAGCGTCTGGAAGCAGGGGCTGATGGCAAAACAGGTAAGCACGTGCATAAATGGATGTCACTTTAATAAATGTATCAGACTATGAAATCAATTATAATTGATCCTCCATTTATGAAACCTGGCAGGAACATTTATTAAGCCTCTGAGGGTTTGGGGTTTGATTAAATGGGCTGAGTGGCTGGGGTCTGCTCGTTCTCATGTCAAAACAACACTTAGTTTGGTAAAGTCCTTTAATAGTGTGTCAGGTAACATTTATTTTCCAGTTCTGTCTTGTCAGTCTGTCGTCAGGTGTTGCCTCTGTGCAGGGGGGGAAGCAGCGTTGGCATTCTTCACACTAAACACAGTTTGAAGTGTGATCCGTCAGTGTTAAAAACATTGCTTCAGCTAATCATGAGAAGAAGAAAAAAAAAGACATGAGAATTAATTGCTTAGTAAGTAAACTATGTCACATACACAGCCACACAAAAACGTAAACATGCGCACACAGAAATAAATGGAACCTTTGTTCCTACAACACAGCCCGAAGCTATTTTTTGTCACTACTTGTGTGTTTTTGCAGCTATTCTACTGTGGCTTGTTGTTTCTGCCACATCGGTGGCATTTTGGGTCTGTGAGGCAACAGCCTGTAGTCAGCTCAGCCAATCACATGTAACGCATGTGAAGCCAAGACGGCGGCGTATATAGCAGCCAGTCATGGGCTAGTACTTCGATTTTGAACCATTATTTATTTGAGACAATAAAATGTGAAAACCCCAAATTAGTTCAATTGGTGCAGCCGAGATGATAATCAATTAATGTGAGTTTATATTTCATTCGATTTGCATTAGTGTGTGTTGGGTCCAGACACCCACAGCAACATTCCCCCGCTCTGTCAAGGCTTGACTGCAAAGGCATGCATCTTCCTGGCTCACACACACACACACACACACACACACACTCCCTCACTCACTCACGCACACACACAGACACATCTACAATTCAATTTTGGTAATCAGATTTATTTTCACCATGGACAATGTTGTTTCCACTATAAGCCAATGTCGGAACCTTTCATCAGCATATTGACATGATAGCAAGTCGGATGTCTAATTTACATTTGGCCACATGCCAGTGAGCTAATTAAAGATTTAAATCCGTTTGGATGGTGAACACAAATCAATAGTTCTCCTCTTTAGACACTTTAGTGGAGTCATCAGTTGGAAAAGGCAAAACGTAGCTTTAGGAACCCGGTGAAGCCTTCCTTAGGTTTGCATATTCCCTAACCTTTTTCCCAATGAGTTCCCCCCATGATACATACATCCCGCATGACGCAAGAGAATGGAAATGATGAGAGCGGTAATTTACTTTCACACTCTTTCACTTTTATAGTCGGCGAATGTGCCGTAATTACAAAATCTCTGAAATTATGGCATCACTGACTGTAATATGAAGAAAGCTGAAGCCAAAAGTGTCTCACAAATTAAAGTAATGACTGTCGGTGGAATGGAAGCGCTCATTCATTCATTCATTCATTCATTCATTCATTCATCCATCCATTCATTCATCCATCCATCCATTCATTCATTCATTCATTCATTCATTCAATCATTCAGTAATTCATCATTTATTCCAAGTCTTTCTATTCTAATTCCTGTTAAATTCTGCAATACCTTTTGATTTTGATTTCTAGTAAAATTGATATGGATCAGGTTGGCAAATACAGTATATTTTAGCACAAAATGAAAGATTTTCACCAGATGACTATAAAATTTGAAGGTTACAGCTTCACTCGCAGGATTTTGTGTGTCATAAATCTGTTGCTCATGAAACATTCAGGTGTCAAATGCACTGATCAGACCTCTGACAGTTTCTTTTCTACAATATGTACCGTAATTAGGATTAAATAATGAACGACTGTTGGGAAATTTTCCAATTATTGTTAGGGCAGCGGGTTAGTCAGTGTGCGCTAGTGTGTGATATTTAAAAGGGTAACAATCATCCACATGACTGTACCCTACTGTAAATCTGCTAATCTTTGTTTCCTCGTTGTTTCATTTCGTGTCCAGGAGTGTCCAGCAGTTAGTGTTGAAAGCTAATGGATTTCATATGGTGTTCCTCTCACCTGGGAACCGTCTCACTTCAGCTCTGCTTCTGTGATATAGTTTTAGTTTCAGCTGTTTGACTGCTGTGTCTGCCTCCCAGAGCAGGCCGGTCTTTTTTTATTTGATCTCTATACTGCATTCTGAACAATGAGAATGAGAGCGGGATCAGTGTGGCCTCGGCACCAGCAGTTATTGCATTGATTTGGATCATGTTGCAGCTCTGCCTCGTACAATATTGGCTCTTTGCACCAAAATAACATACAGCAGTGTAATACATTTGTACTTCAACAACCCTAGCAGAAAATTGTTGCTTGTAACGCTCCAATACAACTGAAAATAGAAAAGGTACGATTGTTTTTTAGAAGTGTCAACAAAACTTGTGAAAACAAAGTCGCTGTGTTACATTTTTAGTTATTTGAGATATCCTCAAAAGGGTTGTTGGATGTTCTGAAGAAGTAAAGATTTTAGTCCTGTCACTGAGGTCCATCTTGTTTCCTTCTACCTATTTGGCCCAGTCTTTATCCCGGTTGAAGATTTTCAGTAAATGATAGGGTTAATCAATGTTGTATCTTTAGAGATCTTGGAAAGCATAAGGAGAAGTTAATTTTAAACTTTGGTCCAGGACAAAAAGGGAGAATCAAACCCCTTTATTTCTCATTGCTTGTAAGCATACTTCTTGTAAATTATTCTTATGGGGAATGAAAATATCAGATAAAGATAGTAAAAATCTCTATAATCTCTCTATATATAAAACAGCTTTGAAACAATAAAGTCTGTCAAGTGTTTATTCTGTGTGTTTATTCTGTAGCGTATATCAAAATACAACTTTCAGCTCCTCAAAGCACATTGTGACAGTTGTGATAAAATATATATTGTGGCTTTGCAACTTTTTTGTATTATAATACATGGGAGCCTGATTTCTGAGTTTTTATACAAAAATGAGCTTTATTCTACTTTTGTGTTATCAGTTCCGAACCAAACAAAAAAAATCCCTTATTCCCACAAACTGCCCTTGGTATTACCGTATTTCCTCTAATAGTGGCCGGTAGTCAATTAAAAGCTGGGTCTCCGATAATGGCCGGGGCCGTGGTCGACACGAACAAATAAAGGCCGGCCCCAAATACAGGCCGGGGGAAAAAAACAAAGGAAAAAACAACGGTGGATACCGGTAAACTCCTGGTGCCTGTTATATAATGTAACTGTAGTTTGTAGTAACGTACAAGTGCCACAAGATGGCTCGGCTGGCGGAAGTCTCTGGAGCATGCCGTCGTCGATTACCGTAATTATCGGTAATGTATTGCAGTAACAAAAAAACGGCTACCTAACGAACCCCAACAGAAGCAGATCAGAAAACAAGGAGGCTTCATATTAAAATATGAGCAAATATACTTATCAAACAGAGGGAATTAGAAATAAAGGCCTGTCTCTAATATAAGCCTGCTTCCAATAAAGGCCTGGTACCCTCTGCAGTTGAGGTAAATAAAGGCCCGGGCCAATATTAGAGGAAATACGGTAAACCAACTCATTTCATTCTCTATGGAGCAACTCCAGACTTGAAGCCTGATGGCATCAAGAGTCATACAGGTTATTGATAATCATAACTATTAACTGGACTGTCTTAGGCAACGGGAATAACATATAAGAATTCAGAAATTGAGTTGTGTTCCTCTTCATGGGTTGCAGAGGCTTTATTTATTCTAAACTTTATCTGTACACATAGTTTTTGACAACTGGGGATGGAAGCACAAAGTGCAGCAGATCTTTAACTGTTCCTGCGGTATGGGTGAAAATACCCTCATATTAAAGCTGACTGTCAGTACTTTAACCTCAGCCTCACTTTATCAGTCGAAATCCAAAGAGATAAGAGTACAGAGCAAAAATGTCAGGAAATGTGTCACTGTTTAAACACTTTTAGAGTTCACTCTGCAACAGAAGTTTTGCATCATTTGGACTTACTTCTTTGGAAGTTTTTGTTCTAAAAGTTTTACAGAATTCTACAGAATGGCAAAAGATTAATTATGGACCTTTATGCCAACTACAAAACTGCTTCCTTACGTTAAATGACATTCATATCACTGGAGTTCTGGGGCTCTAGCTCACTCTAGATAGCAGATACTGTTTAAAGGCTTTGAAGAAAATAGCTTATTATGGGATCTCCTACGGGTATCAAGGGTTCACAAACTTTTTCATGTCAAGGACTCCAAAGCAGGTTTAGACCACTCCGAAGGTTTTGTTTCCATTACCTCCATGTAAGAAGATTTTTGTCGTCTATCTTTCCTTAGATGAGATAATAAAACACCTCTTCTTTGGAATCCACCTGGTAAAAAAAAAATCTACCCAATTTTTCCGAATTAATGACATCGTTTCTCATAATTCTGAGATAATATCTTGTAATTCTGAGAAAAGATCTTGTAATTCTGAGATTATGATCTTGATAAAAAGAGTAGAGATAATGATGTGTGCTTGTAGAGGTGCATTTCACGGAAGGCCAACTGAATCCAGTTTTATTTCCATCTTGGTTTGAGACACTGGGAGATACTAGCGTCTTTTTTTTTCTGTGTCATCACTGTCAGTTTGTTGACTTTGGACCTTTGCATCTTAGGACTTTAAGTTTGCTCTGGCACAAAGCCCAATCTGATCTACTTGAGTAGATGCGTTACTCTGGCCAGAATAACCAGAAAGCCCTAAAGTCATAAACTGCCTGTGCAAAGTCAACAAACTAATGACACTGCCATCTATATTACTCAAATGTCTCAAACCAAGAAAATAAAACTGGATTAAATTAAACAGCTGTGTCATACTGTCCCTCTGTAAGTAAGTAAAGTAAGTACAATTTTATTTATATAGCACCTTTCAAAACCTAGGTTACAAAGTGCTTTACAAAAGAATAAAAGGTTAAAAAAAACAAACGATGACATTTAACAACATTACAACAACAAAGCAACAACAGTTAAAGGCATCACAAATTAAAATCGTGTTCATGATCACTCAATCATAAAAACACTTAGAAAAAAGATAGGTCTTCAACTGAGACTTAAAACACCCAAAAGAGTTAGCTGACCTGACTCCCAGGGGGAGACTATTCCACAGCCTGGGACCCAGGACAGCAAATGCACAGTCCCCTCGTGTTTTCAGTCTAGAACGAGGTACAACTAGCAGGCCTTGCTCAGAGGACCTGAGGGGCCTAGCAGGGGTATAAGGCATTAGTAGTCCACCAATATACTCTGGAGCAAGACCATTCAAAGCCTTATAGGTGAGGAGGAGGATCTTGAATTGAATCCTAAATTTAATCGGAAGCCAGTGTAGTGACATAAGAACCGGGGTGATGTGAGAGTGATATGAGGGCTTAGTGAGTAATCTTGCTGCAGAGTTTTGGACAAACTGTAACCAGGTAACAGCATTTTGGCTTAGGCAGGAATAAAGAGCATTACAGTAATCTAAGAGGGAGGACACAAAAGCATGGATAACCATTTCCAACTGTTGGAAGCATAACAGTGGGCGTATTTTTGCAATATTCCTCAGGTGGAAGTAGCAGGACTGAATAACTGACTTAACGTGTTCATCGAATTTCAGCTGGTAGTCAAAAATGACGCCTAGGTTTTTGGAAAAAGATTTTCTATTCGTAGCCAATGGACCGAATTGTTGGAGGATATTAGTAGAAACCTGATCTGGGGCGAAAACCAGAACTTCAGTTTTACTGTGATTTAATCAAAGAAAATTTTGAGACATCCAGTTACTAATCTCGGCCAGACACTTGTGCAGAGTAGTTAAGTTTGAGAGGTCACCGGGCCTAACGGATATGTAGAGTTGTGTATCATCAGCGTAGCAATGATAAAACACACAGCCAAATTGACGGATCAGGTGCCCTAAGGGGAGCATATATAATGAAAATAAAATGGGTCCAAGAATTGACCCCTGAGGCACCCCACAAGTGAGAGGAGCACAGGTGGATGCCTTGTCATTAGCTGATACAAAAAACTTCCGGTTGGATAAATAAGAGGAAAACCAGTTTAGTGCTACACCAGATATCCCAACCCATTTTTCAAGCCGATCAATTAGGATAGCGTGATCAATAGTGTCAAAGGCCGCAGACAAATCTAACAGAACTAGAATGGCAATTTCACCGTGGTCTAACTGCATGAGAATATCATTCGTGACCCTGAGGAGAGCTGTCTCAGTGCAGTGTTTCTGGCGAAAGCCTGATTGGTATTTATCAAATATGTCATTTCCTTCAGCCAGTTCCAGAAGTTGCTTGCAGACCAATTTTTCTAAAATCTTAGATGCAAAAGGTAGCTTAGAGATAGGTCTATAGTTTGTTGGTATGCTAGGAGCTAGGTGCGGTTTCTTTAGAAGAGGTTGAACTGAGGCCACTTTAAAGGATTTAGGAACATTGCCTGACAAGAGGGATTGGTTCATAATAGCGAGCAGAGATGGTCCAATAATGCTAATGGCTTCTTTAAATAATCTTGGAGGTACAATGTCAAGGGGACACATGGAAGGACGAGTGTGGGAAACAGTATCAATCAAATCACTGAGGGAGATGGGAGAAAATTGGTCTAGTAAGACGGGACAGGTGTGAGATGGCTCAGTATGGGGGCTGGGGGAGCTGGGGGGCACGATAGATGCTCTTATTCTGTTGATTTTATCAACAAAAAAGGATACACATTTTTCACAATCCTCCACCAAAGATGAGGACATGCTGGAGGCTGAGTTATTTAAGAGGCGGTCAATAGATTTAAAAATAATTTTTTGATTTAGCAAGACCATCAGGTCTTTCATTCGAGTATAGTGGACAAGCAGTCGTGTGGTTTTCCACCTACGCTCTGCTTATCTACATTCTCTTTTCGCAGAGCGGATGTCATCGTTTATCCAGGGAGATAAACTGGTTTTAGAAACTGATTTGGTCTTAAGAGGGGCAGCGGCTTCTAGAGCAGACGCACATATAACATTAACTTAACTTGACATTAACTATGTCATCAATATGCGAGGATGATGGCCCATGATTCAGCACAGGAAAAGTAGAAGAAAATGTGACTATAGACTGACTGGTTATGAGGCGACATTTTACAGTGCGCTTCTGGGTTAAAATGGTTCGATGTAAAACAAACAAACAAAATACATTTATGGTCAGAGATAAAATCATCCAATTTTAGAGAACTAAGTGTCATACTCAACGTGAAAACTAGGTCAAGGGTATGGCCACGGTTATGGGTGGGACCCTTTACATGTTGTAAAAAATTAAAAGACTCAGTTACATTAATAAAATCACTTGCTGGGGCATTTGTTGCGTCATCTCCATGGAAATTAAAATCACCAACCATAATCACTTTATCATACTTGACAACCACATCAGCAATAAAATCAGAGAATTCAGATAGAAAATTACTGTTCGGTTTTGGTGGACGGTAAATGACAATGCAACACACAGCATTGGTGCAGCTGATAAGAAACATGAGAGCCTCAAAGCTGGAAAAAATTTTAACAGTAAGAAGAGAGCATTTAAAAAGATTTTTAAAAACCACAGCTAGGCCACCACCACGGCCACTTAGCCTAGGGGAGTTAAAATAGCTCAAATTTGGGGGGCATAGCTCCAAAAGTTGACTACATTCTCCTTCCTTCAGCCAGGTTTCAGTTAAGAAAAAGAAATCTAATTTCTGGGACAAAACGAAGTCGTTTAAGACAAAAGTCTTATTAGAGAGAGACCTAACATTTAACAGACCAAATTTGTTAGAGGGGACTTTAACGTCAGGAATGTTCAGGAGCGGAGTTTAGTGGGCCTAACCAGATTAAAATAGGTTTTTACATACTGCATTATAGCATTTGTGTGGTCTATTATTGATTATAACTGGGATGATAGAGAGGCTCTCTGAATTGTCATAGGAATTATTTGGGCTGTAGGGGGAGCTGGTGGTACAAACAGGAGGTGAAGAGGTCACTGGGGACGAAGAAGAGCAATCAGTGACCGGTGTGTAGTCCAGAGCTGTTGTGGAGTGGACGGCAGTCAGTCAGTGACGTGCGGCTGTAGTAACTGCATGAAAAACGTTTGTGAAATGCAGCTCTGCAAACACACATCAACATCTCCTCCCAGATTTATCCAGCTCATTATCTCAGAATTATGAGATATTATTATTATTATTATACTATTAAAGATAAAAAACCGAGCTGAATTTTTTTTTTCCAGGTGAATGCAATACGCTTCCGTAGGAATATGCTCCACATCCTCTTCTTCGAGAGCAAGCAGAGCAATCTCTGACTTTTCTTGTTGATTTTTATTTTCAGCAGCATTAGCTACCCTTTGTTACTTCAGGTTAGCTAGCTGACACTAATTAGATTGTTGTACAGCAACCACAATGATGTACTGCTCCTTGTGCCCTTTAAGCTCTTGCTCTCTGTTAATAGCGACTCTCACAGCTGCACTTTGCATCTGAGCATGAGATAAAAGTGACCTCTCCGATCACGGCCTTATTCATTCTCTCTGACTGCTAACCTCTGGTGATTGAAATAATAGAAAAACTATAATAGCAGTGAAAGTAATTACCAGTTTACTGCAGACCCTCAGGACCCCCTCAAGGACCTGAACTCTAGTTTGGGAACCAGTGTCCTACATGGACCAATCGTCATAGATTACTAAACCCCTATGCACCCAATATCAGATGCACTGGAAATCTGTCTTGGCTATTGTCAAATAACGGTAATGCATCAGGAATGAGAAAAAGAGAAACAAGTCATTGTTAACCGAGTCACGTAACAACCATGCGGTTCTCCTTCAGTGCGATGGTGGACACTTTCCTTTTTCCGGCATTCAGAACAAACTTTCCGTTGACATTGCTTGCCTTTTTCCTCCCTCATTAATGTAATTGGAGCGTGCAGAAATGCATCCATCTCATTTTCACAACATTTGCATCTCTGAAAAGGACACTCTAACCCAAGCGGCAATATTGTGGAATCCTGCAGATGATAAGATGAGTGTTAACTAGACCCGGTTCACACTCGCAGCTCAAGATGACTGCGATGCAGCTGGCCCAGGAAGAAAACAGACTTCAAATGGGCTTTCATTGTCTCAGACATACCACTCAAGGTCGAAACTTGCACAGACTCCCATTGACATTTACAATAATAATGTCCAATTTCTAAACATTCCCATTTGTTTCTTTTTCTAGCCTTGGCCAGTGTCATATTGATTTAGTTTCACAAACCGAGGTGAGCTGAAGTACGCTAATAGCCTGCGAGGAGCCGCGGTGAAATGCCCGGTGTTGCTATATACAAAGATCACATTCTCACACAAGCTATACTCAAATACAGCTTTTTATTTAATCGCTAAGACTGTGTGTGAGGCTCTTGCATGGCACACATACTAAATGTAGCATTATATTAGGGCTCGCATGTGACATTCTCATCTGTGGCTTCCTGCAGGGTTATATAACTCAAACATCCCTGCAGCCAGTGAGACAGAAAATGTCGTCTTCAGTTCACTGAGGCATACCAGCCCCTGACAACCATTACTGTGGCCCCGTGCTTCCTCTACATTGTGAGCATGAATACATTTCAATGACTCCCACATGCTCAATCTTTCATGACAGGGATGTGTGTGAAATCTTAAACCAGCCTCTCCTTATAAGCCCTACCTATACTGTAGCGCTGGGTGCACAGCTAACAACGGCATCAGGACACCGAGCTGAATGCCGTTTCATTTTTTCTACGTTGTCATGGCGTTCTGCTGCTACATCATGCACGGTTGTTTAAAGGGAGAAACCTGTTTTTTTTTTATGATCAAATGTCAAAAACAAGCTTTGCACTGAGAAAACAGGGAGAGTAAGAGTGGGGGATTTGGTTCAATCCACATTAATAAGTAGAAAAGATCCTTCTGCTGATTATTTAAATTTATTTGGTGTGTCGATAGTCAGATAAGAGTGAAAATGCAGTGCAGAGAACAGTCATCATACTCTCAAGCGCTAATCATCTTAGTGTGCAGAATCAATTGTAATGCCATCTATTGCCACATGGATTGTGCCAGCACTAAATATGCAAGAAGGAACGGAGGCTAATGATGCTTGCCAATGGGGGCTTGAGTTGATATTATAACAGATTGCACTCCAGTCAGGGTCTAGCCAGTGGGAGAAAGGAGCAGCTTCTTTATTCATGTAGAAAATTGCGAGCACAAAGAGGAGAGGTAAACGTCATGGATGGGAGAGAGTTGTTTACACTCTAAGGGAAATTTTACACTTCAAAGGATTGACTGTGTCTCAGTTTTGACAGTGAAAGATAAAGGTTATTTGAAATAAGTTTTTTTTTTTTTTTGCTTTATAGCTTCCGATCCAAGAAGTCGTTCTTGCTCCCATAATATCTCAGCCGTATATTTTTGGGAAAGCTTATCAGGGGTCTCTTTTGGCGAATTTGCAAATTTGAACAATAGCGGCTCCTCATCTGTGAATGTTAACTTTTCCTCCTCTCCGTTCTCATATCCTCCAACCATATATGCGACGCATCGAACAGACGGTGAAGTTTTGCAATTCTAATTCAAAAGAATGACAAATATAGAGACAGATTAAGTGACAGAATATAAAGTTCCCAGCCCCAAATCTGAAAGAGGCATGAAGTAGACGACAAGAACTAATGAAAAGGCTCTAGATTCACTATCAGAGTGACACATACGTACCATAAACTTATATAAAAAAAAGAAGTTAGAATACATAGCAGACAAATTTCTTCTGATGCAAGAGACTGATATCCAAAACTGTTTCCCCCCTGAGCCCATTTATACAAATTCCAGGTGTCAGAATTGATCAAAATATTAGACAAATCATATAAGTTGAGGAGACTGCGCTGTCACCTGTCGTAAAGAAGCATTCACCTCAGCAGATAATGTTTGTTAGCTACGGTGCTGCTTGAGTCACCGAGCACGTACGCACGATGTGCATTTGAACGATTACGACCCGCGTCTGAAAATGCGTGTGTTTTGTGTGCAAACCAGTTTCCCTCAGAAATTCGGTGGCTTTTACCTGCATGACTCGTCAAATAATCACTAAGTTGTCATTTTTGTTCTTTGATGTATAATGTTTTGTCGTCTTCCTGTGGCAGCCCCCTTTCAGATCTCACTTTCAAAATTTCCATTCGAGTTAATAAGATGAAAAGTGGTTTGAGGCATAGCTAGCATAAACACCCTCTTTTCTGAGATTAAAGCAATGTTTCTATGATGAAAGAGCATCCTTAGATGTTTTGCTAATTTTCATCTCTTCCATTCTCGGCATTGTCAGCTTTCATTTTCACGATCGTGTCGGTGTGACGAATTTGAGCCGGATGGATGTGATTGCGAAGAGCCGGAATGATGAAAACACAGTTGCAAGATCTGCATAAATACTTAAATACTTTAATCTTAAAGTTAAGGAATGGCAACATTGCATGACAAAGCGCATCGTGTTATATTGTGTCTTCTGAAGCAATGTTCCCTGTTCTGTACAGCTGACTGTTGTTTTCATATTCCAGAGGCACTAATCTAGTGCAGTGTTGCTCCCAATTTCTCTGATTAACAAGGTTCATGAGAAAGTAATTGCAAAAGCACTTTCTTTCCCCACAGGGATTTGTCATGACGTGACCTCCTTGGGCATTTGACCATTCACTGTGATTTCCACTGTGGTTTAGTGGAAATGTACATGTCTACCTTAATCTCCTCTCAGTGTTCGTATTGTCTTAAATCAAATCGTGCTTGTATTTGATATAGGGAAATGGATGAGAAGGGTAATGAGCATGTTACAGTTCAGTGTTTCATGAGTGTCTACAAGATCTCATTTTCTATCTGGCACTCATTTTTTGTCCTTGAGCAACATCAGTGTGAAGCAATAAAATATCTAGCTACACCTGAGAGTAGAAAAAAGAAGAAAAGAAATTACCTTGCGCTCAGCGGGCCATAGACAGCGAAGACAGAGAGGCGCATTGCTGCTGCCTCTTTGTGCTTATAATGTGTGTTTACATATAAGTCTTCTCATCTTTTGGCTCAATCCTACCAACAACTAGAAGACATTCGGAGAATGCAAACCTCTGCCAAATCTAAACAATTCTCCAACTTGCTGTTACACCCGAAGACATCATTCCTATCACTTCAATTCAAGTTAAATTGGTTTCTTGACCCTGCAAACATACACATTTTTGAAACAAGTGTCTATCTCTGTTAGTTTCATAGTTATAGTTAAAAAAAACAACAATCGTCAAATGGCAGAAATCCCAGATCCAGATCACCATGAAAATCAATCAATTGTTCTTTTGCCCAAGGCCTATCTGTCCACAAAATTGAATGGAAATCCATTCACAAGTTTTTGAGAAATCCTGCTGACAGACAGACAAACAAACAAACTGAAGGGCTTACTGTAGGTAAATATCAGATTAGGGCAGAGACTGCGGGTGATTTCCCAAGCAGGGTGTACGATACTCCACTGAATCGCTTACTTTCTTAGAATATCTGCGTCAACATCACCTAATGCATCATGTATTCCATTATCATCGCATCTAATCAGAATAGGCTGCATGAAATTAGATTGTAATTAGGTCACTGTTTTGTCAGGCTCTTAAAAGGTCGACGAAGGCAGAGAACATTGGCAAGGTTTTCAAATGTAACATGATAGGAAAGGGGAAACTGAAGTGCGCCTCCCGCAGACACGTTCCCCTCAATAAAACAAGCGCAACTTTTATGTAGTCGAGCAATTATATAAGCTCTCGAGAGAAACTGGAGAGGAGCCGCTCACGCTCGGTAAACCGGAGGAGAGGAAAGGAGAGAGGAGAGGAAACGGCACGAGTGTTTTGTGTTTATCGAAGTGGCTTCGGCACGGAGGAACCATGAGAGGAGACCAACCCAGTGCCCGCAACAGAGGAAAACAAAACCTTTAATACAAAACCCCCTCGTCCCTCTGGAGGAGCCGGCTGGCATGCTGTGATTTCTACTTGAAGGGGTCAAACAGAGGGACCAGACGCTTGGGCTTTGTTCATTAATGCCATTGTACTGAGTATTTCTGGAGGTGGAGGGAACGCATTCATTTCAGTTCTGGGATTACTTTAGATCAGCAGACAGTAAATAGATTTCAGGATGGAGGTGTTCATTTTAATATCCCAGGCCATTTGTAACCGTGAAAGCAAGAGCTGCACATCAGCATTTTGAAAATTATATAAGCTCTCCGGAGAATTTAGAGAGGAGCCGCTCGCACTTTATATACCATCCTCAAAAAGCCTGAAACATGCTAGGTGATGCCCGGATTCTGTGATCACTTTCAGTGTTTCTTTGCCTAGTGGCAGTTGACCCAGGAGCATTTCAGAGGTAACTACAAAGAAAAACAATTTCTTCCTCCTCTTTCTCCTTCCTCCTTTCTTCCTGTACACTCCTTTCACTGGACTGGCCTTTTCATATGTGCTCACTGAGGAGAAAGCCTGTCTAAATTGGCCAGTAGATGTTTTGTTTGTTGCTCTAATACGCAAACAACATTTATATTCAAAAGGACAACATTTTTGTTTTTTTATACATCTCAATTTACATGTTTAAATATTTGCAACCCCATGTGTAATTCCAGTGGCATAACCAATAGTGTCGTTCCAGAGGCAAGAAGAAGACATAATGCTGCTTTAAGCACGCTTCATCTGGGTAATTTGATGTAAAGTAATATAATTATGTTCTTAAGACATCTGTAAATAGTATCTAAGTGTGATGGAAATAACTTGCTTATGAAGGAAGACAGTCGTTAATATAGCAAGCTGCAATTATACAAAGACTCCCTGCTGGTTTGCTGCTCCTATCAGTTCACACCGTTCTGCTTTACAGTATCTGGATTCTCTGGAGGAAATAGGTTGAGGTTTGAATTGACTATGTGAACCGATAGTTATTAACATAATTGCAGTTTTGCTAAAATTGTAACATTTAGCTGATTTTACTGAATTTCATCAAAATGTCTTATGTAGTTATATTATTCTGTGGAGAACTACAGTAATTTGTGTCTACCTAGTCACTCTGTGGCCTTTGTTGAATTTTGGCATTTCAGCACAAATGCTCTAAAGTCTTAGCTATGCTATGCTTTTGAAGTCTATGCATTTGATGTACATTTCAGGTTGAGTTAATTGTTAAAAAAAAACATTGAAAGGAAAGCTTTGCGAATGGAGAACCTCGTGAATGTACGACTACACAGGCTCTATAGTACATTTAGACTCATTTCATGCATCTCAACTTTGACTTGAAAGCTGCAATCCCCTCTTAGACAGTTTTGCAAGGATGAATGTTGTTTTCCGAAGCATCTATTGTGCATTGCTTATCCACAGGAAGCCACTCGTGGACTGAATAGCATTGACCCGCGTTACCAGAACCCCTCATCATGGAATTCATCATGAGTCTTTCACTGGGAGAAAAGGTACTTCAATGTCATGCTATGCAGTAAGGCAGTGAAAAGAGAATATATTTCTGGAAGTGTGAATCCTATCCAAAAGAATAGTTATTATAAGACTAGGAAAATCATATGTATTCTAAGGTCTTCTTGCCATGGGCACAAACTGTTTTGTTGTGCAAACCATGAATTTAAACATGTCCATTTTCACCACATGAAGAGAGCTATTATTATTATTATTGTTATTATCCACTCCTCTGTGTAAGGACCCATGGGTGCTCTCCAGTTCTTCCTCTGGGGGTTAGGACTGAGTTTTCAAAGAGTTTGTTCATTTTTTCCAGACTTAGATCTCTAAAAGTTAGCCATTCTCTCAAATATAAAGCACATTTAATGCAACATGCAATCATGTGCATGAAGTAAACTCCATAAGTCTTTGGACAGAGACACAGTGAGTAGATTTTGTCTACTGGCTGGTGATCCATTAAAGCGTTATCAAACATCTTCAAGCCTAGGAGTTCTAAATAGACCCACATTAAACCACTGACCCCCATTTGATTATATTTTGTCCCAGAGGGCCATATAGGAAGTTTTTTTTTGTCAATTTAGTATTGAATTATATAACTGTAAATGTGGAGATAATAGTGGTGATCAATCATGATAAGAATAACTAATTCTTATATGTATTTAAACTATACTTAATTTCCCTGCAACCCCCTCCAGGACCCCATACAAACAAAAATCCAGAGTCCAGTCACAACTCCATTTCACCCAAAAACAAGTTAGAAATTGGTTGCTCAATAGTTCCTAGTTAAAAGAAGAATGGGATACATCAAAGAGTTTCAATATGGATCAGTTCAAATCAGTTAGGGCCCAATTCAGATGTCGTAAACTTTGGTGGGCCTTTTTTTGTATTGTGATATGCAAATTTGAGCAGCTCCAAAGACTTGGACTATTTGATGTGTACCTTTGTTTTGCTTTACTCAAAACGTTGGTTTTATATATCTCTATGTATACAGTATAGAGATATATAAATATATTACCTTTGAATACTGTGTGCCTTTATTTCAGATTTGGTTATAGGACAACAAGGCACAAAGAATTGAATTCATAAATGGCTGTCGGACATTAATTGGATAAAAACATAATAAAATCTACATAAAGTCTGAAATTATTTATGCTATTCCGCATTTTTGCCTGTGAGAAATCACTGAACAAATTTTTTACATCAAAAGTAAGTTTAATAGTAAAAAAAGATGAGTTTGTTAATGACAACTGCTTTCTACTAAACTCATGGAAAAGCCTCGCTCCAATTGCATTGGAACTTGATGCGTTGTTATGGCCGTTTCTGCAACACAAAGCAATTGATTGATCCTGGTAAGTTGTCTTTTAGCATTCCTATAACTTTGCTGTGGTCTTGATGGTCACATATTACATGGAGTTGATGTTTTGTCCTGGTACTGAGCGGATGGTGCAGCCTGGCGCTACCACTCTTTCTTGACGATCCCTTAAAGGTCCCATATCGTGGAAAATGTGATTTTCCTTGCCTCTTTGATTATAAAGGAGCTGTATGTGCTATCTAAACATCGTGAAAGTATCAAAACGCACGGTCACCAACTAAATCCACACAATTCATATTAGAAAAGCGAGCCTCTAAACGAGCCGTTTGGACTTCTGTAACTTTGTGGCGTCACAAAGGTTCGCTCATTATCATTTTTGTAAGAAATAATAGACTAACAAAGTGATTTTTTCAAAGCAGTTGAGCAGTTGTCATTGTTTATTACCGGAGAGTTTTCCCTACCTGTAGCTGCCGGCGTTGTGTTAGCCAATCAGAAGAGAGGGGTCATTAATATTAATGAGCCTTGAAGACACAGCGACAGAAACAGCCTGTTCTTGGTAAAGCTCAGTGTAAAAATGGATTAAGAGTGTTTTTGGTACATGACACCACACAAACAGCTTTTAAGACATACAATAAAACACTGGAAAGTGTAGAATATGGGACCATTAAAAACTCGAGCACCTACATGGCAGGACACATTTAGGTTAGTCATATAAAGTATTATCATCATTATGGAGGGTCGTCAAATTGCTTTAAATACCATTCCAATTATTCATAGACCAATCAACAGCTTTTCACAGTTTAATTCATTTCCTTCAGGCTTTTATGACTCAGCAATTCATGTCCTATTTGATGTCTTTGGTGTTTACTAGTGTGCAGACTTCTTATTTGACATCACGAAACAAGTGAGCGCAACACATATTGCAGGGTTTTAGGTGTGCAAGGAGAGGCACGTGCAAATGGATTTAAGTCAAAGTCAGAATCTGTGTATTGCAATGTGAAGGTGGACAGGCCTTCATTTACATAAACACCACTTTGCACCTTGGCTGTCCGCAAGTCTAGGGTTGGAATCAGTGCAAAGTGACTTGCACATAAAAACCATTGCGCAGCACTAAGCATCATTTTTATGTAAAAACAGACTCATCTTAGCAGCCAACATTACAAAATAGGAGCATCCCATCTTTTTTAATTGAGACTCTGTAGATTCGCCCTGTTTGCCCAAATTAAATTCTGGTGTCGGCATAGACACTTCTTCCACCCACAGGAAGTGATGAATCAAAATTTAAGAGTGAATTAGAAACTGTCTCCTTCACAGCAGCAAGTGAGCGCTTCGTCCAGGGAAAGCTGGACTCACTAATGCTAGATCTTTTGCCTCTCTTGTCCCTCTGGTTTCCTTTGGTATAAAGCATCACAGACCAGCAGGTTGGTAAACATGAGCGTGCTGTGTGCAGTTTACTGATTTCTGAGTATTGAAGTTCAATTTTTTCAAAGAGGTGCCTTTTGTTGCCATTTGGAGCCTGCAATGTTGCCTAGTGTAGCTTTAAGTCGAGGGCTAAATCGAGCCCTCAAGGAAAAGAATAAAAGCGTCTGTGTTAAATAATCCATTAAACAAATGCACACACAACATGTGTGCGAAATGGCATTTTCAAATCCGTTGCTGCAATTTGGAGTGGAGAACGCGATGTGCAAAGACCGTTCGCCCTCCAGGCACAGGTGGCGGCACCTCCATTACACATTCATTTGTATTTTTGTTCAGGCGACCAATTAGCATAAAAGAAAAGCGAGACATAAGAAAAAAAGAGATGACAAAAAGCAGCCTAGACTGCAGTTAGATCATTGCATGCTGGAGACATGTGAGAAGCCGCTCACTTCAACTCCTTTCCATAAGCAGGTTGAACCCTCCAATATTCAGTCTACTTTGATTATGTTTGAAGGGATAATCTATTTGTGCTTTCCATGTAGTCACTGGCACATTCGCTGTGGTTCTGACCGTTTTGTGCCGAGGTCCAGCATCAAGTAAAAACCATCTCGCTTTCATCCATGGTTGAATCTCTCGAGGCCGTAAAAAGGACCAACAACGGCTTAAATCACAGAGAAAACTTCCCCGGCGGGTAATTGGAACGCTTTATCGCATCAGCTGGATGTAAAATATATTTTCTGTTGGTTCTGCCTCATCACACTCATCTTGCTCATTGTGGCGGAGGCGGAGCTGAGACAGAACCAGATAGGGGCCGTCCTCTGATGAATGCTGCGGAGATACCGGCACCTCACAGGTACCGCTTTACACAGAATCGCAAATATGGCGAGGCAGCTTGTGACAGGGCAACAGTGTGGCTAGCGGTGTGCAGCCGAGTGAGACAAAATACAGCTAGATAGTAAATCACTGGCTGTGGCTCCTGGGCTGAGAGCACCGGTGGCAGTCACACTGTTGAGCTGCATTGGGGATGAGGCAGAGTATTGGCAGTGAGCTGAGGACGTGTTTGAAGTGATGAATAGTGGAACCCAAACACACAAGATATCTGGGAACATCCAGTCTCACTTAGTATACAGCCAGGGTTTGCTTTGCTGGATGAAACAGATTCATCTTCCCAGCCCAGCAGCAAAAGCCCTTCGGTTTTCTTTACTTGCCCTGTTTTTACTCAAATGCGAACGCCGTCTGCACCTTTAAGATTTGAAAATCTTGAACGCTGTAAATTCTTTAAAGAAGCACGGTTCTTTAGGCGTGACACTTGGAATGACACTTAAACTATTCTTCGTACTCCATTTGCATGTGTGTGTGTGTGTTGTGCGATATCCCCCTTCTCAACACAAATCATTATATGTATTCCAATGTACTTTACTGTAGAATATAAAGCAATGAAGAGGCAACACAACAATCTGCCCATCACACCTTTTGTCAAATTTGGACTATGGCTTGGCATGAAAAAATATTTCAGTACAATGAAATAAAAATGATAACTCCAGTGTGTGAAAAGACTGAAACTTTCCCGAAACTGCAATTTATGACACCAAAACTAACGAGAATAAAAATCCCCCAAGAATGTTTTTTTTTTTTTTTTTTTTTTCAGTTTGAGTCTCTTTCAGTCTCCCGGCTGGAGTACAAGAGAAAACTTGCTATAAATGAAAAAAAGCCCACATCTAATGCCAATACATGAGAGTCACAGTTTGCGCTCCTTGCTCTGAGTGTGTGCCTCTTTCAAGAAATAAGAGGAAAAGTAAAGAAGTACATTTTGCAGACCTTGTCACAAGGGCTTAAAGAGTATTGGAACATGATACACAAATATGACAAACTCCTGATAACAGTGACAGAAGGGAATTGGAAATGTTGTACCCAGTTTAGAAAATTCCTTTTATACCGCACCAATACCCACCCTGCTGTCAATGTGATATTTTCAGTGCTTGGGAATATTAGAAAAGAGCCCTAATTCCTTTTTAGAAAGTCAAGCATTGTTGTAATTTCTCTCTTTCTCACTTGTATCCAAGTGGTACCACCAAATTGACTCTGTCTTCACCTCATCACCACACCATAGCCAATGATTACCCAATGATTCTGCACTGACACGCAGCTATTGTCAGTTTAGTTCAGCAGACCATTAGCATCGGTGTTGGAGACACAATCACCCGTAACAGGTCAATAATACTCTACAGCTGTTACACAAGGCCATTATGTGTCCAAAGTCCCATCAGCACTAATTTTCTTTCATCAGATTTATGATTTATTTGGTTAAATGTTTTCTTAAGCATAATGCGCACACTCTAAAAATGGATGTGTCATCTCTTTAACACATCTGTGTCTTGTTTGGGACAGGAGTTACTTTTCAACACATTCTAATATTAACAACAATACATTTTAACACAACATATGTCTTGTGTTGAAAAGTATCACAAATGTACAGTATGTTGTCCTAAACAAGATACACAGATGTTTTAAAATGACACATCCGTTTTAAGTATGTGAAACGATGGTGAACGGCAAACATCGGCCTAATGAAACAAAAATGATCCGAGCCAATGATATATTGGACAGAAACGGCTTCATAAAATCAATCTCGGTTGACTTAAATCTTTTTTTTTTTTCAACAACTTTGCGTGATAACATCTGCTCTGATTTCTGTGCACTTTTAATGGGATGATGAATAGTGTACTGGGTGTTCTTTTAACAGCCATATGGCTATCTCTCAGAAATTAATTAATTCCATTTATGTCTTTGGAAAGGTGGAGTGACTCTAATTCACGTAAATTGACATCAAAATAAAGCAGGGAGAGAGCGCTTAGATCGCCCTGCTGTTCTCCATTTTAATACAACTCCAAGTCACAGCTCAAAATATCTGTATGAAAGTATTAAATATATTTTTAAGGCTACATACGCAGTGCAATCATTCTACCAGCCTTAGCCATGGTTTGATACATGATTTACTCTGCTGCACAATATTCCTAGGGGTGAAGTGGAGTACACCTTATTCCCATCCCATCCACTCAAGCATGTGGTTTATGACTGATGGAAGTCCATAATTCACAAAATCCAAATTATGTGTAGATATAAGCAAGCAAAGGATACAAATTATTAATGCAGTTTCCCTCTATATTGTTCCCTGATACAAAAAAAAAAAAAACTTTCCTCACCATATTTCTTCATTTGAAGGATGTATTTTACATCTCTGCGGTCTGCTCTCTTGGCTGCCTCATCAAACACTGCCATTATCCCAGATCAGCATGTGCTACATGGGTAGATAAGAACATGTAAATTATACAGCAGTTATATACAGCAAGGGGCAGACAGTAAATTCTCCCCGGTAGCTGTATTAAATCAGCTCTCCCCACCAGAAAAGTGTCTGCTTTGGTCTGAAGTCATGTTTAAGGCCTTTTGCAGCATGGTGCCTCATCTCCCTTTTAAAACACCTCTCACTTGTCCTCTGTGGAGGTTTCAGATGTCCTGCAGCACATAAAAGTAGGGTGCATGGCTGGACTTCTTCTAGTGATCCAAATTCTAATTATGTAAATGAATGGGAGGTTTTTTTTTTTTTTTTTAAAGATTTAACGCTGATATGGAACTTTCCATTTTTTGGTAAAAAGTTGATGCTGCTCGGCTGGAAGGTCAGTCTTTTTTTTTTTTTTTTTTTCATTAAATGCCCAGCCTTGAGGTACTGCAGACAAAGTATAATCACCATTCTGCATTAATATGCTGATCAAATTCCTAGTTCCAGGCAGAGATGTGGCTTTTCATCCTTGCCATCCTGCCCCCGCAATTGCCATCAAATATTCAACATCAAATATGTACCGGCATCATCATTGCAGTTTTGGGGGTACACTGTACCTGCTACCGCGTTACTTCCCCCACATCACATGGAGAATCATGCATCCTGTCTGCCCATTTAAGCATGAAGGGACGGCACTCGTGGCTATATGCCTGGCTGCAGACATCATCTGCAATCTGTTTGGGTCGGGGTATTATGCATTCTGAATGCATTTTGCAGAGGGAAATTACCTCCGTATGAAGCATGCTTAACACCAGGCCCCTCATTCATTCTTCCTTACAAAAACATAAACCTTGCATATAATGTCCTCCCATTTCAAACGAAGTGTGTTAGCTGAGGGTAATAGCTATATGCAGCAGGGAATACCACCAGTTAAACAAATCCAACCATGCTTCATGAGCCCAATCATGTGCTAAGTTAACTAGGATGACTATTTAGTTACCCACCTCTGTAGGTTTCTCCTATTTTATTTTATTTTTTACACAACATTGCAGAAAACCTTTTCAGCTTGTCCACATGCATTGGTAGCCTTTGCATAAAAGCTATATCTCTGTGGAAGTCCTTTACTGCGGTGGTGCTTGGGCGATGTCGACGCAGTCAGAACAACCACATCATACCTCGCAGCATCACTGTCATACGCATAATCACAGTAAAGAATGTCCTCTCTGCCATCATTCCTCTTAAGAAAGCCGTTAAGAAAAGTTTTCCACCACACCAAACGGGGTTTTCATACAGATCTCTAAGACTTCACTGTTCATCTATTTGTAGATCTGAAAACACTTTCTAATGCTAGCACAAAAAGGTGACAAAAGTCATACTGGTAAGTCACGTATTGGAATTAGTGGCGAGGGGACATTAAGTATTTGTAAGGGAAAATATCAAAAGCCCTCACAGAGGCTTTAAAAAGCAGGCTAGTGCCAGTGGTTGTTATCACAATCCATTTGCAAATAATATAGTTAGAGAAAATCCTACTTGAATTAAATCTAACACAGTAGACTCGCACAGTCAAATTACAAGCTTTAGCAAACCTTAGTTTGCCAAAATTCCTACTTCACAAACGCAGTTAGTACACACATCTCTGTACAGTGATAACTGTCATCCTGAAGGTCAGATTTTCAATAGCCTGTCTTCAGAATTTCAGCCTAGATATGAAGAGATGGAGATGGAATAAGAAAAAATGATTGTAGTGGATTTTGGCTTTTTCTGGCTGAGTGCACTTTGGCAGTCGGAGACTGATTATGAGTGACACTCTATGACCAGCCCCAGCCTGTCTGAGCATCTGTGCTATCAGAGAGAGAGAGAGAGGAGGTGGGGGGTCTTGGTTGTGTTATTATGTGGCTGTAATCTTCTGGCTGAATAGCTTACAGCTAGAAGATTACATTCAACAACAATACACAGAAAGAATATAGTAATGTTGGCATTGATTCCAATAGAGGGCTTTCAGGTGATGTAACGCGCCCTGGCAGCCATATTGGAGGTCCTCTGCTCTCGGCAACAACAGCTGTCCACAGCTGATTGTGTTTCTGACCTTACAACTTGGCTTTCTCAAAAACAATCAAATTCATCAGTGGCAAAATCATCAATTCCCAGTCAAAACTGCACAGAAATTAACCATGTCTACTGAATTCTGCTGTGTGTATAATGTCAGCCTGTTTGCTAGCTAGCCTTCACTGTCTTGTTGTAAACACATCTGACTTGAATACTAGCTAACATAGTAGAAGCTAGCATTAGTAGTGGCTACCATGTGAACATAAGCATTGGTTGCTTGCTAAATTAGCCCGCTGGCCAGCTAGCTAGTTAACGAGCCAAAAAACAACTGCTTCATTAGGTTAAAGGGGCATGAAGTAATTGGTGGTGACCAAGGAATTGCAACAACATGGACAGGTTTCTAGATGGCACAGCTTTACGGTAGCCTGGAATGGACAGAAGTATAAAAGTCACATTTTCACAACGAGTAGAGCAGAGATCCAACAGAAACGTCTGGTGAAGAGGTGATGTATCATGATTCAGAATATACATCTTTGTCACTTCTGTTTTTGGCTTGAGAGCCAAGTGTTGCGATGCTGGTCGCCCACTCATAGCACCTCCTCCATCTTTTAGCAGTTGATGGATCAACTCCCACACTACAGCAATCTCTTCAGGTGTCTCAGGTCTCTCTGGTCCGGTTGTTATATATTTAGCCATTGTTTGTGTACAGCCAGTTTTCCAGTGGACCTCCATGATGGCGTCAGTTGTGGTTGCTAGGAGATTTGTGACGCACCTGCAAAGCCTCTATAAAAATATCATGCGGAGGGTAAATTCAGATTGAAACAAGATGTCATTAAACTTTAATATCTAAAACTGAGGTCAGGTTTATTCCAAGGGGACAAAATAATTGTGAAACATGAATATATCACCCACTCTTGCTCATTGGAATAAATACTGATACTGCTTCATTGTGTTCAAGAGAAAAAACATATTTGAAACCATGATCTGATGATATTTATGTGGACTGCATGAAACAAAGGTTTTCTGTGGTTGTGGGAAGCAGTTAGGCTGCTTTTGTTCTCTCTCCAAAGCTCCTGTTCTCTTGACCTAAGTCAGGATGACATGTTCACCTCCTATCCTCAGTACCTATTTCTGGATGACTGTAACTTACTCTGACATTGCTGGGGGCAGCACTTCCTCCGTATTACTCACAATATAAAATCACCCTAATGTATTTTGGCCGTTATTTATCTCAGACAAAAAGAAATTATCGTTTGTGTGGAGAAAAAAAGGTATAAAATGAGTTTTTGGACCAACACATCTGATATTGCAATGTGCATACAGATTTTGATCTGGATTTTTGAAACCTTTAAACTGGAAGCACGTAAGGAATGAATTAGTTTTGTTCACATGCAACATCGATTTGTTTGAATAAAAGGACATCTGAACATCAACAATTCTGAAAATATCTCTGTAAAATAGAAAACCTAAAATCTCCTGCACTTGTAATTTTCAGAATACATTAAAATAGAAAAATGCATCCATCGGAGGGGAGTAAAAATACTTAAACACCAAGGAAAATGTTACAAAAAAACAGAAAAATACTCAATGAGAATCTAACAGACAACTCGAACCAACCAGATGTAATTCAGCTCATGTCACAGTGCTGAGGACTCTGGAGCAGGCAGCAGGATTTGCTTGTTTACATATGCATAAAATTGTTTGCACACACATAGAAACGTATGTGTGCCTTAGAACAGATCAAGGCTCCAAATGCTCCAGGATTTGAATCCTACATGAATATGTCAGAGTGCCTTTAAAAAGAAATGTGACTCCTACAGGTTCAGTGGTTTTATTGGTTTACAAGCTTTCTTCACTCAGCCTATTAAAGCATTAGTATTTGCAATATGAAAACATTGCATGGCGTCAGCTCCCTGAGAAAGCACTAATTCTGCATTTTAAGTAGGAATAAATTGCTAAACACAATGACAGATTCCCATTTGAAGTGACATTTCACAATGGTGCAGTGTCATTTTGAAATGGAAAATAATCTCCAAATCGATATATATATATTATCTTCAAGAACTTGAACTCAAAAGCATCAGTTTATATGATTGATCGAGTTGTACATGCTTCAATCATTCTGCTGTTAAGTGAATAATCTAGAAACATATTGCGTGTCTGTGCTACCAGAAGTCGGAGAAAGCCTTATGTGGTCAGGCAAAGAAAGGCTAGAAGAAAGGAAGTCAACTTGAAACTCATTTTTTATCTAACCTTTTTCCATCACACATAATTGGCTACATTTTGCTATCTAGTCCATCTGGATAATCACCTCCAGTTTTGTATGGTGCAATCAGTTTGACTCTATCATCAAAATTTAAGTCGCAGAGAGCAGCACAAAGAAGTCTTTCAGAGGTCTGATGGAGGAGGAGTGTCTGGTGAACCCGCTGTTTTGAATAAAATATGCCTGAAGATAAAAACCTGCTTTTGTCATTTTAAAGAGGAACACTGCGGAATTTCAATATTCCGGTGCGTCCCTATGAATCATAGGTCAGTTTGCTTTGAATTAGATTTTTTGTTTTTTATTTTGTTTCAGTGTGAGAGTAACTATAGAGATGGCAGAGAGAGGTGATGACCTGCAGCAATCACCTGTACTCAAACCTGTGATGTCGCAAACACCCAAAACGTGCCACAGCCTGCCGAGCCGCCGGGTGAGCTGGGGAAAGTGACTGTAACAACACCCGGGATGAATTTATGGCGTGGGAGCGCTATGTTTTCTATCTTATCATTGTGAGCAGCACTAGAAAATAATGCGGTAATAAACTGAGGTATGTCTGCTCAAACATACATTTAATACTCATTCTCTGTTCATTCTCTAATATTGACTGAACTGTGTTTGAACATAGGAACAGCAAGTGAATTCTTAAATAATAATAATAAGTAATAATATGTTTATGCATATAGCATCATTCACACATAGACATGCAACTCCAAGTGACATGCAACTCAAAGTGCTTTACATAAAATAGATTGATTAAAACAATAAATGGATTGAAAACAGAAAATGGGTTAAAAACATTACATTACATTACATTACATTAAAATGACATTAAAATTGTAAAATCATAAGTTGTCCAGCATTGGAATGACTCTCTATGCCAAATGACAGCAGCAATTCTAAAATGATTGACTCATAAAATGACAAGCAAACAAAAACAGAAGAATAAAGAACACTGTAAAGGCAATGCTAATTAAAAGCTTCAAAGTAAAAAAAAAAAAAAAGATCTGCCGTTTGAAGGAGCTCACTGAACTAAATCATGTGGCATTGTCCTGTGATTGACAATTGAAAAATAAACAAATCCCTCCTATTAAGATGTGTTACAACATGAGGATATTGTAGCGTTTCAGAGCTCAAATGTGCAGCAAGTTTCAAGATGCTGTAAGATACTAACTGCGGATGAGAGCTCTGTTCTATTTATAATGCACGGGGCACTCGCCTGTCCTCATGAATAAGCCTTATTGGGATGAATGCTTCCCACTGGGACTACAATATGGTCGGGAATGGGAGGGTAATGTCCGTACTTCCATCACACTGAGACAGAATACATCTCAGCAACTTCACTGCATAGGAAATTAACAGTACTAATCACAGATGGAGTAGATTGTGTTTTGTGCTGTATAACGTTCGTCTCTAACCAATAGATGCCAGCTATTTTTCTTTAGTGTGTTTCCAAATTTGTTTTTCCTCGTCAATGTGGTGAGCTACTGCTGTAAGGTGTGCATAAAACATGAAGTCAATACATTACACTGTTTTACAGTGACAGTAACCCATAGAAACCATAAATAGAATGATTTGAAAATATGAAAATGGTATGACAATTGTGTTGCAGCACTGCTAAATGCTGCTTGAAGTAATGACACATGATTGAAAAGACATGTTGAATTGATTTAGTGACCTGCATGTCTAGCAATTAACATGATTTGAACATTGAACTGAGCTGGGTCTATTCTGAGAAGCGAGCTTGTGATTTTCAGAGTTGTTCACTTTCTGTCTAAGCACAGCATTTGCTAAAGAGCCATTTTGCAAGCCAGTTTGGCTCTTTGCTCTAAGAGTTTTGCTCATTGAAACTCACTAAGACTGAGTCAAAGCAATCTAAAAAAAAAAAAATGCAACTGTTCTTTGTGATGATTAATAAGCCTGCTGACCTCTGGATAGCAGCATGACAGAAAAGTGATGATTCAAGCAGGCAAGCAGCGCGATTCAAGAGGGTACAATGTCTCCAGCGCTGCACTGCATATCCTGTTTTGACATTGTTGGTTTATGATATGTGGGTGTTTCTTCCTCAGTAAAATCTTGCAAGTCGCAGTGATCCTCAAAATACGGTCAGCGCCCCGCTCAAATTGGTAAACACTCATATGCATGTGTGTGCATCCATGTGTTGCAATTGCAGCTGGGCAGATGACCATGACGCTCGCCTCGGAAAAAAAAAAAAAGTTTCCCAAATGTCTCGCAAAACAAACGGAAAGACACAGAAGTCCGGCGTAATTGATTGATGCCGACGCAATGCCGCTTGTTGTTAGGGCCAAGAAAACGCCAGTCAGACATGTCACCCTCCTCTTCATATTTAATACCACAACAGCAGCCCCCAATTTGCTTTTTAATTCCCATCTCCAACAAAGAACAAAACAGGCGGCTGAATTTGTAAACAACTGTCTCTGTTTTTTCCAACTCAGTGCTTTGATGTGACCCTAAGGTGATGCCAATGGGATTGACAACACGCTCCTGCAGGGCTTTTGGATTTGGAATAAATCACTGAGACAGGCCCTACCCTCTCAGCGTTGTGCTCCTGGACACTAATATATCTCCCATATAGCTCCACCGCCCCAGTCGCTCCGTTCAGATGAGAAAAACGACAAGGTGCCTTAGGGGAAATGAATCGCATGCATGCAATTTACTAATACATGGGAGAAATAACACCTCATAAATGTCGGTAGGTAAGGGGGAGATGGTATAGATTTGACAGCGATTAATTTATTCCCAGCAACGCACTGCTTATAATGCGAGATGAAGGTGCGAGACAGCCCGAGCTAAAGTCAAAGCACATCTCGTCAAAACAATAACAAATGGGAGAAACAACAGCGAGCGAAGGTGTTGGATATCATGCATTTGGATGCAAAGTATCTAACGGACAGTCATTGTAATCATGTATTACACTGAATTAGAAGTGTTTAACAGAATCACAAGAAGGCAGCAATGTCTATTACAGTTGAAGCTCTTAAAAGAAGTCAGTTGTTATTATGTTATGTCATTTTAAATACACAACAAACTCAATTTTCAGATTTTAGCATTGCATGATCTTGAAATGTTTAAGAATGACAAATTCAAACTACACAACTTGAACCTTTCAGATATAGAGCAAGTCCTCAGTTCAGCAGAGGCTTATCAGAAATTTTTAGTCATTCGATTTGTTATGGATAAAAAAGATCCCTTATTTCTTCTTTTATTGTGAACATTTGATCAGGTGTCTCTAAAAGCGGTCGCAGCAGGGGATTGCATATAGCGTTACACCCCAGATTAATGCAAAACTGGATGGCAGATTATCCTATGGCTGCATCACATCTTATTTCACGGGTAAATAAAGGATCGAGAACACATTAGAGACTACTCTCGTATTTAATCAAGTTACAGCTGAACATTATTTGCACACATGACATAATAAAATCTTTCATTTCAAGTGGCTGTTAAGTATTTATGCCGCAAATCACATGACCTCTCAAAATATCTCTCTGCCTTTTTCATATTTTATGCCTTCTGCCTAATTTAAAGGAAAGAATTAGAGCATAAAATTACTTTGCTCTGTCTGGGGGAGGAGCAGTGGCCACACACATGACATTAAATGCTATCCTTTCCCTCACCCCAAGCTGATGCCCAACAAAAGGGAGATTTTGTTTCATTGCAGGATGTAGAAAACGTTCGATTTGGAGGCTAATGTGCAGTGATAGAAGAGTGTGTGGTCTTTCTTCAGTGAGGGATGACAGTTCACTTCAAGTATTTTTCATTCAAGAGAGATAACAGATGCACTGAAGAGAGACAGGAAGAAAAACAACACAGCGTGAGATTCAAAGCCATGAATTCGCAAACATGCAGAGTTGAAGGGGGAATTAATTACATGTAGCAGAATTAGAATAATCTGATTACTTCAAATGTAATCTGTTCCCAAAAACAGATCGGATTACAGTTACTTTCGAAAAAAAGGATATTTATCATTCAGGTCATTTTTGATGAGGAAATGGCCATTTTAATTATGAGATTTTGGACACAAATAATACTGTTCAAACCACCAGTTTGCAAAATGGAATAAATTGTCTGTTACATTTCAAATTCCATAGATTTTGGGGGCAAGGTAACCCAGAAGCAAGTGAGAGGAATCAAATTATGTTGCTGACTTTGAGTCGTCCGGTGAATTATATTAATTTAGAGACGCTGCACTGCCTGAAACCAGATTAACTGCATCTGTAAATCATTTTAATTTGGATTATTTTCAGTCTTGCACACAATTCGCCTCACAATTAACAGTAAAAACTCAACCGGACCATTAAAAACTCTGCTGCCTTTAATATTTAATAGCACTAATGAGGCTGCAGCAACGTGTCCTGTTTCAGCGAAATGCTGTGTGTGTGTAAACTGCACTGCACCAACATAGGATGATGTTGATTAGAAAAGGGTTCATAGTTGAAAAGTAGAGCAAAGAACTCTAGTCGGCTCTAGAGTTACTAACATAATCTAGCAGTATAAGTGGATGTAAAACAGGGATGAGTAGCTCGGAGCATCTTGAGGAGCATTAGCTGAGGCGGTCCTGACATCTCTTATATAATACTAAAAGGGCTGGGAACCACCCGTCTCATGACACACTGCCTACATCTGGCTCATAAAGCAAAGCTACAGCATGCTACATCATTTCATTCACAACAAATGGCACCAAGTTCAAGTTCAAGTGTGTTTATTTCTATAGCCCTTTATCACAAGCATGTCTCACAGGACTTTACAGAGAATGAGCCTGGCTAGATCTAACTGATCAACAATCAAGAACAGAACAAACTGAATAGGACAAACATCAGGAAGTTTAAGACACACAAAAGCAGATTTTAGCAAGACATAACATTCTACAAAGCCTTATCCTAAATACCAAACAGCATGCACAAAATAGTGATCATGATGGCGGTAAGATGTTCCCTGAAAATATTTGGCGAAAGAACCTCTAACCAACCTTGAAATCTAATCATCACTTATTACTGTTTTCTTATCCCCAGTAGACTTTCAATTAAGCCTTGTCAACATTACCAAAATGCGTTGAAAATGGCAAATAATAAAGGTTAATCAAAGATATTTAGATCCCCCAGCTGTGACAAAATTGGCAACATTTGTAAATGATTTTTAGAAATAAATAATGAAACTATGCGGATTGTCAATTCATTGCACACATAACATTGTTGTATTTCTTAACCCTTAATTAACCAGACAAGTTAAATGAGGACACTTCCCTCTTCAGAGCAACAGCCTGCTAGAGGAATAGTTGGTAGGGAAGGAAGTTTACACAGATACAGACCCACATACACACACAGACACACACACACACTTGCACACACACATGCATATACACACATACACACATAGACACGCAGTGGGATCAGCCCGGTACAATGACAGTCTTATATTCCGAATGACAAATGATACATTTGCCGCCTGATATGCTGTAGCCGTAATCTTAATCTTGCTCTTTCAGGCTTCTTTCATGTCAAGACATGAGACACGATTGGGACTGGCACACTGCACAGAGCCTACATGAGCAAAGAAGCCTTTATTATGGTTATAGGCAGCAAAGTACTACCTCATTTCTAGCTCATTTTTCCTCAGAAAAAAAAAAAAGGAAAAATAGATTCAATATTTCTGACAAAAAAAGGTGCAGCTGCAGTGATAACAAGTACAGTGGTGCGTAGCTTTTTCTTATTTTTGCTGAGCATGTTTTAATATAGAGGCCACCGAGGCTATTTCCTCACACTATGTGTAAACATAATGCCGGTAAAATATGATGCTGATTAACCCATAAAAAGGCTTATATGTTGACAAGTAGAGCAAAGGCATTGGCCTCTACAAGAGGAGTCACCTCGCCGGCTCCAGAGGTTCTATAGCACAATATAACAGCAGTATAACAGGATGTAAAACATGCATGAGTAGCTTGGAGCATCATGGGGAGCGTTAGCTAAGCCAGTCCTGACATCTCTTATATAACACTAATAGGGAATGCAAAGTTGGGAGCTACCCGCTCTCTGGCTGTCTCATGGCGATTCCACCGAAGCGATTTCAACAAAAAAAATAAAAAAAATATTCAGTTTCATCCCTCATGTAATTCTGTTTCCTCTGTAATTCTTTTATATTCTTTTTTGCTTAAAGAAAATGAATGACCTGTGAGCCGTGAATGGACTTAAATGCGCTGCCTTGATCAGGCCAGATGCACACCCAGTGCTCATTGCTCAGTCAGTCATTTCAAATGTTGGAAATCCATTACAGATGCATCATTGATTTTAAGCTGCATTTGCATTGTGTTGAGCTGTAGGTGTTGCATGTGTTGAAAGAAAAGGAAGCTCATTTTGCAGTGGGAAACCAGCTAAAGCAGACATTATTAATATATATTTTGCTCGCATTCTTTGAGGGTTTCATGATAATATCCATCATCAGTTAATCAAATTTGCAGAAAACACTATAATCGAAGCTCATGGAAGCAGTGATGTTCTCAAACCAGATAGTGACCAATGTGCTGGTAGCTAATATGGTCAATTCCAATACTGGAACATCACTGACATGATGCCCCAATACTAAATTATAATTTCTATTTTCAGGAAAAGAGTCACATTTTGCGCAGTTGACCAAATCAAGCCTAAATTCCATCTCTATACTCTCAGGATCCTTGTTTTAAACACTGCACAGAGTTTGCCTCAGTGTATACGCACTGTTGGATCAACATTGTGATCGCAGCGTCAGGTTGTGGGATGTAAATGCATTCATTTAGAAGTCAAATGTGGTACTGTCTAGAGCAGCAGTTCTCAACCTTTGTGGCTTGACACCTCCCAAAATTATTTATCGACACCCTGCAGCTGCCGAATCCTCCTGCTAAAACTAGCTAAAAAGTCTTCTGCTCTGATCAGCTGAGCTGCTGCTGGAGTCAACAGCAAGGAGGCTGAAGTCATGATAGCTGGCCTATTGTTTCCTTACGGATGGATCCTCCTGCACGCCTTACATATTTGCATTAATATGCATCTCATTTCCTGATTGCATCCAGATTAGATTTATTTACATGATGTTTACAGCAGAGTTGGTGATGTGGCTGCAGTGTCCACAGTGACATTGCCTTTCAGCAGTTTGCGGTATTGAGTACGGAGACAGTTCCTCAACCGGAAAGCCCCGGTTCAAGCTCCTGCGACAGCGAGCATCCAAACTACTGAAGCGCCCTTGAGCAAGAAACTGCACCAGCTAAAACAACACTCTGACCCCAGGGATTTTTAGCCTATCACAAAAAAATGTGGCAACTTTCCCCTTTGATTAATATCAATAAAATCCTGAATATGCAGAGAGGCCTGTGCTTGGGCTCAATTCAGGGGAAAAGACCATTCTGAAACAAGACAAGGCTTCAGTGAAAATGTCAAAATCACTTGACTGTTGCAATGATTAGTCAAATAGCTAATCAGTGTCAGCCATAATTACTGAACGTTGTAATGTCTTTTTGCTCCATGGCCTGATAAACCATTTTTCCTATCTTTTCCCCCCACACCCATCACATTTTATTTCCTCTGTTGCTTGGGAACATATGAAAAAAACGGGGCTGTTCCCTGCCAGAGGGATAGGAGAGGCAGTCTCCAGGGAAAGTTAGCGACAGACACAACTATCATCCATCTGTTCAATTAACTGTCAGCTTTCTCAGAAATGAATGAAAAGGGGGCAAAAATAAAGCATATTGATAAAGTCAGGAGACAAATTGAAACAGTGGCCTCATGCATTTGAAAGTGGGGAATATGAAAATGGACACATAAAATGCAAACTAGAAAAAGGGGAGGATTTAGCTAATTTCCGATGAGAGCCTCACAAAATATGCATAATATCGATATCGTGCTTCTCTGACAAGCGATAAGGATAATGAGCTTTTCTTCTTCCTCTGCTGGATTCAAGGAAATCACATTCTCTATGTTACAGATGTAAGTCTCATTATCTGACCTGAGTTTCTTCACTTCAATTCCCACAGTCTTTGCTCACTAAGCGCATCAGGCTGATTAAAGAACTTTTCTAGGAGACTAAGCCCGCTTTATGCGTGGGTCCTCTGTTATCACACCATAAGCACAACCCTGTGCTCTGGCGGCCAAACAGATAATGTAGCCTACGCATCCCAAAGCTGGCTTTAACTCCGACAGCAGCTCGTCACCTTCCCCGGTTCCTGTGGTTCTGCCTCTTTCTCTCTCTCTCGCTCACACACACACACCCCTGCAAACACACACATTGAATGCTGTATACCACCTTTGCAAAGCTACACCCAACCACAACCCTCTGCATCCATATTTCCGTTCACATCTTGAAAGATATCAATGGCGTTTTCATGAGGAACGATACCGATTTGCTTGCATTGCACTATCCTCCCAGATGGATTGCACATGTTTCTTTGTTTGTCAAATTATTACCTCAGAAAATCTCTGCAAAGTCCATTTTAAAGCTGCTGTTGTCGATGCATTGTTTACATTCATTTACTGGCATAATGCACCCTCTGCAAACTTTATTTTCTCACCCATTTCTTTCCTGTGGGCGACACCTTGATAGATTTTGAGGTACAGTGCCCAAAACATATCAATACATTAACAAGCCTCATTATGCTCCTAGCACAGCGAATTTGTTTAAAAGTTGTGTTTTATCTGACATCCCTGCTCATGTTTGGTGTTTTCAGTGCCACATTCACCTCTAGTCACCAAACCCATCACTAGATATCATTAACGTTTATGGACAAACAGGTTCTTTAACAGTGGCCACTTTGGGTGCAGCGGTTTTCATGCAAATTTTGTTTCCAAGAGTGAGCAATATTGTAGTGCTTACTGAGTCTGACTTCCTCAAGGATGGCACTGTTCCTGTGTGAAATGACGTTTGAAATCCTGTTTGATCGGGTCAGTATGATGGCTCGCTCCTAGGGGACAGTACTCTAAAAATATCGTCAGGTCGACTTATCATCAAAAACAACCTCACACCATCAGGGTCTGGCGGCCTTCTGGGACCGGCCATTTGTTTCCGTGACAACAAAAACATATTTAAGGCTTGTTTAGGTAAGATAGCTCGCTTTGTGGTCATTTGCATGTAACGTCTCCCAGTTACATAACCAGAACCACTTGGAACACAGTGCACTTATTTGGAAAATATTATGTTATGAAACAGTTTTCAGCCTCAGGTTTCCTGCCGAAGAATTAGAAAAATTTGATTTTAGGTCATTTCAGTAGTAAATGTCAAGGTCAGATATCAGGGCTTAATAATGTAAGAGTCTAGTCATTTCTTTGAAATTATTATGGTTGGTGGAAGGAAAACACATTGATTTTGAGCCTTTTGAGCCAATTTTGAGGAATTGTACACTAAATGAAAATGGTCTACCATAAGTGAAATATCAATTCCAATACATATTACATGAAATTTTTCTAAACTACCCTCAGCAATAGCTTCACCTTATATATTTTGATCAGAAGTTAACATTTTGTTTGTTCACAGCAAAAGGAACCGATTCCACTCTAATACCACCCATTCAATGCACAATTTTCTTTTTAACAAGTTGGAAACAAATCATGATGCTTTGCAAATGATTTAATCAATGAATGCTGCAGTGGTGGCGCGCTGCCTGCATCGATCATACAGGCCGAATAAGTTTGTTTCGCCTTACCAATACAGCTTCTGCATGCGGTTTTGCAGCAAAGATAAATGTTTACAGTGAATGTCGAGAGGCTGACAGCAGAAAAAACAGAGACTTTTATCAACTGGCCCTCAGCCGCCTGTCACGTTCCAAAGTGGCCCTTGAACTAAGCTATTTGGGCATCACTGATATAGCATGTTATAAATCAGAATTTAGTCCTTTCCACTGTATTGTTCAGTAGATTTTGGTTGGATCAGCAAATTCCACATGCTGAGGAAAAACAGGCCATAATCAATGTCACCATCCTGAAGTCTTATCAGCTGTAGCAGATCCTCTTTTTTTTATTTTAGCTATCTCCTTATTCTCAAATGTTGCTTCCTCGGCAAAAAAAAAAAAAAAATATCTCACTTTTTTTCCCCAACAACTTTATAAGACAGGCTGTTACCAAGAGGTGAACGCTGATAACCCCCTGGCATGCTCAGAGGGTATTATTCAAACTCATGCAGGCAAAAAGGCATCAGAGATAGGCTGGTGGACTGTTGGCGTTTCAAACAGGAACATGAGACCAACATGAAGGAATCACGCTGCTTTGATTGTGAAGGATGTGGATTTATTCATCTGTGGATTGTTGACAGGGTTTTATTTTCTGTTAGACGACTTAAATTCCTGCAGCACGCTTGATCTCTCCGAATCAGATTGCACCTTATCGGGAGAAACAGGCTGTGTAGAGCTATCTTAAGATACTGCAGCAGGCTGAGCTCTCGATCTGCATGTCGTTCGATAGGCACATTAGCCACATCATTATTGCGGGCCGACACTGCTGCTGCTTTGAGGTAACCCCCTGTTGTCAGGCTCGCTGAATATCTAATTGAAAACCAGATGTTTCTCTCACATAAGCATTAAAGAGGATTGATTTTGTACTGATTCGTTGCCCCCACTGTGATAATACGAAAATAAACTGGATGCACTGGAGTACTCCGGATACAAACAACTTTCCGTCTTCCTGTCAAACAAAAAGCGTTTTTCCTGATCCTGAAAAAATAAAAAAAAATGCGAAAGCTAATCGTCTTACTTCTGACAGTTTTTTGAAGATTTTACCACCGATTATAAACAATTCACAAATGTTGTATTTCTCTCATGTTTTACCCGTTATATTCCCCCGATGGGACCGGCTGTTGCCCAGAGCCAGAATCATTCAGACAGGTGGAGTAATTCTGTGGTCTGTGCCGCTGCAGAATGGTCTCTGTGATGAGCCCTGTGTCACTGCCCACCCATTTGCTGATAGCCCACTGGTCACTCACCAACTCTCTCATTTTCTCTCTGCAGGCCTTTGAAGCCCAAGACTGAAATTAAAGATCTCCAGATATAATCCCTCCCTTGCAGCACTTGGGTCTTCTCACTTCATCTTGCTCAGCAGTTTAACTTCACAGACTTTGCTACAGCCAGGAAGTTGTATATTTTTATTTATTATTTTTTTCAAGAGGTGCACGGGGCATGCATAATCTTATAAAAGAAGGTGGATATAAAGGCTTGTGAAATGTGTCAATGAACAATCATGCGTTGACTGAATTGTTGATACAAACCTGATCCATTGTATAAGTGAGTATACAGTAGGCTGCTTCATTCTGTACACAAAACAGCATTCAAAAGAGGGTATGGTGACATATTTCTATGAAAAATGTAATTATTTTGGCTGGTAAAAGTTAGCAGCCCTTTGCAGGTGAGCCAGAAAGTTCAGTTTGGATACTGTGTACAGTACAACTACGCAAAAAACTCTTCATGTGCTGAGTTTGTGGCTGCCAAATACAGATAATCCCACCAAAATGACACATGGAGAGGAGAGGGCAGAGAAACGTCAACACACCATGCAGAACAAAATATATCACCTGCCTGCAGTGCATTTCCTGAAAGCTTAACATAAGAGCTATTTATTGAGTTTGGATGCACATCTGATGGCTTTTATAATTGTTAATATTGATGGCAGCGCAGATTGCTATATTGGAAGTTTCAGGAACACAAGGAGCGAAATTACTTTCTGTCGGCTGCCGCGCCGTTAAAAGCATTAAAGCTTATTTTGGGGAGTGCAGACACTGCCTGTCTTCCGGATTATGTCCGTGAATCGGCACAGCCTCCTCTAAAAAGTTTCATCACACCATTCCTTTATTCTACATTGATAGATTAAAGGAGCACACCAACCTTTTGGCTCTTTTATTATTAACTTACTGTTGTGCGAAGAGACGAGTGGTAGGAGTTTCAACTCTGTGTTCGGGATTTGTGGGAGATGCATAAGAGGCATTTACATGCGTGTGATCGTGTAATCTTTATGATCACGTCTCAAAAATCACATTGAAATGACAAGTGTGACCGTGGAAAAAGAGAATAAATTGATGCCTCTAACATAATTCTCTTACTAATCACCATCATCCAGGGAGACCCTTGAATCTGAATCATTAAAGGTATGATAAGTAAGACTGTTACAGTCCCGTAGCACAAAATTATCATAATATATCTTCGGGGGTTTGATATAGGGTTGTTGATCAATACCAGTGACTCAGCGACTTCTCCAGCTGCTGAGATTTCTGGCTCACTGGCTCATCTTATCTCTGTGATACCACCAACATCTTGTGGTAAACCATGCATGCCAAGTATCATCCTCTAACTATAATTTAGTAACAGAAATTAACATAGCCTTGTAGAGAATAAGGTTGTTTCCTTATATATCTGTCCTCAGCGTTAACACAGGACAACCCTAGGCTTTGTTTTTTCCACTCGATACAAATGCACTTGGCTGACACTTTCCGTGGTTCACATTGACCTTTACGCTTGGCATTTACATGTGTCCTGGGTGATGGGGTTGTAGTCGGAAAAAGCAAAACCAAAAAAGTCCAGGTGTAAATGCACCTGAAGATCCAGCCAGCCGAACCGCCTCAGGAGGATCAGTGATGCCTTTGGCCACATGAACAGCAAAGTGCAAATGCAATGCGTTTCCAATCCACAAACAGCAACAGCCTAAACAGAAATAATCTTTTGCACGGATTCAACCAGGAGGCGCATGCAAACAGCTCAGATAGTGGCATACTTGTCACAAATGGCCTGTCAGAATATTACGAGTGGGGACCAAACGAGGTGAGGTGTTCACTGTCAAGTTCTGAGACGTAAATGTGAGAGGAAGTGACACGCGTGGCAATCTGCGTTTTGCTAGGGAAAGAGAAATACGATTTCATTGTGTATACTGCAGGTGCATTTTAATGTCAAATGTAAATGTAATCCAGCTAAATCATATCCAGACAAAATCCGATATGAGATGCATGTTAATGTCAGGTGTAAAGGGGTCCGCTGAGTCAGCACTGTGTGACACCATGTCTGATCCCTTCTAAATGTTGGAGCCTGGTGGAGAGAGACCGCCTGTAAAAGTTTGTTTTCAAGCTGGTGCTATTTCCAACCGCCAGCTCATTTGCGTGTTTTTTGCATCAATGTGAAACCAAGAGTGGCCTTTTGTGTCACTCTTTCCTGATAAATTTATGCTAATAAGTCAAGCTGGTGGTAAATAAATCATGAAATATAAATAGAAGTTAATGGGCACCAACAGAAAGCATGTGTCTCTCTGCAAACACTTTTAATGATGTATTCCTTTGAAATAAAGAAATGAAATCACCCGCCTCAGGCAATAGTCTGGAATAGCCTGGGCATGATGCAGTCAGCATTTCAAAATGTCCAATCTAGGTTTTTGTACATTTACTCTGCGTTCATTTACATAGTCCAAGGAAAACAACATTTTCCATAAAATGACGGATTTCTTTTTCTGTCGTCACCCGCTGTTTGTTTGTTTATTTGTTTGTGTGCAAGTCTGTCTGTATGTGTGTATGTGTTTATGTGTGTGCGTGCGTGCGTGCGTGCATGCGTGCGCGTGTGTGTGTGTGTGTGTGTGTGTGTGATTATTTGCAGTTAAAAGCACCGAGATGGCAATCTGTCATAACCATTATGGTAAACAAACATCTTTTATTGCAATAATTGATATTGTTTGTTTACAAAGATCACATTGGGGTGCGGTGTTCAGGAAACAAGGGCTGGGTTCAACAGGCGGTCCTAAAGTAGGTGACAGTAGGCTAAATGACAGACAGGATAATTACATAAACAACTTAGTAATTCGGTTAACTTGATGCTGAATCATGAAGCATCATGACTGGAGGATTTGAGACACCGATAGGAACAGCGGCAGAGCGACAATGTCACCTTGTCGTGTCATCCTCGGAGTTTGACAGAGAGAGAGAGAGAGAGAGAGAGAGAGAGAGATGATTTTTTTTTATGATTACTTTGCAAAATTGCTGATGTAGTGTATGTGGTGGAAACATTGTGGAAGTTATTTTTTCCACATTACTTTAGAGATTGTAGATTGTAGATCTCCCTGCTCTAGAGGTAGGGGAGAGCGGGGCAAGTTGTCACATGGGTAAGTTGTCTCAGTGGCTTTATTTCTGAAAATAAATATTTTAGAGCCAAAAGTCCAATTACAAAAATGTTTATTTTCTTATTAAGAGGTTACCTATTTTGAATACAACAGTCACTCTAACATAAAAACAATTTGTATACCTGAAAGTAAATAATGAAAATCTTACTGTTTTCTTGTAATTTTGTTTTTCTTATAAAGAAATCAAAATAATTATACATTGCAACACATAAAAGCAAAGGTCAGCTATAACCTGATAATAAATTTTAATGGTTTAGTCAAGGGACCTTTGTCAGGAAAGCCTGGGTGGGGCATGTTGTCACATTGATTTCGAAGCACATTGTCATAACTGTTCAAATCCTTTTTTTTTTTTTTGGCTAGAAATAGCTTTAAATTAATTATTTTCGGAATAAATATTATTTTGCTACTTGAAGCCACAAACCTTTTCTTGTGTAGCAAGCGGTCTCGCTGCTGGACGACCTTCACATGCAGCCACAGACATTATTAAAAATATAAGAACTTAACCTAGCTAGAAAAATACATCTTGTATCTCAGTAGCAAGGCACTGCTGAGAAATACACCAATGTGTAAAAAATGTGATAATATGCCCTGGTCTCCCCTACTGAGGCCACCCATAGGTGTGATAGGTGTAGTTTGTGGGCTGATGTACGGGTGCAGATGGTCTCAAATGGTCCTTGAAGGTTCCTGGGGCGTCCTGGAGAATCTTTATTTCCTAAAAGGAGTCTCCCTGCGCCAGTCTGGTGGTTTTTCCAGGGAGGCAAATCCTCGATGCAAAGGACCAGGAAGGATGTCAATTATTATTAGCCATTTTATCAGACAGGACAGGCCTGGAACATTTTCTGCAAATTTGTGAAGCACAGAGCACACGCACTAAACTGGGGCTTTGAATGCCGGCACAAAGGCTGGATTCAATTCATTCTCCATTCAATCAATTCAGCAAAGTGGATATTCTTTAAAATTCAAATATGGAAAAGCTTTTTGCCATGAAAAGGTTGTCATACCCAACCGAGAGATAACAGAATGAATACTCGATCATTAGCAAATGAGGCAGTTTCTATTTACATTTTGAATTGATTGGATTGAAAGTGAATCGACCCCACTTCTTGCTGGCACACACGGCCATCACTGACAATAACCTACCTCCCACAGCTTTAAAATGAACAGATAAGCAAAAGCTTGTCTATTTCTGAAACTGATGAGGGAAATAAATGTGGCTTATTGCTTGCATTTGCCATCAGGAAGGTACTGTGATTGTGAAACTATGAGTGATGTAGGGACGGATGATATCATCCTCTGAATGAGGGTTTATTTTTTTTAGGTGGAGGGAGTCTGGTTGCTTTTATATTCGTGCAGAAACATCCACATTTAACACGGCAGCTAGTCAAAGTGTAGACAGGATAGCAGTTTGAAGTGGCTTGAAAACGAGCCTGTTGATAGATAGTTAGAATCATGTAACTTAGCAAGCGCTGCCATGCATGTGATCCGCCTCATTATCCTCGGAGAATTCACTCTTCTCTGAGATTTTATCCTGCTCCTTCTACAAAAGGGTCTCCGCGCTGAGATGTAGCTGTTGGATCCACAGTTTGCACAGGAAATGAAACCACATCTCTTCTGCACAATTTCAGCTGCAGCATCTAGAGTTCAAAACAACTGAGCCAAAAAATCAAGGGCAGAAAGGATTAGTATGACCAGGTGGCTCTGCATTTGCCAGAAACAGTATGATTTGTGGGGGTAATTTTTACCTTACGTTACGGACATGACCAATTCACACAGCATAAGGTAACTGACAACATCTGAAATTACCAGTTATACTGGTTAATAATAGTAGTCCTATGTGAATAAGATTTAAGACATTGAAGATAAGAACATTGTTTAACAGAACCACCTTTCTATCAACTTGAGCGAACAGTAAAAATATCATCAAAAAACTAGAAAATGTGCTCAGTAGAGCACAGACCTCCGCCATGTCTGACAATACGCCGCAAGGCAGAGACAGTACAAAAACTGTAAGGAGGCATGGCCCAGTGGTTCTTCTCTGCACAACCTTTTGTCAAAGTTGTAATGGTGTCACATTATGTGAATCTGTTCTGAAATGCACAAAAACTGCACCTTTTTGTGGAAGACCACGCCCACCACCACTACCCCTTTTGGCTAATTGACATGAAAAGTGAATCAGTTCTTCCTTGGCCCATAACCAAACTTCATACCAAGTTTTGTGCAAATCCGTGCCCAACTTAGATATAGAGACAGATAATAGAGATTTCCTGACGGACAAATACACAGACGCAGGTGAAAACATTACCTCCTTGGCGGAGGTAACAATTATGAAATTTGACACTATATTTTTTTATTTCATAAAGTTGTTGATTGCTTGGTGAGCCGATCAAAAACCTCTTGCTAATACTTGCATTTCTCAGTTGGTTGCTAATATCAACAATGTGGTCGAAGCATAGACTGTAAAAAAAGATGGACGTATTGAGTGTGACGTCACCCATAGGTTTCTGAAGGGCCGTTTTGAAGCCAAAAGTTGGGGTCTACGAGCGCCGCCATGTTGACAGTTTTTGGAGCTGGAGCAGCTAGCGCGAAGCCGGGGGTTTCCCACAGCGCCGCAGCGCAGCCTGCTATTGGTCCGTGATCAGCGACCTGACGATCACTGGACAGGCGACCTGCCAATCGCTCGGAAAACAACCCCGTTTTACAACCGTTATATCCCGTTAATGATGCAATTATTTTGAAAATCGCCACACGGACACATATAGAAGAAGTAAAATTAGCTACTGAGACGAATGGAGTTGGGCGGGATTTAGAGTCTTTTTGGAGCCGACCCTAGCGGACGTTAGAGGAACTGCAGCTTTCAGCCACTTCCTTATTGGCTTCAAAATTCACCCGTGGTTTTGGGTCGAAGTGATAGCATTACAGCTAATGCTTGGTAGCTCACTCATTAGTGGCAGCTAGCTAGCAGCACAATTTCAACATCGAGGCAATATCCCTGAACAGAAGATTCACCCCTTTTTTTTGTGAAATATCCCCCATTGACCCCTATTCAAAATGATTAGGGGTCATCATAAACCATTGTAATTTGAAGCCATCGGTCTATATTCTCTCATTTCTATTCATAGTATTCTGTTACATCATCACACGGCCATCTTGGTAGGAAAATAACAGGTGACTGAAATAAATTAACGACAGCCACAGCCAATGAACTGTCTATATTGTAAGGCACCATATTGGTAGGAAATGCATGTGACATCATGGGAATACTATGAATAAGGAGTGTGTCCAATATAAATTTGTTGAGTTCATTTGATAAATGCCATAATTTTTGAAGAAACTGCACTTTATTTACTTATACTATGATCACATCAGTGCATCACGCGTGTTGAAACTGTTTCACCTGACACGGCCAATCAGTGCTGTTTAGCCACCCCGCTACGGAAGCTAGGTTTAAAAAAAATAAATCTACATATTGAGAAACAAGTAGTCATGTGAAATGAAATGTTGGAGTATTTGCACACAGCTCTATCCAGAACCTTGAAAAAATTACAAGGTCAAATGCTGTAGAGTCACATAAAGTACCCACTCACCCATTTTTGAAGAAACAATGGGAGAGATAGGGAGTGGCGTATCTTCCGTTCAGGGAAGATCATCTTTCATAGAGGTTGCTGCTTGCATCCATGCAGATATGAAATGGGTTGTAATGCATGATACACCCCCCACACACACACACACACACACACACACACACACACACACACACGCACACGCACACATGTACATCATCGTCTTGACAGAAACAAACCATGATACATAAATAAAAAACGAATGTCTGCTCAGTACATGCAGCTTGATATACTGTATAGTAAGTCCTTGTAGTTCTCTGTTATTGATCCAGACAATGAAAGCTATTAACCTCAAGCCATTTTGCTTTTTCGTTTTTGAAATTTGTTGTTTTTGAAATAAAAAGGACAACCCTGAACTACAGCAGCATATTGCATTTAAAAAAAAAATCCCCAGATTTTCTCACAAAAACAGAACTATGAGATATTTTCTTATTATGAAATATTTTCCCATTATTTTGAGAAAAGGACCTAGTAATATTGAGATCTTTTCTAGCTTTTAGGAGAAAAGGAAGATGGTTTCTGATTCACAGCTTCATATTGGCGAGGGGAAAGCTAAATCCCCTTCTAACCCTTTAAAACATGTCGATACACACATTTTTCACCTCAGCTATATTTAATAACACATTTTAACATCATGCAGTCAAATTATATACCAATAACGATGATATAGTAGTCAACATAATCTTATCAGTGTTTTCAGCCCAGATTTCTTTTGGCTAAATTATTTTGGGCCTCCGATGCAACAACTGATTGATGACTACAAGCCCATTTTCAAAACAAATTGTTTCGAGCCTGGTGCAAAATGATTTTGACCTAGAAATACTGGTCCAGTAGGCTTACGTGAAATATTTCCATTACTACCATTTAGACGGCAGTGTGTCATGTTCAAATAACATCACACTGTTATGCCCTCGATTTCAAGTTTGTAACATCATATCGAGGGCAAAATCTTTTTGGACCGGCAGTATGACAGATGTCCTGTGAAGGGAGAGCCAGCACTGCTAGACACTGTAGCTTCGGTTTCAGCCTGGAATGTGGAGATGTTCCATCTCACTTCAGGGGCCAGAAATGGTGCTGAGCAGACCGACAGAGGCTTAACAAGGGTTCGGTTCAGTTCAGCTCAGTTCAGTTCAGTTCAGTTCAGTTCAGTTCAGTTCAGTTCAGTTCAGCTCAGCTCAGCTCAGCTCAGCTCAGCTCAGTTCAGCTCAGTTCAGTTCAGTTCAGCTCAGCTCAGCTCAGCTCAGTTCAGTTCAGCTCAGCTCAGCTCAGCTCAGCTCAGTTCAGTTCAGTTCAGTTCAGTTCAGCTCAGCTCAGTTCAGCTCAGTTCAGTTCAGTTCAGTTCAGTTCAGTTCAGTTCAGTTGTATTCTATTCAGTTCAGTTCAGTTCAGTTCAGTTGTATTCTATTCAGTTCAATTCAGTTCAGTTCAGTTCAGTTCAATTCAGTTCAGTTCAGTTGTATTCTATTCAGTTCAATTCAGTTCAGTTCAGTTCAGTTCAGTTGTATTCTATTCAGTTCAGTTCAGTTCCGTTGTATTCTATTCAGTACAATTCAGTTCAGTTCAGTTCAGTTCAGTTCAGTTGTATTCTATTCAGTTCAATTCAGTTCAGTTCAGTTCAGTTGTATTCTATTCAGTTCAATTCAGTTCAGTTCAGTTCAGTTGTATTCTATTCAGTTCAATTCAGTTCAATTCAGTTCAGTTCAGCTCAGTTCAGTTGTATTCTATTCAGTTCAATTCAGTTCAGTTCAGTTCAATTCAGTTCAGTTCAGTTCAGTTGTATTCTATTCAGTTCAATTCAATTCAGTTCAGTTCAGTTCAGTTCAGTTGTATTCTATTCAGTTCAATTCAGTTCAGTTCAGTTCAGTTGTATTCTATTCAGTTCAATTCAGTTCAGTTCAGTTGTATTCTATTCAGTTCAGTTCAGTTCAGTTCAGTTCTATTCCATTCCATTCCATTCCAGTCCAGTCCGGTCCTCTATATTCTATTCTATTCTATACTATTCTGTTCAGTTCAGTCCAGTTCAGTTCAGTTCAGTTCAGTTCAGTTCAGTTGTATTCTATTCAGTTCAGTTCAGTTCAGTTCAGTTCAGTTGTATTCTATTCAGTTCAATTCAGTTCAGTTCAGTTCAGTTCAGTTCAGTTCAATTCAGTTCAGTTCAGTTCAGTTCAGTTGTATTCTATTCAGTTCAATTCAGTTCAGTTCAGTTCAGTTGTATTCTATTCAGTTCAATTCAGTTCAGTTCAGTTCAATTCAGTTCAGTTCAGTTCAGTTGTATTCTATTCAGTTCAATTCAGTTCAGTTCAGTTCAGTTGTATTCTATTCAGTTCAGTTCAGTTCAGTTCTATTCCATTCCATTCCAGTCCAGTCCAGTCCGGTCCTCTATATTCTATTCTATTCTATACTATTCTGTTCTGTTCAGTTCAGTTCTATTCCATTCCATTCCAGTCCAGTCCAGTCCGGTCCTCTATATTCTATTCTATTCTATACTATTCTGTTCTGTTCAGTTCAGTTCTATTCCATTCCATTCCATTCCAGTCCAGTCCGGTCCTCTATATTCTATTCTATTCTATACTATTCTGTTCTGTTCAGTTCAGTTGTATTCTATTCAGTTCAGTTCAGTTCAGTTCAGTTCAGTTCTATTCCATTCCATTCCATTCCAGTCCAGTCCGGTCCTCTATATTCTATTCTATTCTATACTATTCTGTTCTGTTCAGTTCAGTTGTATTCTATTCTGTTCTGTTCAGTTCAGTTCAGTTCAGTTCAGTTCAATTCAATTCAATTCAATTCAATCCAGTTCAATTAAATTCAATTCAGTTCAGTTCAGTTCAGTTCAATTTAGTTAAATTCAGTTTGATTCTATTCTATTCTATTCTATTCTATTCTATTCTATTCCGGTCCGGTCCGATTCTATTCTATTCTATTCTATTCTATACAACTTTATTCATCCCACATAGGACAATTTAAGGACACAATTAAAAGGTACAAACAACATTAAAAACAAGACACAGAATACACATAACACATAACAAAAAGAGACAGAACAGGACAGATTACCAGATTAACATTTGGCTATTTGTGTATTTGTGTTATTGAAGTGCAAGAGTACGGGCATACTGTACGTAGGTCAGCAGTCAAATGCATATAACTGCATATAAAGTTATAGTTGTCCAGTGTTAGAAAAACTGGACATCCTACATCCTACCAGATGGGATTTCATTGTATAGTATGTGTGAGTTCTTTGAGGTATCCAGTGATTTTGGAGCGCATGCTGATGATGCCAAAGAGACGATTTCTGTCCCTCTGACTGATACCTGCAAACCAGGTAATAAAAGAAAAGAAAAAGATAGTATACTCTAGAGCTATACTATAGAGATTAGCTGCTTCCTACAATGCAGTCTTTGTTGGCTTTTCTTTATTATGCTGACTGTGTTTTCTTTCAATGTGAGCTTGTCATCAAAGACTGTCCCAAGATATAAATAAGTATCAATAATATCCACTGGTTCCCCATGAATAACTGACTGTTGGTGGTTTGTAGCTGTTTTAAAGTGTTTTAAAATAAACAATTTATTTCATTTACTCAATGTGTCCTGTCAAAGAATGAATTATTCAACCCAGTCTCATAAGATTTTGTGAAATGAGCTAAAACTCTGAAATGCAGATGATGTGCTGTGGACACGAATTCTGCGAACATTATGCTCCTCCGCCACTAACTGAATAATGTGACAATACCAAGAATTGGATGGTGTGACAATAGCACAAATTGGACACGCCATTTTCTCTTGTTGATCATGTGAAAAGCAACTAAAACTTTTTGGTTAAGTTTATGGTAAGGTTTTGGTCATGGTTAAATAAACACTTTTGCTAAAAAATTAAGACTTCACTCACAGTAGAAAACGTATGTGTCACATGAGTTTTTGAGGATTTGAACCCAGCTGGAGTTGAAGGCAACATGTAAACACCCATCCACCATGCTGACCATTTACACCTTTACTTTTGGCCACGCTACTTCAGTGTAGTTGTGTCTCCTTCATGCAATTTCTTTCGCAGTGGGAAAACTTTTTTGTGCAGGGAACACATAGTTGCATTTTAAGACAACGTGCTCATTTCACAACATTTCAGGAGACAATGCTGGAATTATCACATCGTGCCACAAATTCATCTAAAACAAGTCTATGCCCATCAACGGTTGGCAGTGAGAGTAACATTGAATCATTTATGAATTTAATTATGCAGTGAATTGGTTGTTGGCTTCATCGTCTGTGTAGAGAAAGCGGAGTAAGGGGCTGAGGACAACATCACTGTGGGCATCCGGTGTTTGTGATCACCATGGTCGAGACATTATACCGTTTACCATAACTCTGTGAGTGATTTGTTAAAACAATAAATAGCCACTGTATCAACTTAAGTTATAAATGGTCAATAGTTTGTTGCATTGTATTAAATGCTGAAGAAGAGTCAGTAAACAGCAGGCTGGCAGTGTATTTGTTGTTTCCAGATGTTTATGCAGTGTATTCAGGATGGCATATTTTGCGTCATTCCCCCTCCTCCCTGCCTGAAAGGCAAACTGCAGAGGATCAAGTTTTGTTTCGCTGCAAGACAAAAGTAGGATTTGATTATTTTCTCGAAGAGTTTTATTAACAATGATGTCAAAGCTATGGGGTGCAGGCCATTTAACATCTTACAACATCATCTTTTTTAGAGATGGGGAGAACTGTAGGACTGTTTCCTTAGGGCTTGGACTTCAGTTTGAAATGTTTTTGGGCCAGGCAAACTACAACACTTCTGGATCAAAAGAGATGTCTGCTCTCCAGGGAGGCAGACTTGGGTCTGGCCCAATGCAGATTTCATGCTGTTCTGGACCGCTGGAAACCTGGATTCTATTTTGCTCATCAGCACTTTGCCAAAGTTATGCCATATTTTGTGCTCACAATTGCAAGTTTGTGACATCTTACATTGGGTCACCAATATGACAGATGTCTTGTGTTATAAATCAGTTTTTGCGTCAGTGGCCCGAATAATGACAGAATTCTGGACTGAAAATATTCTAAGATTATGGTTACGACCTATGTCAGAGAGTTATTGATATATGACATAATTCAACTGAATTATGTTAAATGTTATTCGATAGCTGTAGAAAAAACTGTGTGTATTGTGTCTTAGGGGATTGGAAAGGAATTCAGGTTTCCCCTTAAATTTCCGCTTAACTTGTGAATAAGAAGCTTTGAATCAGAAACCAACTTCAGCCTTGCAACCCTTTTCTCATAATGAGTGAACATCTCATAACGATGAAAAAAGATTACATATTAACCCGAATAGATTTCGCAATAACAATAAAAGATCAGATAATAGAGGGAGTTCTCATAATTATGAGAAAACATATTGATATTACAAGGAAACCTGGCAAAAAAAGGTTTCTGTACTTCCACACTAAACCTCATTCGATAGTAACTGTTGAATTTTTACATTAGTTGTGTCAAAAGTGCCTTTGCCTAATGTGACTTTGTGTTTTGTGAAATGGATTTCCCATTACCAACACAGTACCGTTAACTAATAAAACAAAACAAAAAAAAACTTGGTAGCTACCTACAGTTAGCTGGCACAATTTAGTGTGACCAGTTAAATTCCTATGATCTGTAATGTTCCTGGTTGAAGTCAAGTAACTTCCACTGAAACAGTCTTGCAACTGTGTATCACTGCCTG